>NW_012101465.1:541163-543823 GCF_000951045.1 Mandrillus leucophaeus
CTTGTTTACACTAAATAAATATAATTTTAATATGAAATAAATCTGTATATGTTTGTGTTGTGTTTGTGTGTGTGCATATATACTTATATACATCCATACACACACACATACTCATATACATCCATATAGACACATACACATCCATATAACAAAAATTCAGAGAGTATTGATTTGAAGGAACAATAAATCTGCAAGCTATCTGGGATGCATATGTAACTGATACAACCTCGCCTAGGAGTCCTTCTACTATCCGACGCTGCAGACTCACAGTGCCACTTCAAAGTCTGAATGCTAGGTAAAGTCCTGATTAGATGGTCAACAGGTCAGCCTTGCAGAAAGTACAAGCTGAGCCCCCACCCAACTTAACTTCTTAATTTTGCGTTCTCCTAGTCATCATCCTCTGACCTTCTGCTCATTTCCTCATGTTCTTTGACAATGTTGGCACCTAAACAGAGCCCTCTTTCTTTATTTTCCACTGTGTATAACATCTACCTTGAAGACCCACCCTCACCACAGACTTTTCTCTAGGCTCTACTCCAGTGGTTCTCAAAGTACGATCCCCGGGCCACCAGCATCAACATCAAACGGGAATGTGTTATATGTTCAAATTCACTGTTCCCACCCTAGACCTATGGAATCAGAAACTCGGAACATTAGGCCTCGCAACGTGTATTTTAAAGAGTCTCAGATGATTCTGGTGCACGTTAAAGTTTGAGATCAGTGCTCCATGTCATCATTCATATCCACTTGCCATCACCCTGTGCACCTACTTGATCAATATCTAAAACTGTTCTTCCTTCAAAATCCTGGAACTCTGGCATTCTACCCTCTGATGGAAATCCCTGTTTACTACCTTTTTCCCTCATTAAAATCTGTGGTCCCTGAATGTTGCCCAGTCTCTTCTCAGTCTCTCAACCCCTCCTTTTTTCCTTTCTTTCCTCTCCAGCCTGGACCACATGGTCAAACAATTAAATTGTATTCTCATGAGTACCCTCAATTCCCTCAACTCTTTAACTTTTGACCACAACTGTCTTGCCAATGCCATACCGTAAATCAATCCAGCTGCCTGTTTCTCCAGGTTGTTTCTGTGTTGCCAAGTACTGCTACAGAAAATGACATAGCCATGCTCGCTGGCTCCATTACAAATTTATCATATCCAACCTTAGCTGTTTCCTCTCTGCTACTTGGCAATTTTTTATTCTTCCCCAGTCTACTTCCTTTCCCACCCACAGCAGATGTTCCACAATTTTGTAACTTTCCCCATGCCCCAACCTCACCCTCAACCTCCACATTCATTCACCAAAAGATACAAGTCACCTGTCAGACACTCCTTAAACCTCCTTCCCCTCTACCCCAAAATGGACCCAAATATTTGTGCCCATCCTTTTCTCCTTTCTTTCTTCTAAGAAGAGGTGTCTTGATTTCCTTTCTTTAGCAAGCCATCCCCTCTTTTTTCTTTGATCACACATCCACCAAGATTCTGTCTAGCTATTTCATAATTCTGATCATCATTGCTATAAAACTGCATTATTTGGGCCAGGTGCAGTGGCTCACGCCTGTAATCCCAGCACTTTGGGAGGCCAAGGCGGGCGGATCACGAGGTCAGGAGATCGAGACCACGGTGAAACCCCGTCTCTACTAAAAATACAAAAAAATTTAGCCAGGCGTGGTGGTTGGCACCTGTAGTCCCAGTTACTCAGGAGGCTGTGGCAGGAGAATGGCGTGAACCCGGGAGGTGGAGCTTGCAGTGAGCCAAGATTGCGCCACTGCACTCCAGCCTGGGCAACAGAGTGAGACTCCGTCTCAGACAAACAAACAAACAAACAAACAAAACTGCATTATTTGTATTCACTGACCACATTCATTCTCACAATACTGTTTTTTAAGTGATAACATATGTAAACATAAAATTTACCATTTAAAAATGTTCAGTGTACCATTTAAAAAGCTGTAGTGGTATTAAGTACATTTGGACTGCCATGCAGCTATCACCACTATGCAAATCCAGAATGTTTTCATCATCCAAAAGTGAAATTCTGTCCTCATTATACAATAACTCTCCATTATTCCCTCCCCGAATACCTGGTAACCACTATTCTACTTTGTCTCTATGAATTTGACTACTCTGAATATCTCCTATCCCTGGAATCCTATAATATTTATACTTTTGTCTTTACCTTATTCCACTTAGCATAATGTTTTCAAGATCCATCCATGTTGTAGCACATATCAGAATTTCATTCTAAGGCTGAATAACATTCCATCGCACATATATATTATAACTTGCTTATCTATTCATCTGTCGATGAAGATTTGGGTTGTTTCCTCTCACAACACTTTTCTGGGTGGCATATATTTTTAACCACATTTTCAGACGAAGACCCAGAGGTTTAGGGAGGTTAAGGAACTTGTTCATATTCACACAGCTGTTATGCAAGTGCAGGAGCTGGATTTGAAACTTCTGGCTTTATATTTCTGGTTTTTCCTGCTACATCCCTGATTCCATCTCACACACTCCCACTTTGCTGGAGTTTCTACTATCTCCATTTCCTACCCTCAGTTAAGCTGATTTTCTCTCTTACCAATCACTCTTTTCTAAAATCATACTCAGTTCTGTCCAACCCCAAATAATTATTTATCAGTTTTGATTGCTTCCCAAA
>NW_012101465.1:543873-551440 GCF_000951045.1 Mandrillus leucophaeus
ATTTAGCCAGGCGTGGTGGTTGGCACCTGTAGTCCCAGTTACTCAGGAGGCTGTGGCAGGAGAATGGCGTGAACCCGGGAGGTGGAGCTTGCAGTGAGCCAAGATTGCGCCACTGCACTCCAGCCTGGGCAACAGAGTGAGACTCCGTCTCAGACAAACAAACAAACAAACAAACAAAACTGCATTATTTGTATTCACTGACCACATTCATTCTCACAATACTGTTTTTTAAGTGATAACATATGTAAACATAAAATTTACCATTTAAAAATGTTCAGTGTACCATTTAAAAAGCTGTAGTGGTATTAAGTACATTTGGACTGCCATGCAGCTATCACCACTATGCAAATCCAGAATGTTTTCATCATCCAAAAGTGAAATTCTGTCCTCATTATACAATAACTCTCCATTATTCCCTCCCCGAATACCTGGTAACCACTATTCTACTTTGTCTCTATGAATTTGACTACTCTGAATATCTCCTATCCCTGGAATCCTATAATATTTATACTTTTGTCTTTACCTTATTCCACTTAGCATAATGTTTTCAAGATCCATCCATGTTGTAGCACATATCAGAATTTCATTCTAAGGCTGAATAACATTCCATCGCACATATATATTATAATTTGCTTATCTATTCATCTGTCGATGAAGATTTGGGTTGTTTCCTCTCACAACACTTTTCTGGGTGGCATATATTTTTAACCACATTTTCAGACGAAGACCCAGAGGTTTAGGGAGGTTAAGGAACTTGTTCATATTCACACAGCTGTTATGCAAGTGCAGGAGCTGGATTTGAAACTTCTGGCTTTATATTTCTGGTTTTTCCTGCTACATCCCTGATTCCATCTCACACACTCCCACTTTGCTGGAGTTTCTACTATCTCCATTTCCTACCCTCAGTTAAGCTGATTTTCTCTCTTACCAATCACTCTTTTCTAAAATCATACTCAGTTCTGTCCAACCCCAAATAATTATTTATCAGTTTTGATTGCTTCCCAAACTCTCCAATATTTGGCTATTATAACTCACCAATGATGTCCTAAGTGCTTCTCAACCCTCCGCTTCCTACTTGACACTGGTCACTTTGTGCCTTCACAGTCCAGCGCTGGTGTATTTTTCCAGCTTGAGCTGCTGATGACACCCTTGCTACACTCTACACAGAATGCCACAGGCACACAGGACACCTACGTCTCCCAAAGAGTGCATGTCTTCATTCTTCTTCCTGTATTCTCCTTAGAATGTATTCTTTTACCACCCCTTCTTCTGATACATTTTGCTCAGGCTTAGGTCAAAAGTTGCCTTTGTGAAGTTTTTCAGGCCATCACAATTCCCATGTGTCTCACGCCGAATGACCATGTCTTTGTCTGAGCTACCGATATGGATGCTACTGTCCAGCATTTTATTATCATTATCCAAACACCTGTCAGCTTCCTCCAATATACTGCTCACTCCTTAAAGGTAATCATTATTTTAAATAAAGTGGAACATTTATTTATTGGACATTTGTTGTGACTTCCTAATAACTTCTTTGCTATCTTCTCCAATTATACTTGTGGCAACGAGCATCACACAGACAACTTTGTACCCAGACAACTCCTTGCCTACAATGGGTACAAAGAGTATCTCTGACTTTCTTCCCCAGAGCTTTTCTGATACCTCAATGAGGGATAGCTGTGGAAGCTGAGTTCACATACATGTGCAAATTTGGATATATTAACATCCCACGGTGACACTCATACCCAAAGGGAAATGGGAGCTGGTGCACAAATGCTTCTTTCTTCTGTGTCTGAGTGGAAGCTTCTGAGATTATTGTCTGTAGCAACACAGAGGAACCCAGTGTTATTGAGCCTAGTTGCCCATATCAGTGATCATCTTGGGGGCATACCTTTGCTTCCCGCTTGTTAGTCCCACACTCTTTTATTTCTCCTTTGTTTTAAATGAAACACTTACAGTATAGACCCTTGTCTCAGGCTCTGCTTTATAAGGAAACTCAAGCAAAGGAAACTTATCATCAGAACACAAAAGGTTGGCATGGCTTTGCCATTTTTAAGCTCTGTAAACTTGTGTCACTTGACCTCCTTGAATTTCCATTTTTCTCATCCATAAAGACGGGATACCAAGAGGAATCACGCTAAAATTCATAAACCAAAAAGTATATGTCCTTTGTAAAGTATAATAGGTGTTAGAAATATTGGAATCATCCCCCTATTGACTATTTTTAAAGGTTTTTAAACATGTTTCATGGATGTATGGAAATCAAAAGCCAAAAAATGTTTTATGAATTTAGAAAATAAAAAATGATGTATCATTTAGCTGGAGAAAAGTGTCAACTCCAGGGAAAAATATTAATGCTGTAAAACTTTAGGAAATCTGTGGTTTTTTTTTTTTTTTTTTTTTTGAGACGGAGTCTCACTCTGTCACCCAGGCTGGAGTGCAGTGGCATGACCTTGGCTCACTGCAACCTCCACCTCCCAGGTTCAAGCAATTCTCCTGCCTCAGCCTCCTGAGTAGCTGGGACTACAGACGCGTGCTACCACACCCGGCTAATTTTTTTTTTATTTTTTATTTTTTGTATTTTTAGTAGAGACGGCCGGCGTTTCACCGTGTTAGCCAGGATGGTCTCAACCTCGTGATCCACCCACCATGGCCTCCCAAAGTACTGGGATTACAGGAGTGAGCCACCGCATCTAGCCTAGAAAATCTTCTAAGGAGTACCTCCTGAAGCAAGAAGGGCTCATAAGACAAACCTCACAATTCTAGTACACACTCAAAAGCATCAGAAAAAGGTGGAAGGAGCTCAGGTTAGGGGATCCTCCTGCTCAATATGGCCTGAATCTGCTTTCTCTCAGCCCTCTGAAACAGTAACTGGTCACCTCCAGATCTCGGTACTCAGGGAAGATTCTTGGATCTTGCAGCATCCCATGCTCGATAGAGAAAGACAATTCAGAAAACAAAGAGAAATCAGAATTATGGTGAACCATGGTGAACTAATCCCCTGCTTGGCAACTTGAGTGCTCATTTGCGTGCATCTAGACAAAAGATGAAATCTTGGGTGTTCGAACATGTGACAGTGATTAAGCATAACTTAGAATGCTTCTTGTTATGTATTTTAATTAAGCAACCTTATGACTCCAATTGGGATCCACTTCTTACTAACTGTGTAGTGTCAGGCCAGTTATTTAACGTCACTGAGTCTAATTAAAACAAACAAGCAAAAAGAAGGAGAATTTTAAAAAATAAATGAAAGGAGATGTAAGGGAAGAGAATGAAAGCAGAGAGGAAGGGAAGAAGAAAACATGTATAAGCTTGGCTTTTAAAGTGAGTCAGTCCTGGAGTTGAATTTTAGCCCCACCACAAAATTGCTTCTGTGATTTAGTAAGTCATTTAACTTCTCTGTAAAATGGGAGCATTATATTGAAGATTAGATATAGGGTATGTAAAGTGCCTGAAACATAGGAGTTGTGTATAAATGAACATATACTTGCCATCGTCATTGTAAGTGTTAGCATCTTATCACCTCCCAGAATACAAAAGCGCAATGTGAAAAGCAGAGTCAGACATCCAAAGGACATCACAAGAAGGGCAGTGTAATGGAGTTATTTTTCTCTTTTAAAGTAGCTTTTGGAAATTACTTTTTTTTTCCCTTTTAAATTAATCTTTGAATGCCTCCGGAGACAGGTGATTTTCAAGAGCTGAGAGAAAGTGAAGCTGATCCACAGTGGATGGTAATACTCAAGGGATATAGCCTGGTTTGCAAAATGTGTGTCATCAGCAAGATGCTACCTGGTGCAGCACTTTTTAGTTCAAAGGTTGCAGACATGTGATTTTAAGCAAGCATCGCTGCAGGATACAGTATATATTATAGCCTAAGTGGAAATGACCAATAGCCCATCCAGCTAATGCCAGGTCTCTTCCTCAGATAATGCCAGATGCTTCAATGGAAAGTATAAAACTCGTCAAATATTCCTTACCACGCCCTACAACACCATAGAAAAAATTTATTCTTGACCTCAGCCAGTCATCAAGCTATGCCCAGGAGTACGAGATCTTATAATCCTCATAACAATTTTATCCTTGCTAATGAAACTGCAGATGCTGTTAAATATATATTATATACATACAAAGTCAATAAAGATATTTCATTTTATTTCTTTAAAAAGTGTTCCCTTATCATTCTAATTGCTGCTACCTCTTGTTACAGTGAAAAGATGTAGTGTAAATAAGAATGGTATTTTATTCTCCCAAAGTACTTTGTAATTATAAAGATAATTGCCATTTCCATGTCTTCTAAATGGTAGATCCTGTGCTAAGCAACTCCCATATATGAATTCTCATCATAACAGTGCTCGTGGTATTACAGCCCTGTTTAACAAATAAAAGAAGTGAGGTCCAGATGGGTAAATCATTTTGCCCGATTTCCTACAACTATTAAGTGTCAGAGTTGGATGGGGACTCCGTTTTGTTTGGCTCCAAGGCCATCAGAGTGTACTTCCTCTGAAATGTTTTCAGAGAGTAGAGAGAAGACTGATGACTGGTTAATCAGGATGTCTAAAATGTAAAGGAAGTGGTGGAGAGTTTGAATATGGATTTAGGAATTAGATTATTTAAGTGAGAGCCCTGACACTTAGCAGGTGGCCAACCTTTGGGAATTTACTGAATCTCTCCATGTCTCAGTTACTTTACCTATGAAAGTGAGATAGTAAACTCTTATGCCTAAGCATGCTGGAGATAATCCCTGGTCCCTTACATACCTGTCATAAAGAAAACACACTACAAATGTTGGTTGTTATTATTTTACTCATTGTGTTGTGACAGCACATAATCATTATATACAGTCATATAGAAGCTGGCCCACATGAGTGAAACCCAGACAGTAAATTCAGCTACCATCCAGAGTACTTAAACATTTCCCTCTTACACCATTTAATCAATGAATAATAGGCTTTCTGATCCAATCAGCATAATTGTGTATCCACACTACATACCCATAGCCATCAAACAGTAGCTCTTTAAAAAATTGATCATTGTCCATCAAGCTTCCACAATGCACTTAGAAGGAATCATCCAACAAAATAATGAAACTTAGCTTCTACAAAACAGTGCTTTATTGTGGGGGAATATCTACTCCTGAGTCAACATCCCCATAAATCAGTAGAGCATCCAATTACTGGGACCTGAAGGGAGCAAGCACATTACCTCTGAATTGGTTTTCTCTGGCTGGTAATAAGGAATCTGAAGTTAGTATTTTATTTACCTGTTTGTATCCTGTTAATATTTCTTTGTTTTAATATTATTTAAAAGAAAGGAAAATTATAAGAATACTTAAAAAAGTATAGTTTATATATCATTCACATCAGTGTGTTTGTGTATTGTTTAATTCAGCAGAACAGCTTAGGTTAAGTATTTATTCTCTAAGAGCAGCCTGCCTAGGTAGAAATCCATTAACTGGCTGTGTGACTTAGGGAGAGGTACTTATCCTTCTTGTACCTCTGCTTCCTCATCTTTAAAGGGAGGTGGTAAAAGCTGAAGCTACTTCATGAGATTGTTATTCATCAAAAAAGATTTGAGTGCTTACTTTGGGTGAGATGCTATTCCACAGATTGCAGATATAACAGTGAATAACACAGATTAATTTTCCTGCTCTCAAAAAGTGTATAATTACATGAAAAAAAGACAAGAAATCAATATATAATGTCAAAAGTGGTAAGTTGAATTCTGTCTTTATCTCTGACAACAAAAAGTTTCGTGATTTGTTTTGAGTATCCTATTTGCCCATGCTGAACTTTATATTAGTAAAACAAATAAAACCGAAGTAGTGTAAAGGGTATAGAATTGTACTGTCTAATATGATAACCACTAGTCCTATGTGGCTGTTGAATACTTAAAATATGGCTGGTCCATTTGTGACTAAGTACTCAAAAGCAAATGCAGCAAAACCAAAAATGGACAAATAGAACTTAATTAAACTAAAAAGCTTTTGCACAGCAACAGTAATAATCAACAGAGTAAACAGACAACCTACAGAATGGGAGAAAATATTCGCAAATTATGCCTCTGAAAAAGGACTAATATCCAGAATCTACAACAAACTCAAATAACTCAACAAGAAAAAAATGAATAGAAAGTGAGCAACTGACATAAACAGACATTTCTCAAAAGAGGACACATAAGTGACCTGAAAACATATGAAAAAATGCTAAATATCATTAATCATCAGGGAAATGCAAATTAAAATCACAGTGAGATACCATCTTATACCAGTCAGAATGGCTATTATTAAAAAGCGAAAAACCAACAGATATTGGCATGGATATGGAAAAAATGGAACACATACACTCTTGGTGGGAATGCAAATTAGTGCAACCTCTATGGAAAACAGTATGGAGACTTCTTAAAAAAGTAAAGGTAAAACTACCATTCAACCCATTAATCCCACTACTTGACTATCTACTCAAAGGAAAAGAAATCATTATGTAAAAAAGACACCTGAACACATATGTTTATTGCAGCACTAGTCACAATAACAAAGTCATGGAATTAACCTAGGTGCCCATCAACAGATTATTGAATAAAGAAAATGTACTCTATATATATCACAAAATAACTATTCAGCCATAAAAATAATGAAATCATATCTTTTACAGTAACATGATGGGACTGGAGGCTATTATCCTAAGTGCATGACTCAGAAACAGAAAATTAAATACAACATGTTCTCACTTATAAGTTGGAGCTAAACAAGGAATACAAATGCACCATAAAGATAAAGATAATAGACACTGTGGACTCCGAAAACAAGGAGGCTGAGAAGGGACTGAGGATTGAAAAAGTACCTCTTGGGTACAATGTTCACTATTTGGTTGATGGACACACTAGAATCTCAAACCTCACCATTATGCAATATATCCATGTAGCAAGGCTGCATATATGCTCCCTTAAGCAAATATCCAGAATCTACGAAGAAATTAAGTAAATTTACAAGAAAAAAACAACCAACCCCATTAAAAAATGGGCAAAGGATATGAACAGACACTTCTCAAAAGAAGACATTTATGCAGCCAACAAACATAAAAAAAAAAGTTTATTGTCACTGGTCATTAAAGAAATGTAAATCAAAACCACCATGAGATACCATCTCATGCCAGTTAGAATGGCGATCATTAAAAAGTCAGGAAACAACAGATGCTGGCGAGGCTGTGGAGAAATAGGAATGCTTTTACACTGTTGGTGGGAATGCAAATTGGTCCAACCATTGTGGAAGACAGTGTGGCAATTCCTCAAGAATCTAGAACCAGAAATATCATTTGACCCAGCAATCTCATTACTGGGTTTATATCCAAAGGATTATAAATCATTCTACTATAAAGACACATGTATATTTATTGTGGTACTGTTCATAATAGCAAAGACTTGGAACCAACCCAAATGTCCATCGATGATAGACTGGATAAAGAAAATGTGGCACATATACACCATAGAGTACCATGCAGCCATAAAAAAGGATGAGTTCATGTCCTTTGCAGGGACATGGATGAAGCTGGAAACCATAATTCTCAGCAAA
>NW_012101465.1:552730-606088 GCF_000951045.1 Mandrillus leucophaeus
AAATTAGTTTTTTCTTTTCCTGAGAACGAACAGCCAGGATTAACTCATCTTTAGGGATTATAGAAAATCAGCTGGAGAGGACAGAAGACCTAAGTACGCTCTGGCTCTGACAAGTTTTGTGACCTTGTGATATTCGGGAACTCACTTGGCCTTTCTGATCCTCATTTACTGGTATGTAAAATGGTGAGGAAAGATAAATAAGAATACCTGTCTTGCTTTCCATAGAGAGGTGTTGTAAGGCTTTTGGAAAGTTATTTAAATTGTATAATGCAAGAGAGTCATGTTGGAATACTTAAGTGATATGTATTAATGTTAATGTTAATGTCATGATTGAAATGTACAGGTAAGACATCCAAAGCAGTTCCAGTTCATCTCTGTTGCAATTTTCTATAATGCTTTATGTTGAAAATGATTTCATTCAGATTAAAACTATATCTTAAATAACTGTTGTGGGTATTTTTTCTCTGTCTCCAGGTGTACTCTAACTTTCTCCACCCTTTGAGGCTGTCCTGCATGGACTGCATTAATGCACTCTTCTGCTGGATTTGGTCATTGGGAGCGAATAAACAATCTGAAGATAGAAAGAGTATAAGTTGGGAGGTATTATTTCCTGATGAGTTACCATGGATTGGCTGTGACCCTCTACCAAACCTTCTGTGAGACAGCATTCTCCATGTATGTATTGTCCATTTTCACATTGCTAATAAAGACGTACCAGAGACTGGGAAGAAAGAGAGGTTTAATTAGACTTACAGTTCCACATGGCTCGGAAGGCCTCAGAATCATGGAAGGAGGCAAAAGGCACTTCTTACATGGTGGTGGCAAGAGAAAAATGAGGAAGAAGCAAAAGCAGAAACCCCTGATAAATCCATCAGATTTTGTGAGACTTATTCACTATCATGAGAATAGCATGGGAAAGACTGGGACCCATGATTCAATTACTTCCCCCGGGTCCCTCCCACAACATATGAGAATTCTGGGAGATAGAATTCAGCTTCAGATTTGGGTGGGGATACAGCAAACATATCATTCCACAGCTGGCCCCTCCAAATCTCATGTCCTCACATTTCAAAACCAATCATGCCTTCCCAACAGTCCCCCAAACTCTTAACTCATTTCAGCATTAACCTAAAAGTCAACACTCCAAAGTCTCATCTGAGACAAAGCAAGTGGCTTCTGCCTATGAGCCTGTAAAATCAAAAGCAAGCTAGTTACTTCCTAGATATAATAGGGGCACAGGTATTAGATAAATACAGCCATTCCAAATGGGAGAAACTGGCCAAAACAAAGGGGTTACAGGGCCCATGCAAGTGTGAAATCCAGCAGGGCAGTCAAATTTTACAGCTCCAAAATAATCTCCTTTGACTCCAGGTCTCATATCCAGGTTACTTTAATGCAAGAGGTGGGTTCTCATGATCTTGAGCAGCCCCATCCCTATGGCTTTTCAGGGTATAGCCCCCATCTTGGCTACTTTCATGGGCTGGCATTGAGTGTCTGCAGCTTTTTGAGGTGCATGGTGCAAGCAGTTGGTGGATATGCCATTCTGGAGTCTGGAGGACAGTAACCCTCTTCTCACAGCTCCACTAGGCAGTACCCCAATAGAGACTCTGTGTGGGGGCTCTGACCCCACATTTTCCTTCTGTACTGCCCTAGCAGAGGTTCTCCATGAGGGCACCACCCCTGCAGCAAACTTTTGCTTGGGCATCCAGGCATTTCAGTATATCTTCTGAAATCTAGCTGGAGGTTCCCAAACCTCAATTCTTGACTTCTTTACACCTGCAGGCTTAACACCACATGGAAGCCCCCAAGGCTTGGGGCTTCCACCCTCTGAAGCCACAGCCTGAGCTCTACGTTGGTCCCTATCAGCCATGGCTGGAACAGCTGAGACACAGGGCACCAAGTCCCTAGGGTGCCACAGCATGGGGACCCTGGACCTGGCCCATGAAACCACTTTTTCCTCCTGGGCCTCCAGGCCTGTGTTGGGAGGGGCTGCTGTCAAGGTCTCTGACATGGCCTGAAAACATTTTCCTCATGATGTTGGGGATTAAAATTAGACTCCTTGCTACTTATGCAAATTTCTACAGCCAGCTTGAATTTCTCATCAAAAAATGGGTTTTTCTTTTCTACTGCATCATCAGGCTGAAAACTTTCTGAACTTTTATGCACTGTTCCCCTTTGAAAATGGAATGCCATTAACAGCACCCAAGTCACTCTTGAATGGTTTGCTGCTTAGAAATTTCTTCCACCAGATACCCTAAATCATCTCTCTCAAGTTCAAAGTTTCACAGATCTCTATGGCAGGGGCAAAATGCCAGCAGTTTCTTTGCTAAAACATAACAAGAGTCACCTTTGCTCCAGTTCCCAATGAGTTCCTCATCTCCATCTGAGACCACCTCAACCTGGACCTTATTGTTCATATCACTATCAGCAATTTTGTCAAAGCCATTCAACAAGTTTCTAGGAAGTTCCAAACTTTCCCACTTTTCTGTATTCTTCTGAGCCCTCCAAACTGTTCCAACCTCTGCCTGTTACCCAGTTCCAAAGTTGCTTCCACATTTTTGGGTATCTTTTCAGCAACGTCTCACTCTACTGGTACCAATTTACTGTATTAGCCAATTTTCATGCTGCTGATAAAGACATACCAGAGACTGGGAAGAAAAAGAGCTTTAATTGGACTTACAGTTCCACATGGCTGGGGAGGCCTCAGAATCATGGCGGGAGGTAAAAGGCACTTCTTACATGGTGGTGGCAAGAGAAAAATAAAGAAGAAGCAAAAGTGGAAACCCCTGATACAACCATCAGATCTCATGAGACTTAATCACTATCACGAGAATAGCATGAGAAAGAACAGCCCCCATGATTCAATTACCTCCCCCTGGGTCCCTCCTATAACATGTGGGAATTTTGGGAGATAGAATTCAACTTGAGATTTGGGTGGGGACACAGCCAAACCATATCAATATAGTTCAAAGATAAGCATTCTTCTCCTTGCCCAGGATATTGTGCAATCCTTGGTTGCCTCAAACCATTCCCAATCATTGTAAATAACCCCTCTATTAAAATGTTTTCAATTACACAGTTTCAGCATGCCATTTATTTCTTGCTGGGTGTGTAAAATAAAAAATAAAAAAGTAGTTACTACAACCTTATAAACATAACTCATGCTCTTTATCCTCTTACAAAAAAAAAATGCCAAGACATACACATTCTCCTGTGTAAAGACCACTGTAGTTCTTTTTGCATGTTGTTGGCCATTATGCTGGTGAGTTGGCCAAATATGTTGTTATTTGTAGCATCTTCTCTTGATCTTTGGGATTAAACTGAGCCCAGGCACTTTCCTAGCAATAGCTGCTACTCCTGCATGGTCAACTCTCACCACTTCCTTCCCTACACCATACACTCTAGTGCTATGCAAGTACTCCTTTAAGATCTTCGAGCATGCCAAACTCCCTTCAGAATCTGTGTCTTGCGCACTGTGCTATAGGTTGGTGGTGCTTAGATCTGTACTTTGTAGGGCCCTGCCTGTTTATGTCCTTTACCAACTGAAACCACTAAAAAGAAATTGTTGTGCCCCTTTTCCATATGCTTTTCAAAGTAAAAACAATCATAAAAGACAAAACACATATTGGGAAGTTAGAACAGATTACTCTAGGGTTTCTGCTACCATGTAAGCTCCCTGAAACTGAACATCTCTTATTTTTGAGATGACATTGCCTTGCTGCTTTAACTTAACTTGTGGTTGGTTTGCCTACTCAGTAAACCACCAATGTTCCTCTTTGTTCTTCAGGATCCTACTCAGGTCCTGCCAATAGCTATTGCTAAATGCTGAACTCCGGATGAAAAGTCCTACTTTATGTGTACTTGCAACATACTGTGTGAACCCCCTCAGAGTCCTGAGCACACCTTACTGTAATCACTGGGTTACCTGTCTTCCCGCTGAATACCATTCTTCATTTACTATCCCTTTCCCTACCCCATGTTATTTCATAGCCTTTACCAACATCTGATATTATTTATTTATTTAACTTAATTAATTCATTTATTTATTGAGACAATGTCTCACTCTGTCACCCAGACTGGAGTGCAGTGGTGTGATCTCGGCTCGCTGCAGCCTCTGCCTCCCAGGTTCAAACAATTCTCCTGCCTCAGTCACATAAGCAGTTGGGACTACAGGCACACACCACCGTGCCCAGCTATGATATTATTTCCTGACTCATTATCTTTTTCTCTTACTAAAGTAAAAGCTGCATTAAATCATCTTTTGTCCATCACAGTATCCCCAGTACCTAGAACAGTACCTGACACATAGTAGGTCCTAAATATCTATTACATGAAAGAATAAACCATATAATCTCACATTTCTCACATAGTGCTAGAAAAAGTAGCTACTTAATAAGTACTTGTTTTAAGCTTAACCCTAGCATCCATCTACAGTGGGGTGCTATGTCATATATTTCCAAGAATATGTCTCATATGGCTTGGTGGTAACCATGGTGAATTGGAGAGGCCCAAGCCATCTGTAAGGGGCAGCTGGAACTCAACTCCAGACATGTATTATCATTCAAGAATGTAGGGTTGGTGTTGCCAGATCTTCCTATGTTTGAAGAAAAGCCAACAAATCTTTTTTTTTCATGTTAAAATCTATCCATTTTAAAATGTAGCAATGAATTTAAATTATTATAAAATACTGTATGAACCAAATGAAATATCTGCAAGTATAATGCAGCTAGCGTGCTATCAGTTTAAGAACTCTGACCCAAATCCCTGCTTAATAAAATGTATCCATAAAAGAAGGCAAACTTAGTAAATATCAACACCCTGGACTAATAAGTTATTTTAAAATCATCAGAAATATTTTCTTAATATAGATTAAGAAAGAGCAGCAAGTTCTCCTATATTTATATTTTTAAAGAATGTTTTCTTATAGAAATCTCAAAAAGCATGAGATAAAACTGCTAATTAGGAACAACTAATTAATTGGAAATGAGCAAAAATGAATTCTACCGTGTTGGAAATTTATTGATCTCAACGATCCTACAGCTCTCAATTTGTGTAATGTAGTCTTCTACTTACGTGGGCATGGGGAGGCAAAGAATATGAGAGTAAGAGGACTTCCTCAAAGGTCATTTCTTAATCTCTTCATTTTACACCTGAGGAAATTAAAGCTAAGAGAATAAAAGACTTATCCATGGTCATATGATGGCAGAGCTGAAAATGAAACCTTCTCTATGTTCCACTGCTTCTTTCCACCACCCCCAAAATCCACTTGCTCCCACATGCCTCTCCTTTGGTTCAGGCCATTTGCATTCGATGCGGATTTTGCTGTTCCACTCACATGTTTGGATTTGGCTGTCTGGACTGTCTCTTGCTTCCTGACCCTGCAGTACCCAATGGCTCAACTCCTGCCACTCCCACACCAAGTCCTGGTTGCCAAAGCCTCAGCCTGGGACATGTGCCCAGATGAGCTCAGTCACCAGGGAGAAAGCATGACTCGATCAATGATGGCAAAGGTGGGGGTGAGGAGTGGAAATTTACCATCCCTGTACACATGACGGAACATCTGATGCACTGCTTTCATTCCTCCAAGGATCTAACTCACTCTCATATGTCTTGTATTTAGAATAGTTACTCATTGGCTACAAGACTAATAATGACTGTAAGATTGCCTTACCTTTCTCAAAGGACAAAAACAGAACGGATTTCAATGAGGACATATGACCTTACGTGATTTCACACTGGCAAAACAGAACTCCTGTTGAGAAATTTGTCCTTATCATGCAATCAGCATTTTTTTTCTAATAACTTGATTGAGATACAGTTCACATATTGTACAATTCATCCCTTTAAAGACAATCAACTTTTGACAGCTCATTTGACATGTTTACACTGGGATCAATGAATAACCACATATTCCTCCAAAAAAACAAGTACATCTTTTGGTAAAAACTACAGTGATGCCAGAAATTAATTTTGCACAAGTTGTAGCATACTTACGACTTGAAGAGACAAAAGTGAAAATTCTAAGAGTTTTTTCTAAGTTGTACCTGGCCCCTTAACTAGAGGCAGAAATTGGGGCTTTAGAAACATGTTCTCAAGCTCATGTCTACTTTATAAAGCGACCATCAGAAGTTTTCATGGACCAGGATGGTTTATTGCCATTATTAATCTTCTTAGGTAGAAAAGAGTTAATTATAGCTAAGACCAATACCCAGAAACCTATTACTTTGCATGCACCATGTACATGAAGGCATCTGTTAATGTAACAGAGTACCACGTCACCTAACATTCCACTTCTGAGAGAGCAGCATTTAGATAGATAAATAGACACAAAGATAATAGATGATAGATAGATAGGTAGATAGATAGATAGATAATATATAAGACAGATAAATTCTAATCACAGAGACAAATCAGGTTTAGGAAAAGGAAAGATTATTGTCTTCCTCCTTCTTCAAGTGGCTGCCTCAGCCTGCATCCCTCTGTATGTGTACATATATCTACAGGGACAATTTGAAAAACTTGATGAAGTTTAAGTTAAAAGACTTCCAGTAGCTTACCTTTAATAAAACCCAGACGTGATTCAAATTTGAGTGGGCTTTACTTGCCAAGAATATTCGTTATTTTTTTTTTTAATTGAGCAAGCTGATGAAATGAATCACATTGCCAGGAGAAAGAGATGCTTAAATAGTTATTATTCTTTTTTAATAACTCCTATTTAGATTGGCTTCATTTTGTGACTTACAAATCACATCGTCTTTATTAAAGGCACTTAAAATATTCAGCATGAAATGATAATCCGAGTGCTTGATTTACTATAAATTATGCACAGGTGTGGGATTGTTTACAGTCCTTTGGTACAGTAGCAAGTCAAGCTTTCATTTATATTTCATGGTGCAGTAAGCACTGTTTAACTCTGAAATGTTAGGATCATTACCAGGAGGCTTAAAATTCGAAGCAATTGTCAATGCAGATCAAATTTTAGACAGAACCCCCATCCTGATATCTCCTTTAATGACATTGCAAGTGCTTCTTTGTTAGAACCTTAAAAGGGAATGAAAGACCTCTACGTATAGAAAATGTTTAAACCCATAAATGCTCTAGGGAGAAAAAACGTTGCAGATTAGAGCAGTGTATGCTAACATGAGCAAAACCTGAAATGGGCTCCCCTGGGATGGCAGCATTTGGAAAGGGCATGGTCAATTTGAATATAGATATAAATTTATACTGAAAGTGAGATCACCTGAGAATGTACCAATTTCTTTAATGGTCTTGGTTAATATTTCCAATTAGTAATATCTAGTCCCTTAATCAGTCTTCAGAGATGGAAAAAATACAAACTGTAGAAGATGAAAGAGCCATTCTTTTAAAATTTTAGAAGTGAGAAGTGAGTAAGCAGGATTATACGTGTGCATCTGCACTTAGTGACCTGAAGTCACTTAGTGGTAAAGGGGAAGGAGCTCTGAACTGGGAACAGACAGCTGGATTTTTTAGTCCTGGGTCCGGCACTATAGGCATATAGGACTTTGGAAAGTAACAATCTCTATGTGATTCAGTTTCCTCATCTGTCAAAGAAGCAGCTAGAAATGATATCTTCATTTCCTTTTAGCTCCAAATCTCCAAGGCAAGGTAAGCTCTAATATTAGGTCAAAGATCCTAAGCATCGGTTTAAATTTGTTGGTGCTTATAAGGAACAAAGTAAAAGGAAAATCAGTCTTTTTGGGTTAATTTTAGCTACTGTTACTCAAATGGGCAGCAGCAGTAACTGCTAAGAACTTACTATGTTCTAGGCCCTGGGCTGGGAACTTTGCAAGCAGTATTTCATGTAATGCTTACAGCAACACAATGAGGGTGGTGTTATTTGCTCTCAGCTAGAGTAAAGTAACTTACCCAAGATGGCACAGCTCATAAGTGGCAGAAATAGGATTTAAACTCAGGTAAACTCAGTTACTCTTGCCTAACACCACTGCTCTGAACTATTTATTCCCTCCTCATATAATTTATGATTCCTGAATGTTCCAGTCTACTTATTGGCTTCTCCTGACCCATGGACATTCCTAACCCAAGTCCCAAAATGTGGAAATAAATTTGAAATTACTCTATTACATTACCAAATTTTAAAAGATGCTTTTATTCCTTCCTTATCATTTTCTATGTTTTCACTGATTTTTTTTCGTATTCAATGTTAAAAATTATTTTATGACAACTTGGTTTGATTCTCCCCTCATTCTAATATTTTTATTTCTTCATCAGCTTTGAAAAAGGAATACATTTAGTTGTCTAAGAATTTCAACAGATTTGCATCAGTAGACTTTGTTGGTTTTTTTTTCCTTTTTACAATCTGTTTAATTAAGCCAATAATTAAAGCATCTGAGGTGCACTCACACATACACACACACACAGTAACAACAATACACTGATCTTAATGTCCTTACTAAAACTTAACTCTCATAAAGCAGTTTCTCCTTAAAGGCAAAGGTTTGTTTGCAAAGTTTCCATGGTAGAAGAAGCCGCAGTGAGAGATTTAGGGTAGATTGGAACTTAGGTTGTAATTAAAACTCTCACAGGCTCAATACTTCCTCTCATATTTCTTAAAATAAAATGCACAGACCACAAATATGATGCTGTCAGTAACACATTATACATTTTACATGAGTATTAATGGATACCATGATGTTTATTTCCATTTTCCATCTCCGTCAGGATCTCATGTCCTTTCAGAAACAATGAGACACATAAATTCACTGTGCTTTGATGAAGCAGTGTACTCAAAGGCAGATAGATTGTTTGTTTTCTATGCTAATCCTCCTTCCAAACATTCAATGACTTTCTAATTTTTCGAGCCAGAGTTATCTGTACTTGCTTTTTACTAATAATTTAGTCCCCATGAGTTTCCAGAAAGCCTCTCTAACGCTAAGCTGACCGACCATACTCTTAACAGAAGCAGGGGTTCTCTCAGACAACTTCATACCTCCTGAGGCTTCTGTGAAAAGAAAAAAGAAAAAAAAACCTCACCTTTTTCTTTAGCCTCCTTGTCTACTCTTAAAGCATCAATTTCCTAAGTCTTTTCAATAGAAGTGACTCTTGAATGATATTAGAACTAAACACCTCAAGGTTGCATAAACTATAAGAGAAAAACATCACATACTAGTTTTAACAGAAGAAAACTCAACGATAAGAGGGACACCTCTACATATTTTTTTTCAATATTTATTGTAAAAATAAATTCAATACTTTTCCAGTTTTGTATAAAGTTAAATATACACTTACTATATGACGCAGCTGTCCCACTCCTAGGTGTTTTCCCAAGAAAAGTAAAAGCTTTACCAAAAACCTATTTGTAGATGTATACAGTGCACTTTTTATAATCACCACAAACTAGAAACAAACTGTCCTTCAATGAAGTGAACAGACTGACAAGCTATGGCACACCCATGCATGAAATTCTTCTTAGCAATAAAAAGGAACAAGTTATTGATACACAAAACATGGATGAATCTCAAGGGCTTTAGGATGATTGAGATAAGCCAATTTCAAAAGACTACATACTCTATCATGGCTTCAATTATATGACCTTTTAGAAAAGGTAAAACTACAGAAACAGAAATCAGACAAGTGCTTTCAGGAGTTGGGTATGGGGATAGGTGTTTACAATAAAAGGCATGAAGGAGTTTGGGGGAGAAAATGGAACAGTTTTATATTTTGATTGATGTGGTAGTGGTTACATAGACTGCATGTATTTGTCAAAATGTATAAGACTAAAGATTAAAAGGAGTAACTTATACATTTACAAAAATAGATAGATACTTGCTTTTTTAGTAAATTGGCTCTGCAAGACCCAATGATCTGGTGAGACTAGGGTGGAGTAATATGATTAAGATTTCCTGTCTAATTCCTAAAATCCAATTTATTTTTTTATAAAGTTCAACTGTATGGCTTTTTCTGAATTTCTTAAGGTACACCAGCCTCTTTTTGCCTTTTTCATAATCCTCCATAACCTGAGAATCATTCAATGCCACAATGCATATTGGTGAGCACTGCCCAATCTGTACTACATTTTAAATTAGTGTGTTACAGTCCTCACATTTTCTCAGCTTTGATGCTCAATTGTTTTTACTTATACTCATGCATGTTTGGGACAAGAGCTCTTAAATCATAGACAAAAAAGGATCTATGATAACTCTGTAGACTTTTAGTGTTGGAAGCAATATTTCAGGTCTTTGAACCATGAATGCTTGAATATCTCCATGTAATGTTTTCTCCAGAGAGTTATGTAACCTCTCATTGAATACTTCTAGGGTGGGGGAATGCATTACTACATGAGCTAGGCTGATTAATTGATCCCCAGTCCTGATGTTAAGAACCTCTTCTTAGAATTCAGCCATCACTCACTCATGACCATAATAATAAAATCACTTTGCTAATCTAAATGCTCTCTGATTTTCCCCATTCCTTCCTCTATCATAGCAATGTGACTTTTGTCTTCGAGCAACTTAAATCTCTCTAGGTCTTAATTTCCTTATCCCTCTAAAAGTTTTATATAAATTAAATGCATAATCTTTTTCCCCTAAATTGATTTCAAAATTTCTAATATTCTATTAATAAGTTTGTAAAGATTGGAGAAATCATTCAGAAATTTAGAAATGATTCACCTCATTCACTTCAACACTTTTTTTTTCAAATGACAGTAATTAAAGGACAATTCTGTTAAAAGTAATCCAGTTCAGATAACCCCAGAACCCATACGTCATTGACATGCAGTGTGTTGCTATCTTATAGAGAAAACAGACAGAAATTCCACACCCCTCATGCCAAAAAACACTCATTCATTCTGCCTCTTCAAATTTTAAAATGCATCCAAGTAATTTGAATGTTTATTTTTGTTTTTACTGACATATGCATCTCCAAATATATTAATAGGAAATAAACAGCAACATCTAATGCTAAGCCCTATTTCCTCCAAGAGCTGTGAGAAAGAATTCTGAGATATAGTGTGGTGGACTGAGGTAGGAATTCCATCTGGTAACCCATTTTTCTACCTTTTTCATATCATTAGGTGTGACAATCCTACAGAATACAAGTAAGGATTTATAGACCAAACTGCTTTCTTAAAAAACATGCAATTATGTAAATGTCACTTTGCTAATTATAATCTTCCATAATATCCTGTAGCTGATTATAACAATACTATCTAATTCTTTACTTGGTGAAACATTTGAAATCTTTTGAAAAGGTGTACCCCACCATTTCTGGCCTCTTCTGCTACCACCTACCACCACAGCCCTTTCCCTCGACGGCAATAATCAGGTAGTGATTCCCCAAACTTGCTCTTTCCCACCTTTGCACCTCCATTCACTATGGTCTTTCTGCCCTAAAACATCCTTCCTTCTTGAAAACCATATGTGTCTCTGCAGTCCTTCTCTCTCTCCATTGTACACGTCTACTTCTAAGGCATCACAGTAGGAATCTGAGACCTGTGTTACAGAACAGGATCTCTGCCCATTTAAGTCAGGTGCCTTGCATTCCTTATTCTCCCGTGAACACCTCCCCCACCCACCCTAGCATAGCCCATTGGCTGGTTGAACTCACAGTCTCTTCTCTTACTTCATTATGTGGAATGTCACTCCCATCTCCACATTTGAACAATGTTTCTACAATCTGTAACATCTTTGCATACCTTAAAGAGGTTTAAGCCATTATAACATTTATTTTAAATAATAGAAAAGTAAACTCTTAAAAAAAAAAGTCTGTCACTTGTAACACCGCTGTAAACTGACTTGAGAAATTTCACTATCTGTATATATTGATTTCTAATGTGAAAGTTTCATTCAGAAAGAAATGAGAATCGTTCCTATGAAGAATATCCCAGTTTGCAAATATATAAGCACTTGAAAACGGGTTTTTACTATTGTCTGAATACATAAAACCTGTTGGTTGCCTTTATCAACTCTGAGCAAATATAGTTTTCTCTACTCTATCAAGAGTAATTTTTTTCTCAAATCTACCATAAGTTTTCTGCCTTTACTGTCAGTGAATTAATTCCTTCTCCATTTATCTCCCGAAATGTTGCAACAGACTCCTAACTGGCTTTGATGCTTTCAGTCTGAAACCATCACACACACAAATACACATGCACAAACACTATTTCCAACTTGCCAGTGGTGCCACTATTTTGGACATAAGAATCATTCTTCAATGTAAAAATAATTTTCTTTCACCTGCCCACTATGCCAACTTGGCCATCCTTGGAGCTCCTATGCACTTAAATTAAGATGGCTCCTCTGTTTCCATTGTCAGAAGCCAAGGGCATACCCACACACGTGGAGTTAAGAATACCGCTCACTGATCTCAAAGGAAGTACAGAGAACAAGAAGAGTCAGCAGTGTACAAGGGAAGTTCCAAACTAGAAAAAAGAAGACTGCCCATCTGCAGACCTGCACTTGTCCATAGCAGAAGTAAATTGAGAGCCCAAACTTGAGTGCTCTGCCATCTTCTTCAATGATGTTTCTTTTCACTGTCTTGGTGCTGAGGGCACTGCAGCCTCTGTAATCTGTCATGTGGTATCTGTTTTCTCTTCCACCCTCCTGATGCCACTGGGCCTAGAGGTGGGGTATACATTCTAAGTGCTCTTCATCACCATCTCCAGGCTGGTCTTCTTCCCTCCTTCTCTCTCCTAGCTTCAAATTTTATAACCTCCGAACAATCACTACCTTCCATTGCCACTGTCACTGCTAACCTGGAGCTACTCTCTTCTTGATGGTTATAGCACTTGGTTCCCTATCACTACACTACACTACACTACACTACACTACACAACACCACACTACACTACACTACACCTGACATAATTTTTAATGATTTTGATATACCCATAGGCCATATGTCCAGTTCATTGGAGTATCTGATCCTTAGCCTTCTCCAAAAATCTTGTCTTCTACTCTACCATACCACTCAGTACCATGGAGACTGCATCTTGTCATTATCAATAACTGCAACTTTACTAGAATCTCAGTTTCAAACATCCTATTCTTCAAACACCACCTTTTTTCAAATTTACATGTCACTCTCCTATTATAGTCAACTCCATCTTTCAACCCTGGGACCCAAAGTCTACGGATCCTAGCACCTTTTCAGCCCTTCACCCTGTTCCTGATCTTTTCTCTACCCAGCTTAAGCCTTTGGTCAATCAATATAATAACACCCGTGCACACATCCTCAACCCTCTAACACTTCATTGGTTCTTTGCTCCCTTGGCTAAAGGAAATTCTGCTTAAATTTCAATCTTTGCCTACTCTTGCCTTCACCCATATAGCTGATTTGGTGAGAGAAGATATTAATTGTGCATGTAACGACTGCTCTCAATTAAAACCCAGGATCATTAACAACAAGTGGGCCTTCCAGCAGGCCTTCCTGTTGCCCACTAAACAAACTACCTTTCTGGACACTTACTGAGCACATTCATTCACTTTCCTGCTTCCCTAGACTAAGTATTTCATAAGTCTTTTATGTTTCAGTTTTCTCATGAAACCTCCAACACTTCTTTCCCCATCCACTTCTGAGCCTCACTAAAGCCTCACTAAAGACTCACTTCTGAGCCTCACTAAAGAATGGAAACAACAGAAGATAAGTATCATAAATTCCCATATTCTTATCTATGCCTACCTGCTCTACCACTCGCACTTTTTATGGATGAAAGGTCAATATTCCAAGCTAAGGCCAATCTCTCCTCTTGATTCCTGCCCTGAAGCCTGCACACAGACACTACTCTTTTACTCCTCTCTTTCTCTTTTGCATCATAAATTTTTCCTGCTCACTGTGTCCTATTAATTTTCCAACATGTATTATTTCTCTAATCTTCAAAAATAAAAACAAGCAAAGCAATTTTCCTGATCCTATGTCCATCTCCAGCTAACACTTCATTCTCACTTTCCCTTTACAGCGAAGCTCCATGAGAGGGTTATCCATAACTTCTGTCTCCAAAATCCCTGTTCCTACTCTCTCTTTTTAAAAAAATAAATTTCATTGTGTATGTTTATGATATATATCATGATGTTATAAGACACACATGCATATTAAAATGGTTACTAAAATGAAACAAATGAATGTATACATCATCTCATATAGTTACCCTCCCCCTGACGCCCTTGACAAGAACAGCTATAATCTACTCATTTAGCAAAATTCCTGAATACAATACAGTATTATTCATTATAGTTTTCAGGTTTTATTTTAAATCTTTCCACTTGTTCATCCCACGTATTTGCTATCTTTTTCTTTGCAATGGATGATGTACTTTTTAATTTATATACATTTATGGGGTACAAGCACAATTTTGTTACATGCATAGTGGTCAATTCAAGACTTTTAGGGTATCCATCACCTGAATAATGTACATTGTACTCATTAAGTATTTTTTCCTCATTCACCCTCCTCTCACCCCATTACTCTTTCAAGTTCCATTGTCTATTATTCCATTCTCTATACCAATGGTGTTCACCTTTCTTTTAGCACCCACATATGGGTGAGACCATGTGATATTTGTCTTTCTGTATCTGCCTAGTTTCACTTGAGATAATGACCTCCAGTTCCATCCAAGTTGCTGCAAAAACATAATTCCATTCCTTTCTTGTGGCTGAATAGTATTCCATTGTATAGGTATACCACATTTTCTGTATCTAATCATCCATTGATGGACACTTAGGCTGATTCCATATCTTTACTATTTTGAATAGTACTGCAAGAAACATGAGTGCAGGTGGTTTTTTTTTAATATATTGATTTTTTTTTTCCTTTGAGTAGACACCCAGTAGTGGGATTGCTAGATCGAATGGCAGTTCTAGTTTTAGTTCTTAATAAATCCACATACTGTTTTCCATAGTGTTTCATCCTTATAACTCATCAAATTTCTATCTATATGTTATCTATACTAATTTCTTTGGCAATCTCTTACAATCTTATGTTTTAAATATTATCTATCTGCTAATAACCCTTACATTTGCATCTCTAGTCTAGACTTCTCCCCTAGACTTCAGACTCCATATATCTAATTGCCTACTCAGCATTTACATTTGAAGATCTAATACGTATTTTTAAAGCCTTGCATGTCCAAAACCAAACTCCAGCTATTCACCCTTCAGATCTGTTTCTCTCAAAATCATCTTCATCTCAGGAAATGGCAGCTTCATCCATCTAGTTATTCAACTTTGTATAACTTTGAGTAACCCTGAAAAACCATGAAACTTTGAATCAATCTTAACCCCCACGCCCTACCCCTCAGCAGATCCTGACCACTCTACTTCCCAAAGTACACATTTCTTACCATCTCCAGTGTCACCACTCTTGTACCTGGCACCATCAAGCTTCATCTGAAATATTTTGATAGCTTTATACCTAGTTTCCTTGTTTCTTCCCTTGTCCATATTCAAGTTATTCCCAACACAGCAGCCATACATATGTCAGATCACTTTCATTTATTCCTCAGTAACTGCCAACACCTTCCATCTCACTCTGAGTAACAACAAAGGCCATATAATATCCTAAAGTCCCCATATGATCACTCTATTATCTCCCTAGATGATCCCCACCATTACCATTCTCATCTCTTGAAGCACATCTCCTATAACTCTCTGCTCCTCTCATGTCCCTCCACCCCATGCTGGCCTCTGTATTATTTCTCTGACATGCCAGAGACAGTTTTCCCTCAGGACTTCCACACTGACTATTCCCTGTGCCTCGGATGATGTTTTGCCTAGATATGTGCCTGGCTTGATTTCTCGGCTTCTTAATTATGTTACTCAGAGTTCACTTTTTCATTGAAATCTTCCCTGGCTCCTTATTTCTCTTAACCCTTCCCTTCTTTATTTTTCTATTTAAAAATGTATTTCCATACAGCATAGAGAACACTTTACTCATTTATCTTGTTATATCTCCACTAAAATGTAAGTTCAATCAGGGTAGAATTTTTTTGTTGTTACTGTTTTTTGTTTTGTTCATTGCTCTGCCCTCAGTGCCTAACAAAATTTCCAGGCCAGTGTGGTGGCTCATACCTGTAATCCCAGCACTTTGGGAGGCTAAGGCAGGTGGATCACAAGGTCAAGAGATCAAGACCATCCGGGCCAACATGGTGAAACCCTGTGTCTACTAAAAATACAAAAATTAGCTGTGGTACGGTGTGGTGTGGTGATGTGCACCTGTAGTCCCAGCTACTCAGGAGGCTGAGGCCAGAGAATTGCTTGAACCTGAGAGGTGGAGGTTGCAGTGAGCCGAGATTGTGCCATTGCACTCCAACTTGGCAACAACAACAACAAAAATTCCTGACACACAGCAAATTCTCACTGAATAGTGGGTGAATAAATATATAAATGGTTACTTCTGAGTAGGTATGAACTGAAAAAATACAAGGCAAAAGTTTTTGTGAATATAGTTATACCTTTAACTAAGTTCTCCTTTTTAAATAATAAAATCACTTAATACATTCAAAGAGGAGCAGAAAAGATATGCACAGGAGGATATTCTGAACTTCTCTTACAGAGAGTATTTGGAAACCACATGGGGTTTTCAAATTCTTTGTGATGACTTTCTGTTTCTCTTTGAGGTCCAGTCAATGCTATATAGTTCTGCCAATATAATCTTGCTAAAACACGAAGCCTCATCATGTCACTCCTCTGGTTAAAATCCTTTAGAATTGCTTATGACTTGATATAGTTTGGCTGCGTCCCCACCCAAATCTCATATTGAATTGTAGTTCTCATAATTCCCACATGTTGGGGAGGGATCCAGTGGGAGAGAATTGAATTGGGGGGCAGTTTCCCCTGTACTGTTCTTGTGAATAAGTCTTATGAGATCTGATAGTTTTATAAAGGGAAACCTGTTTCGCTTGGTTCTCATTCGCTCTTGTCTGCCACCCTGTAAGACATGCCTTTCACCTTCTGCCATGATTGTGAGGCCTTCCCAGCCGTGAGGAACTGCAAGTGCATTAAACCTGTTTTTCTTTATAAATTACTCAGTCTCAGGCATGTCTTTATTAACAGCATAAAAATGGACTAATACATTCCTATAGCAAAACTTTTGAAATTCTCATCTGCATCAGATTCATCAGGAGGGCTTCTTAAAACACAGACTAGTGAGTTGCATCTCAAAGTTTCAAATTCAATAAGTCTGGGGAGGGACCAGAGAATTTCCATTTCTATCAAGTTCCCAGGTGATTCTGTTGTTGCTGGTGTTGGGACTGCACTTTTTAAATCACTAGGCTAAATAAAAAGTGAACAGGGTTGCTAGACATATGTCTCCCACAAATGAATCTACATGATGTATTTCAGAAGTCAGCCATATAGACCCTCTAGGCAAGCCCACTGGGAGCTTTACTGGAATGCTTTTCCAAATTTACTTCTGATCAATCCTTCCATGGTTCCTACTCAGACTCCACTCTGTAATTTGATCCCCTGGGGTTGATATGAAGAATGGTTCTTACTCAGTCACCGGAGAAACCCTTCCAGGGACATTCCTGAAAGCCCAGTCAGAAGACTAAGTTCTGGGAACCATTGGTGTCTACATTAGTCAGCCAGCTATAGCCACCAGCCTACAAGGTATGATAATAACGAAAGCCAGTATTTATCTAAGCACTTACTAAGTGCCTGGATATTTGCTAAGAACTTTACGTATATTATCTTATTTAATCTTCTCAACAATCCTTCAAGGCAGGTGCCATTATCTCTACAGAGGAGAAAATGGAACTTTATCAAGATTAAGTATTAATTAAATAATAACTAAATAGCTTGTTAGTGGCAAAGCTTGGACTTGAGCCTAGACATTCACATTCCAGAGGCCAAAATCACAACCACACTTCTGTACTACCTTCCCCTAAATATAAATCCGGAAAGATAAAATCTAAAATGATTAAAGTATTTGGTTCCCAACCTGATTGGAGAATGTTCAGGCCAAACTGACAATCACAACGGAATCAAATAGTATTTTCAGCAAATAGTTAAAATTTTAAAAATTGTTAAAATTCTAACCCCCCAAAATTATGAAAAATTATTTGAAAACTTCTAAAATTTTAAATGGCTACAAATTAGTCTAATATAGTGCCCAAGATACGTTAATTTTCCTTGTAGTAGCTATATCTTGCATTTGGGCCCATGGCTTCTATCATTTGCATTTAAAACACAGTACTGATAAAGCCCAGGCAAAGGTACATTTCAACCTTGACACTCAGTAGTCTGTGAACCAACCGTATGGGCAAAACCTGGGGGCTTATCAGAAATGCAGAATCTCAGATACTACCCCAGACCTCCTCAATCAGCATCTGGATTTTAACAAGATCCCAGGTGGTCACCATAGGAACTTGTTACTGAATTTTAAATCCAGGCATACTGGTAAGAAGTGTCATACAGTTAAAGTGCCCTGGTCCAGATGAGGCAGAATAGGTAGTCAAGGAACTGACCATGTTCTCTGGATGCAGCAACCCTGGTGACTGTACAGCCAACACGATAAGCCTCGGCATTTGCACTGTAATTGAGCTCGTTCACGCAAAGCTATCTCCAGTAGGGAATTTCCTCTGTAGAGAGCATGCAGACTTTAATTTTACCGATCCTCAAACTGATCCCTTGCTCACTTTAATAGTAAAAAACACACCCCGGGTAGAGATTTAAGATGCTAATGAGACATATGATGTATGAACAAGCATGTATAGCTTCTGCACTTGTGCACCCAGAGGACCACCCAAAACATGCTTATTCTTTCCACCCCTCATGAATAATCATGTAAGACTCTCTAGTGCCAGTCTTTGCTGTCCCATCCTTAGGATCAGCTCGCCCTGAACTCTTTCTCTCAGGGTATAACGTCTATTCTGCACCTAACTTACAAAATATTCTTTTTCCTTCGTAGTAAGTTATTCTATGCTGCATCTCTTTTGCTGTGTGTTTCTTGTTTAAATTCTTTTAAACTGAGAAGACAAAAACCCAAATATTACGTCAGCCGTCAACACAGACAATCAGGAGAATGCTCTCTCTCATAACTAGCTGTATGACCTCAGATGATTTCACTTCTCTTGGGCTATATTTTTTCATTTGAAAAATTAGGAGAAAGAAAAGTGGACCTAGAATAGTGGTTGTAAAACTTAGCTGCACACTAGAATCATCTAGTGTGGGATCCTGAAAAAATACTAACGCACAGTTCTCACCTCTAGAGAATCTAATTTAAATTGGTTGGGGGTATGGCCTGGGCATTGGAATTTCAAAAACTTTCCTTAGGTGACTCAAATGGGCAGCTAAGGTTGAGAACCACTGGCCTAGAATAACTATTCTTAAGTATAGTCCCTAGACCAGCAGCATTGTCATCACCTGGAAACTTGTTAGAAATGCAAATTCTGGCCAGGTGCAGTGACTCAAAGCCCAGTGCTTTGGGAGGCTGAGGCAGGAGGATCCCTTGGGCCCAGATATTGTAAACCAGCCTCAGCAACATAGTGAGACCCCACTCTCTACAAAAATTTAAATGTTATCCAGGTGTGATGGTACACATCTGTACTCCCAGTTAGGAGGCTGAGATGGGAAGATCATTTGAGTTCAGGAGTTTGAGGCTTCAGTGAGCTATGACTGTGCCACTGCACTGGAGCCTGGGCAACAGAACAAGACCCTGTCTCAAAAAAATGCAAATTCTCAGGCCCTACCTCAGATGTACTGAATCCGAAGCCAAAAACTCTGGGGGTGAGTGAGGCCCAGCAATCTGTGTTTCACGAGCTGAGTGATTCTGCTGCAAATTCCAGTTTGAGGAGAATGCCTTAGAGGTCTTTTTCTTTCTGCGTAGCTATAAATTTAGCACATATTTCTGATTGGATGTGTTAACAATATGTTTGCCCCATGAGTCCTCCGGCATTTAATTTAAAGACCTTCTATTTTAGGGTAGTAGTGGGGTTTAGGAAGAAAAAGGAGGTTCTCAGGAAGATTTCCATATGGTGAAAAAAATCCATGATTGCAAGCATGCAATTATTTGTACCTTTTTCCTGCAAGATTAACTTGATAGCAGAGCAGGGAGATAAACAGTATATGCCCATGTGCTAAATGACATGCTTTGCTTAGAATTTCTTCTATTTAATTTTTAAAAAACATATCCTTCATTATCAAAAGAAAATTGTAACAGGTTTTGTTTTTTGTTTCTCTTTTTTTCTAGTGGGCAAAGCTTATTTGAAAACATACTGTTGTGGTTTATATCCCTAGAAAGAGGCATAACTACCTTGCCCCTCCATTGCTACATTGGTAGTCTATGAGTCCCCTAGAAGGTCTCGGACAGTGTCAGTGCTTACTCTGTAGGTTCCAAAACTCAGGACCAGTCAGCCCATTTAAGATTCCTACCTTCAGGTAGAAAGCTGAAGCAGAGTGGGTGAGATAAGAATATTGATGGACATTTCATTTGCTATGAAGAAAAGGCAACTAAAATCTTTAGACAGGCTCTGTCTCTCGATGGTCTAAAATAGCCTTCCCATGGTTATAAAAAGAAATAGTCCAGAGAAGAGAGCATCAACATTTGGCAGATCCTAAAAAAGATTCCACACAAACAGAGGAAAATCCCCATCTTTAAATATAAAAAAGTAACTTTTTTTTTTTTTTTTGCTTTGCGTTTCTTTGAAGTTTAATAATCAAAATGAGGACAAGAAAATCCTATTTGGTAGGCTATCTAATTTACTTTAAAATATTTTCGATTCTTAAATCCCTTAGCAATGATAGTAGTATCAATTCAGACTATTTTAAGTTATGCATGTGAAATGCTAGACTTTATGGGAAAGATGCATTTATAAATCCACAAAGCCTCTCCACTTTATTTTATAAAGATCATCATGGAGTCTGGCGCCAAGTCTCACATTTTAAGTCAGAACTATAATAGCATCCTATCTTAAAGAGATATGTGCGGCCAGGCGCGGTGGCTCACACCTGTATTCCTAGCACTTTGGGAGGCCAAGGTAGGTGGATCACCTGAGGTCAGGAGTTCAAGACCAGCCTGGCCAAAATGGCGAAACCCCGTCCCTACTAAAAATATAAAAAATTAACCGGGCATGGTGGTGTGTGCCTGTAGTCCCAGCTACTCAGGAGGTTGAGGCAGGAGAATCACTTGAACCCAGGAGGCAGAGGCTGCAGTGAGCCAAGATCGTGCCACTACACTCCAACCTTGGAGACAGAGTGAGACTGTGTCTCAAAAAATAAAATAAAAAAGAGATATTTGCAAACACACAGCAGAGCAGCAGGGGTGGTGCTCAGTCCCAAAGAAATATGTGCTAAATTTATAGCTACGCAGAAAGAAAAAGACCTCTAAGGCATTCTCCTCAAACTGGAATTTGCAGCAGAATCACTCAGCTCGTGAAACACAGATTGCTGGGCCTCACTCACCCCCAGAGTTTTTGGCTTCGGATTCAGTACATCTGAGGTAGGGCCTGAGAATTTGCATTTTTTTGAGACAGGGTCTTGTTCTGTTACTTTACTTACAAGTAAAGTAAGTCAATGGCAACCCCCAGCAAAGTTGCTGTTTCTAACAGACCTGCTTTACAACAGCGTTTCCCTTCCCTATAGCTGAGTAAAATAGCAAGCAGCTCTGAATAAAACCTTTTCCTTCAGCACCACTGTGTGAGCAATAGACATTTTGTAGGATGTTTGTATCTATTCCTCTTCCTCTCTCATCCTCTCCCTTTGCCCTTGAAAACCACCAATGCTTGTAACTATCTAGTGCTTAGGTCCTGTTTGCCTTGCTCTTCTCATTGCCAAGAAATGCAATGACACAAATCAGGCCCAGACCTGCTTCTCAGGAGTTTAGGCTCCTCCTGCTAGAGGAAATTGTAATTTGGTTGTGCTCCCAGGTGGGCCAGTGATAAGATGTGGGCGCAACAGTGGCCTCTGATATTCAGTGTTGCTTTTCCTCAAAAAAAGTAGCATCCTCAGACCCATGAATGTTCCATGTCTCACACCTCACATTCTCTCTGAACTCTGCCCCCAATATGACCTAGATTCTTTTGCCAACTTCCACACAAAGGAGATCAGATCCTCTTCTCCATGTTTCAAACCAATTTTGAAGCCTGCTGGCACTGAACAAAGGTCCTAGAACTTGCAAGTGACCCTGACTGCCTTCTACAGTGTATCTACAGTATATTTGGTTTCATCCACCAGATTTTTCTGTCTTCTCCTCCATTCCTCATACCTCTGAGAGCTTGTACTACTTTTGGATGTTGGGTCTATGACCTGGTTGTCCTCAGTTGGTTCCCCTGGCTCAGACACACCCCTTTGAGTCCTGGTTCATGTATTTGCCACCCAGCCATGCGCTTCCTTCTGGTCTTGATGCTTCAGAGCTGAGCCTGCTCATGTTAGGTCCCAGGAGGTTTCCCCAATATTATAAAGGGTGAAAAACAAAGGAAAACTAACAAACAGAAAGAAAGAGCATGTCCACTCAGAGACCCCTTCCAAAGGTCACCAACATCAAAGACCAAAGGTAGATAAATCCACAAAGATCAGGAAAAACCAGCTCAAAAAGGGTGAAAATTCCAAAAACCAGAATGCCTCTTCTCTTCCAAAGGATCACAACTCCTCACCAGCAAGGGAACAAAACTGGAGAATGAGTTTGACGAATGGACAGAAGAAGGCTTCAGAAGGTGGGTAATAACAAACTCTTCCAAGCTAAAGGAACATGTTCTAACCCAATTCAAGGAAGCAAAGAACCTTGAAAAAAGGTTAGATGAATTGCTAACTAGAATAAGCAGTTCAGAGAAGAACATCAATGACCTGATGGAGCTGAAAAACACAGCACAAGAACTTTGTGAAGCATACACAAGTATCAACAGGCGAATTGATCAAGTGAAAGAAAGGATACCAGAGATTGAAGATCAACTCAATGAAATAAAGCAAGAAGACAAGATTCGAGAAAAAGAATAAGAAGGAATGAACAAAGCCTCCAAGAAATTGGGAATATGTGAAAAGACCAAACTCATGTTTGATTGTTGTACTTGAAAGTGACAGGGAGAATGGAACCAAGTTGGAAAACACACTTCAGGATATTATCTAGGAGAACTTCCCCAACCTAGCAAGACAGGCCAACGTTCAATTTCAGGGAATACAGAGAACACCACAAAGATACTCCTAGAGAAGAGCAACCCCAAGACACATAATCATCAGATTCATCAAGGTAGAAATGAAGGAAAAAATGTTAAGGCCAGCCAGAGAGGAAGGTCGGGTTACCCACAAAGGGAAGCCCATCAGACTAACTGTGGATCTCTCTGCAGAAACCCTACAAGCCAGAAGAGAGTGGGGGCCAATATTCAACATTCTTCAAGAAAAGAGGCTAGAATTTCATATCCAGCCAAACTAAGCTTCGTAAGTGAAGGAGAAATAAAATCCTTTGCAGACAAGCAAAAACAGAGAGATTTTGTCACCACCAGGCCTGCCTTAAAAGAGCTCCTGAAGGAAGCACTAAACATGGAAAGGAACATCCAATACCAGCCACTGCAAAAACAAACCAAATTGTAAAGACCATTGACACTATGAAGGAACTGCATCAACTAATGGGCAAAATAACCAGCTAGCATCATGACAGGCTCAAATTCACAGATAACCATATTAACCTTAAATGTAACAGGGCTTAATGCCCCAATTAAAAGACACAGAATGGCAAATTGGATGAAGAGTCAAGACCCATCAGTGTGCTGTATTCAGGAGACCCATCTCACATGCAAAGACACACATAGGCTCAAAATAAAGGAATGGAGGAATATTTACCAAGCAAATGGAAAGAAAAAAAAAAAAAAAAGAAGAAGGAGTTGCAATCCTAATCTCTGATAAAACAGACTCTAAACCAGCAAAGATCAAAAGAGACAAAGAAGGGCATTACGTAAGGGTAAAGGGATCAATGCAACAAGAAGAGCTAACTATCCTAAATATATATGCACCCAATACAGGAGCAACTGGATTCATAAAGCAACTTCTTAGAGACCTACAAAGAGATGTAGACTCCCACATAATAATAGTGGGAGACTTTAACACACATCTGTCAATATTAGACAAATCAGTGAGACAGAAAATTAACAAGGATATTCAGGACTTGAACTCAGCTCTGGACCAAGTGGACCTAATAGACATCTCTAGAACTCTCCACCCCAAATCAACAGAATATACATTCTTCTCAACACCACACCACACCTATTCTAAAATTGACCACATAATTGGAAGTAAAACACCCCTGAGCAAATGCAAAAGAACGGAAATCATAATAAACAGTCTCTCAGACCACAGTGCAATCAAATTAGAACTCAGGATTAAGAAACTCACTCAAAACCACACAATTACACAGAAACTGAGCAACCTTTTCCTGAATGACTACTGGGTAAATAACAAAATGAAGGCAGAAATAAAGATGTTCTTTGAAACCAATAAGAACAAAGACACAACATACCAGAATATCTGGGACACATTTAAAGCAGTGTGTAGAGGGAAATTTATACCACTAGATACCCACAAGAAAAAGCAGGAAAGATCTAAAATCAACACCCTAACATCACAATGAAAAGAACTAGAGAAGCAAGAGTAAACACATTCAAAAGCTAGCAGAAGACAAGAAATAACTAAGATCAGAGCAGAACTGAAGGAGATAGAGACACAAAAAACCCTTCAAATAATTAGTGATCCAGGAGCTGGTTTTTTGAAAAGATCAACAAAAGAGATAGACCACTAGCCAGACTGATAAAGAAGAAAAGAGAGAAGAATCAAATAGATGCAATAAAAAATGATATAGGGGATATCACAACTGATCCCACAGAAATAGAAGCTACCATCGGAGAATACTATAAACACTTCTATGCAAATAAACTAGAAAATCTAGAAGAAATGGATAAATTCCTGGATACATACATCCTCCCAAGTCTAAACCAGGAAGAAGTTGAATCTCTGAATAGACCAATAACAAGTTCAAAATTGACACAGTAATTAATAGCCTACCAACCAAAGAAAGTCCAGGAGCAGATGAACTGACAGCCAAATTCTACCTGAGGTACAACGAGGAGCTGGTACCATTCCCCCTGAAACTATTCCAAGCAACAGAAAAAGACGGAATCCTCCCTAACTCATTTTATGAGGCCAGCATCATCCTGATACCAAAACCTAGCAGAGACATAACAAAAAAAAATTTCAGGCCAATATCCCTGACGCATATCAACGTGAAAATCCTCAATAAAATACTGGAAAACCGAATCCTGCAGCACATCAAAACGTTTATCCACCACAATCAAGTTGGCTTCATACCTGGGATACAATGCGGGTTCAACATATGCAAATCAATATACGTAACCCATCACATAAACAGAACCAATGACAAAAACCACATGTTTATCTCCATAGATGCAGAAAAGGCCTTTGGCAAAATTCAGCAGCGCTTCATGCTAAAAGCTCTCAATAAACTGGGTATTGATGGAACATAGCTCAAAATAATAAGAGCTATTTATGACAAGCCCACAGACAATATCATACTGCATGGGCAAAACCTGGAAGCATTCCTTTTGAAAACAGGCACAAGAATAAGTATGCCCTCTCTTACCACTCCTATTCAACCTAATACTGGAAGTTCTGGCCAGGGCAATCAGGCAAGAGAAAGAAATAAAGGGTACTCAAATAGGAAAAGAGGAAGTCAAATTATCTCTGTTTGCAGATGACATGATCACATATTTAGAAAACTTCATCATCTCAGCCCAAAATCTCCTTAAGCTGATAAACAACTTCAGAAAAATCTTAGGATACAAAATCAATGTGCAAAAATCACAAACATTCCTGTACACCAATAACAGACAAACAGAGAGCCAAATCATGATTGAACTCCCATTCACAATTGCTACTAAGAGAATAAAATACCTAGGAATATAACTTACAAGAGATGTGAAGGACCTCTTCAAGGAGAACTACAAACCACTAATCAAGGAAATAAGAGAGGATGCAAACAAATGGAAAAAGTTTCCATGCTCATGGATAGGAAGAATCAATATTGTGAAAATGACTATACTGCCCAAAGTAATTTATAGAGTTACCATTGACTTTCTTCACAGAATAGGAAAAAACTACTTTAAACTTTATATGGAACCAAAAAAAGAGCCTGCATAGCCAAGACAATCCTAAGAGAAAAGAAAAAAGCTGGAGGGATTACCCTACCTGACTTCAAACTATACTACAAAGTTATAGCAACCAAAACAGCATAGTACTGGTACCAAAAGAGATACATAGACCAATGGTACAGAACAGAGGCCTCAGAAATAACACCACACATCTACAGCCATCTGATCTTTGACAAACCTGACACAAACAAGCAATGGGGAAATGATTCTGTATTTAATAAGTGGTATTGGGAAAACTGGCTAGCCATATGCAGAAAACTGAAACTGGACCCCTTTCTTATACTTTATACAAAAATTAACTCCAAATGGACAAATACTTAAACATAAAACCTAAAACCATAAAAATCCTAGAAGAAAACCTAGGCAACACCATTCAGGACACAGGCGTGGGCAAAGAGTTTATGTCCAAAACACCAAAAGCCATGGCAACGAAAGCCAAAATTGACAAATGGTATCTAATTAAACTAAAAGGCTTCTGCACAGCAAAGGAAACTATCATCAGAGTGAACAGGCAACCTACAGAATGGGAGAAAATTTCTGCAATCTATCCATCTGACAAAAGGCTAATATCCAGAATCTACAAAGAACTTAAACAAATTTACAAGAAAATAAAAAACAACCCTATCAAAAATGGGCAAACGATATGAACAGACACTTAGGAGACATTTATGCAGCCAACAAACTGACGAAAAAATGCTCATCATCACTGGTCGTTAGAGAAATTCAGATCAAAACCACAATGAGATACCATCTCATGCCAGTTAGAATGGCAATCATTAAAAAGTTAGGAAACAACAGAAGATGGAAAGAATGTGGAGAAATATGAACGCTTTTACATGGTTGGTGCAAGTAAAATTAGTTCAATCACTGTGGTAGACAGTGTGGCAATTCCTCAAGGATCTAGAACTAGAAATACCATTTGACCCAGCAACCCCATTACTGGGTATATACCCCAAGGATTATAAATCATTCTAGTATAAAGAGACACACACATGTATGTTTATTGTGGCACTATTCACAATAGCAAAGACTTGGAACCAACCCAAATGTCCATCGATGATAGACTGGATAAAGAAAATGTGGCACATATACACCATGGAATACTATGCAGCCATGAAAAAGGATGAGTTCATGTCCTTTGCAGGGACATAGATGAAGCTGGAAACCATCATTCTCAGCAAACTAACACAGGAACAGAAAACCAAATGCCACATGTTCTCACTCATAAGTGGGAGTTGAACAATGAGAACACATGGACACAGGGAGGCAAACATCACACACTGCAGCCTGTACGGTGGTAGGGGGATAGGGGAGGAATAGCATTAGGAGAAATACCTAATGTAAGTGACGGGTTGACGGGTGCAGCAAACCACCATGGTACATGTATTCCTATGTAACAAACCTGCACATTCTGCACACGTATCCCAGAAGTTAAAGTATAATAACAATAATAATAATAAAAGAAAAAGCAGATGCCCACCCAACAAGTACAACAAATATGGTGGCATTTTATCTACCAGACTCAGGTTATGGAAAAACAGAATCCAACGTTTTACCACAACACAGAGATTCAAGACCTCTGTGACACCATCGCAGGACACATATCCACTTTTAAAGAAATAAAGGCATTCAATTAAAAAACTTATTTGCTTACCTTTTTGAAACAAAAGTTGAGACCACCTGAATTTGTGATGATAAAATAAGCACTAGAAACCCTACAACTTTCTGAGAACCTACTATATATCAGTTGCTTTTCCAAGGTTAGTGCAGTTAATTCCTACAGCAGCAAAACAAGTTACGTATTTTTGCCACTTTACAGGTGAGAAAGTGTGGTCAGGAGCTTGCCCAATGTAGTGTGGTCAGGAGCTTGCTCAGCTAGTGAAGGTCAGGGGAGATTCGACTCATCCAAATCTTGGTTCAAATACTACCTTCCTAATGAGGCCCACTCCTGCAAGCTGGCTCACACCTACACAGCTTTGCAGTCATGGCACTTATTATATTCCAACATTTTGTATACTTCATGTATTATATATATTTTTTGTATAATAACTGTCTCTTCCTAAGAAAGTATAAATTCTTTGAGCACAGGTATCTTTCTTTGCTTTGTTCACTGATTCACCTCTAGTGTCTAGAACAGTGTTTGGAACATGGCAGAATTCAGCACATACGCAAGGAACCTACTAGTAAAATATTTAAATGTCTTCACTGTCTATGCTCTTAACTATTGTTCTGTAATGCCCGTATTCTGAGTACAGAAATAAAAATCCTATTTCATTTCAAGCTGAGCCACTCTCTTTGGCAAAGATTAAGGAAGGGTGAGCAAGAGGTCCTCTACCATTCTGGTTTTACTGATGGCAAAAATCAAAGTTACAAGTATTCAAGTATTCCTTACACCTTGAGGCATAAAGACATAAAAGCAACGAAATTTTTAAAAACAATAAAACCCTAAAATCAATTTGCTTATTAAGGCATATTTCTTTATATATTGATTTGCTAGTCATTGGCTGAAAGCCCTCATTCAAGCTATTTTAAGATTAAGAAGCAACACTTATTTTATAACCCACAGTGAAAATGGATTGTCTTCCCACTCCACTATCTTTAAAGATAAAACTGTCATTTCTACAAGCAGTGGAAGGCAGTGTGACTTAAGGACTTTGGCAATATTATCAACTCTGAGGAACTCCACTAGAATTGAGGTTTCCCTCTCCCCACAAGGTACTTTAAAGATAAGGTTGGGTTCATCCAGTGACTTACTAGACTGGGTTTCTGTAATCTCTCAGAATCCAATCTTGAATTGGGCTGTCAATTGACTAGGTGGAAAATCTGGCTCAAAAAGAAAATGAGAGGTTTAGAAAGACAGCAAAAGCCCAGAAAGCTAGGGCAAAAAACAGAGAATACCTTAATAACCCAGGGGGATGACATCACTCAGGATATCTGCCAGAAACTAGGCCTACAGTTGTAACTCAGCTCCTTGCATCTAGAAAGGGATTAATCGTATACCCAGTGTGAAATAAATCACCAAATGACTTTTTATTAAATTCCCGCCAGAGCTGCTGGAATGCAGGAGCAACCTACTCCAGACCTGCTTTCACAATGCGTGGACTTCATTCATCTATTTATTCATTCTTCCTTCACTCACTTATCTTTTAATTACTACAACACTCCCTGCTAGATAATAGAATGCTACCATCTAACTCTTTTCCTAGTGCAACTAACATTGGATTATACAGACAACACACATTATCTCATTTAAGAACAACCTTACGAAGAAACAGACACACGCATCCAGGGATTTGACCATGGTCTTTCACCTTATAGGCACAAGAAATGGGAGTGAAACTGGACAACCTGACTACAGAACGTAGGATCAAAATCATTTCTCAGCATTATACCAGCGATGACTCTGAGAAGTCTGCTACCTAAAAACACAGATGAGCTTTAACCACAAACATCTGACCTGGAATCTGAAACAGTTCCCAACAGGGGAAAAGATGATGCCCAACTATGCTCTCCAACATTGTGTGGGCAAAAGAACCACCTGGGAAGCTTTTGCACATATATAAGCCATTTTAAACGAATACATTTATTATCCTTGTAAATGCAGAGATATACAAACAACTGAACAAAAAGTGGCTCATAATCCGTTGCCAGATAACTAACCCTTGATGAGAAAAAAAATAAACAATAATTCCACATACAGTTTAGAGCATCTACTATGTGCCAGGCACTGTCTAATGCTAATGATAGAGCAGTGAACAAAGGAGATCTAAACCCCTGACCCAGTGCCACATTCAAGCTGCACAAAATGATGTAAAAGAAAAAAAGTGGGCCGGGCGCGGTGGCTCACGCCTGTAATCCCAGCACTTTCGGAGGCCGAGGCGGACGGATCACGAGGTCAGGAGATCGAGACCATCCTGGCTAACACGGTGAAACCCCGTCTCTACTAAAAATGCAAAAAATTAGCCGGGCGAGGCGGCGGGCGCCTGTAGTCCCAGCTACTCGGGAGGCTGAGGCAGGAGAATGGCGTGAACCCGGGAGGCGGAGCTTGCAGTGAGCCGAGATCGCGCCACTGCACTCCAGCCTGGGCGACTAAGCGAGACTCTGTCTCAAAAAAAAAAAAAAAAAGAAAAAAAGTGCAATTCCTACTTCAAGTCTAACAACTGCTCATGAGTTCTTACCTTTCTTTTTAGAAATGCACATGCTTATAGTAGCGTAGCTATCAAAAAGCCTTCTTAAATTTTTTCTCCCCAAAGGATTCTTTTTATCCTTTTGGGCCTTACTTTCATTATGTGCTGTTATAGTGTAGATTTTTTCCCACGTCACAAAATACAGATATGCTTATTTTGTTCATGGTTGCACCCTATTCCAGCATTTTGGATGCATCATAATTTTACTTAATGCTTTTCCTACTGATTTTCACTTTTGTTGTTTCCGGTTTGTGCTTTAAAAACTAACAATGCATTAATATCTTTAATGATATGTCTAAGTAACCTTTTGGGAATATACAGTATATTCCTACTAAAAAGCTTATTAGGGTAAAGAGTACATGCTGTAAAATATATATTCATATATAAATATGATCAAGTCACTTTGTGCAGAGTTTGCAAAAATGTATTTCCTTCGTATATTGGTATTTAAGAATGGCCCTTCCCACAGCCAACACTTAAACATTTGTTCAATTCTTAAAAATTTACCAATCCATTAAGTGAAGGACTAGATATATTCTATTATTTTTATTTACATTTTGTTATTATGAAGTTAAGTGCATTTTCATTGGCAATACATATTTCTTTATATGTAAGGTGTTTGTTCCTTTTCTTTTTTTAATAGACTTTATTTTTTAGAGTAGTTTTAGGCTCACAGCCATATTGAATGGGAACGTACAGAGTTCCGTATACCCACTGCCTTCACACATTCATAGCCTGTCCTGTTACCAACATCCTCCACCACAGTGGTACATTTGTTACAATTGATGAACCTACATTAACATGTCATAACTACCCAGAGTTTATGCAGTACATTAAGGTTCACTCTTGGTATTGTACATTATGTAGGTTTGGACAAATGTGTAATGTCATGTCCTTCATTACAGCAACATACAGAATAGTTTCATTGTGCTAAAAATCCTCTGTATTCTGCCTATTAATCCCTTGTCCTACCATAACCTCTGGCAATCCCACTAATACTGTATTTTGAATATGAATTTGATAGAAAAAAAGCCACACATAAATGAACCCACACAGTTCAAACTCATGTCATTCAAGGGTCAACTGTAGTTAGAATAATACAGTATGTAGCCTTTTCAGATTGGATTCTTTCACTTGCTGATATGAATTTAATGTCCCACCATGCCTTTTCTTCACTTGCTAGTTCATTTATTTTTAGTGCTTAATAATATAGCATCATGTAGATATACCACAGTTAATCCATTTACCTACTGAAGAGCATCTTAGTTGCTTCCAAGTTTTGGCACTTATGAATAAAGCTGCTATAAACTTCCATGTTCAGGTTTTTGTGTAGACACAAGTTCTCAGTTTCTTCGGGGTAAATACCAAGAAAGATGATTCCTGGATCATATGGTAAAAAGAAGTTTAGTTTTGTAAGAAACTGCCAAACTGTCTTCTAAAGTGCCTATACCATTTTGTATTCTCAGCAGCAATGAATGAGAGTTCCTGTTGTTCCAGACTCTAGCCAGCATTTGGTGTTGTCAATGTTCTGGATTTTGACTGTTCCGATAGGTGTGCAGTAATATCTCATTGTTGTTTTAACATTTCTCTAATGATACATGATGTGGAACACCTTTTCATATGCCTATTTTCTATCTGTATATCTTCTTTGGTGAAGTGTCTGTTAAAGTCTTTGGCCCACTTTTTAAACAGGTTGTTTGTTTTCTTATTCTTGACCTTGAAGAGTTCTCTGTATATTTTGGATGACAGTCTTTTATCAGAAATACTTTTTGCAAACATTTTCTCCCTGTCTGTGGCTCGACTCTTATTCTCTTTATAGTGTCTTTCACAGCAGAATGTTTAAAATTTTGATGAAGTCCAGCTTATCAGTTCCTTCCCTCATGGATCATGGCTTGGCATTGCATCTAAAAAGTCATCACCAAATCCAAGGTCCTCTAGATTTTCTTCTATGTCATATTCCAGGAGTTTTATTTTGCATTTTACATTTATGTCTGTGATCCATTTTGAATTACTTTTTGTGAAGAGTATAAGGTCTTTGTCTAAATTCACTTTTTTTTCCAAGTGGATGTCCATTGGTTTCAGCACCATTTTTTGAAAAGACTTTTTCCATTATATATTTTTTGATCTTTTGTCAAAGACCAGTTGCTTATCTTTACGTCAGTCTATTTCTGAACTTTCTCTTCTGTTCTATTGACGTATTGTTTATGCTTTCACCAATACCACAATATCTTGATTATTGTAGCTTTATAGTAAGCTCTGAAGTAGGGTAGTGTCAGTTCTTCAACTTTGTCCTCCTTCAATATTATGTTGGCTATCTAGGTCTTTTGCCTCTCCATAGAAACTTTAGAATAAGCTTGTCAATGTTTGTTCATATTCTTCATCAATTTTTCTTCCTTGTTTATCTTTATTGATTCTTATCAGCTCTTTGTTAATGAATAAAATTAGTCATGTGTCTGACATTGGTGTTGTAAATACTGCTTTCGAACTTTGTCTCTTTTTAAACTTAATTTATGAATTATTTTTCCAAGCACAAGTTATTAATTTTATGTAGTTAAATTTGTCATTTTTCTCTTTTGTAATTCTGGGTTTGTGTCCTGATTACAAAGACTTTCCACTGCAAGTGTATAAATTCATTTACCTTGCTTTCTTCTATGTATTTATAGCTTAAATTTTTATGTTTGAATCTTTGTTCAATCTTCAATTTATTTCAGTGTAAGAAGTGAAATAGGAATCCACTTTATTTATTTGTCTAAATGTGTATCCAGTTGTCCCCTATTTATTTAAGAGTTTGTTTCACCAGTGAATTGAAATATCATTTTTATCATAACCTGAATCCCCATAAACAAAAGTATTGAGATTTACTTCCTAATGTTCTAATATGGTTTTCATATCTGTCTATTATTCAATACCAAATTATTTAATTATTATGGTTTTTTGGTATATTTTAGAATATGTTTCCCCTATCAGAACACTCTTTTTTCATAATTTCAGAGAATATTCACTTATGTTTCTTCTTTCAGATAAATTATAGTGTCATTCTGCCTAGTTCAAGATCAAATACTATTAGTATTTTGAATGCAATTGCATTATGCTTATACATTAACTTATAGAGAGCCAACAATCTTGTGATATTAAATTAGGGAGGAGTTTGTGAAAATATTGATTCCTGGGCTCTATCCATGAAGATTCTGATTGAGTAGATCCAGACTAGGCAGTAGGAAACCTAGAACACTCAGGGTTTTTTGTTTTTCAGATATGTTTGAGAAACATGGAAATTCAGAGAAAAGAATAATTACTCTTTTTATAAGGATGTTTTCATTTTTCTTTTTTTAAAACTTTTATTTTAGATGGTCATCCTAAAGAAGGTGCCATTTGCAATGAACCTTATTGATGAATTTGTGAGATTTATATGCTCTTATATAAGATATTTCAAAGACAGAGGAGACTAACAGTGAATGGAAATGAGTGTTTACATTTTTGGAAATACAGTGGAAAAAAATCTATGCATCAAGTAAGATGGACAACATGAGGTAAAGACACAGAAGGTTAAGAAATGAGGAGTGATTCTGCAGGGCTGGACCTGAGGATTAGGTAAGGAGGGTTTTGTAAAAATAAAACTTCAAGGTAAATTTGAGCCAAAACCTGAGCTGCACTGATCACCTAGATAAGAAATTTGGACTCTACGTATCAGGAAATAAGAAGCTTTGAAGGCATTTTCATATGTGTCTCTGTATTGTGGGATTAGCTTGTCTGTAGCTATACCATGGGACAGCGAAGTTTTGTTTCAGGTGGAAGCACAAGAGAATCAAGTCAGGAAACTCATTAGGGATGATTATTGCATTTACTAGAGATAAATGATGCACACTGCTGACAGTGAGGAATGGAATGAGGGAGACTTGATCATGCCTTTGGGACTCGTGTGGGCTGCAGTGATTTATTGCTCCAACAAGTTCTACCCTTTTATCCCCACAGCTATGTAGGATCAGGAAATTTTAGGGCTGGGAGGGATCTTTGAATTCATTTAGACTCTGCCAAAATGCAGAGATCCACCCACATTCAAACCTAATGCAAATAATGGCAGGCTGGAGGTTTGAATCCAGTAAGCAAAGATTCAACTTCTTGTTCCTCCACACTCTATATGACATTGGGAAAGTAACTTAATGTCAGTTTTTTTAATCTGTAAAATGAAGAGGATAATACTCATCTCCTAGAAGTGTTGTGAAGAAACAATAAGATAATGAACCAATGACCATCCCTTATATCCCTAGGAGAACAAACAGTACTAGGAAGTAGTCAACAGATCTGAATTCTAGGTGGCCCTAACTGTACCACTCACTACTGGTTGCTTATTCAGGCTAGGCAATTAAATTTGTTAATCTTCATTTTTCTTATCTTAAACAGAAGGTGAAATTATAAGGTGACATCCTTACATATAAAGATGTCAGATGTGATTCCAAGGTGCCATGTATATATAAAATTCTTCTATTGGATATTACAAAATGCCTACACAGTCACAAGGATGGGGGAGAACGTTAAATGACTCAATGAACAAAGGGGATGTAAATTAGGACACTAGACTGATTTCTACACAGCATTTCTAATTAGCATATCATTAAGTGCAGTGATTGACTGCTTTCCTTCACTTAATTTTCATTGCTTCGACATCTCTGGGAACTGCAAGGCACGTACAAAGCGACAGCAGGTAATTGGAGAATATTCCTCCAACACAAGAGAAAAGCTGGTTGCCTTGTCCTCCTCACAGTCTTTCTTGTAGGATTGGGCTCTCAGTATTGTTCATACTTTAGCAGGGATTGCAGTAATTGTCCTGAAGACTCTAACAGCAAGGGCTGGGAAAATGAGCACTTCCACTTTACATAAATGTCCCTACTACCAAGATTCCACAGAAGTGGCCCAAGAATTGTGTGCCGGACAGAAAATACCAAAGAGGAGTGTCAGTATTTTGGCACTCAAGTTGTCTACTCAGAAAGTCCTGTACTGAATCCTTTGCATGACATTTTCAATTTATTTCCCTCTTACTTGGTGGGAAACTTAACCTTCTAAGCTTCCTGAAATTGCCTTTTTTGTAAAATAGAGATAATGACATCTAGTCATTAAAACAACAACCTTGCTTTAAGGAGTAAATGAGTGCATGTTTGTAAACAGCTCAAGAGCTCAACAGATGGTGACATAATCACTGCTTGGAAATTTTCTTTCCTTAATAAACGTGACAGCTTCCTGTTTTACCATATAGACATGCTACAGATACTCCAGTTTATTTCTAAGCCTATTGTGTGCTAAATAAAAATCATTTTTTAAAAAAATATGGAATTAGAAATAGAAGAAAGAATTACTGAAATGTGGAATAATACAAATGTGGTTTTGTCTCTTAATGCCCAACGACTGTTTAAAAAAGAAAATTTCCAACTGTATTTAAAATTACCTTTGGTTTTATAACTGCCTTAAGAGATCTTTCAAGGATCAGCCTTCTGGTTTTGAAGCAGAAGGGTAAAATTTCACTTACAAAGTGCATTCTTCTTGTTGCATTTATCCCCATTTGTAAAGCGCAGGTCATCTTTCAATTTCATGGCACCACTGCTTTTTTGAATAATGAGACTAACATCCATATGGAATTAGCACAATAGAAGTGAAATAGAGAAGTGGGCTGGGGAGGGGAGAGCAAGGACAAAAAAGCAGGAAGCTGTTTCATGTTGTTCTATCCTACAAATCCATGCTCTAAGAGGTCTTCAAGGCAGTCTGTCAGTTTAAAAGCAATTATTCTACTTTTTAATGATAGAAATATATGTAGAAATTGATCAATAAAAAATTTCCATAGGGTATTTTAGCAATAAGCATGAGGATTAAATATGCTTTGCCCAAGCAATCCCATTTCTTTTCTTTTCTTTTTTTTTTTTTTTTTGAGGTGGAGTCTTACTCTGGAGTGCAGTAGCACGATCTCGGCTCACTGCAACCTTTGCCTCCTGGGTTCAAGTGATTCTTCTGCCTCAGCCTCCTGCGTAACTGGGATAACAGACGCTTGCCACCACGCCTGGCTAATTTTTGTATTTTTAGTAGACACAGAGTTTGACCATGTTGGCCAGACTGTTCTTGAACTCCTGACCTCAAGTGATCCGTCCGCCTTGGCCTCCTAAAATGCTGGGACAGCAATCCCACTTCTATAGATAGATACGTGTGTCCATGTGACAAAGAATTATTATGCACTATGATAGTCATTGTTTTTACTAGTAAAATAATAGAAATAACTTATGTTTTTAAAGGCCAGCAAAATAAATCATTAGATACCATGCAGCCATAAAATAAAAAGAATGAGAATCAGTATATGATACATAAAACAATATGCAAAACAAGGTACATAGGATACTTCCATTACATGTATAAACAAAAGGGGGATATAGAAATATATATATACACATAAGATAGATATATATACATACAAAATATATACACACTCCCTTCCATAGAATTTAGTCTCTCAAATACAACAAAATGCACCTGTGGTGGTTGGGGGGGATTTAGTTTTCACTATTTATACTTTTATAATAATTTAAAAACTGTACATGTATTACTTTTTCAAAAAATACAAAAATATTCTATTGAACATATTCAAAGCGTACATGTTCTCTCTCAGTTTCGGTGCTCCAAGGGTCTAAAAGATGTTTGGATTATTATCTGATAAGAAGGATCACTGCACATGTGGCACATTGCCTGATGTGCCCAGGAAGAAGAGAGTAAGAAAGAAGCCTGTCATTCCATTTGGAAGAGTATGGTTCTTCTGTCAGGCACAAGCTCACACAGGTAAAGATCATAGCACATCTCCTAGCTCATAGCACTCATGTAAAAATAGACAGCCATTACTGTGATTAGCATTATTTGTAAGTCACAATTTTGGAGAATTACAGGGCTCGGTGCTGTATGTTCCATGAACAGGATTTTATATCTCCTGCCCTGTGCAGACTTTCTGAAAGGGACCTGGAATCTTTCCCTGATCTCAGCCTCAGGCCCCACCTGCCAGGTGGCTGCTTGGCTTGTACACTGAGAGGAGTTTTGTTCGTGCATTGGTTCTCTTGTTAGTTTGTTGCCTTCTTCAAAACACTGCTGCTCTATTTGAATGGTGAGAATACACTCCTAGGTTTGAGTTGTCAGGGACTGGAATTTACTCAAGGTCACATAGAAAGGTGTGGTGAGGTGGTCTGTGTTATGTGGCCAGACATCTTGGGTATGACCTGACTTGGCCACTGATTTTAGTCTCATTTTAATGTCACTGTACCTTGGTTTTCCCATCTAAAAACAGGAATACTGATAATTCTTCCATAACGGGGCTGTTGTGAAGACTGCTTGGGTTGCCGTACTTATAAAAATGGCTGTCAGGGACTAAGCGCTTACTAAATCTTAGCTATTATTAGTAAGTTACAGCCCTGCCTTGTGAGGTGGGGTGAGTTGCCATTATTATCTCAACTGATTCAGAAGCTGAGGCTCAGGACAATCCACCCAAATTCACATGACTGTCTCAGGACCTGGGTTTTAATGTTTAATCTGAGTATTAATAAGAGCCAAATATGAACATTTACTAATCACTTGGCCTCTCTTTTTCTATCCATGAAATGGAGACTTTGGCCCCTTGTGTTTAATCCCCTTTCAGAAGGCTTTAACTACAGCAAGCAGTGTTGAAAACAGACAAAAGTCTCCCAATTTTACCTCTAAAAGGGAAATAAACAAAAGTGTGATTATGTTGGATCCTTTCTGCAATTGCCTTTATACTTAAAGAAAGCAAGAGTAGCTTCTGCTTTGTCGCTCATTTGTTTTCTTATTTAAAATACTAGTCGGCAGCAGTTCAGGCCCAGTAACATCTATTGTGGAATAATCTACTGCTTGTAGCTGCCCCACTTACTAGTGATAATAGAAAAACAAAAGTGCACTTTGCTTCCCAACTAATCATCACATATCTAGCCGACTACATGCTCCGAGAAGCGTATGGCATTTGACAGGAGGTGAGTGAATTGACTTTCCTGGGTGGTGACTGGCAAAGCCAGCCTCTTTCTCTCAACACCATCCAATTGAGCAAGAGGAAGTAGAGCCTAAGGTCACTACTGAAAAGTCACTTGCATCAGAGAGAGATTCCCACAGCTTGCTATCACACTCCATAAACATTTATGAATCCGATGTTCTTGTGCCACGCTCTGTGCTAGGAAGTGCATGAGTTAAATGTTTTTCTCTTTTTCTCTCCACGGACATTTTTAGTGGAAGCTGCGGTGGAGGAGCTGCCTTGTCTGTGTGTGTTGTTTTAAGGATATTGATTGTTAACACAATGACGGGTCAGGAGATGGAAGGCACAGTCATTAGCTGCAGCCGCCCTCATAAGTTGTTACAGAGCTCAGAGAAACACTAATGGATAAACAAGGTCGACAGGAACATGAGGGGCCAGATCGGAATGTCCCAAGGTGGCAAAGTCTCAGCCAGGCCTTTCTTTCCCTAAGCAGCAAACAAAAAAACATTAGTATTGATGTTTGGGGTAGGCAAAGTGTACAATGAAGAATGACTTCATTACAGCTTGCCCATCATAACAAGGGCAGGAGATGATTTAAAAGCTGCCCTCCTTGTACAGAGATGATGCAATAAAGATGATCCATGGTCACCTGCACTTGATCTTGGGGTATTTCTTCTTCTTTTCAGTAATGGAAGGGAGTACCGAGTCAGGTCTATAAACAGCAATAACCACTGTGAACATTTACTGAAAGCGAACCTTGTGACAGCGTTTCCAGTGATTTCCATATGCCATTTAAGTTCATCTTTACCAATACACTAGAGAGTATCCTTTATTATTCCTGCTTCACAGATTAAGAAACTGAGGCTCAAAGAGATCAAGTTGTTTGCCCAACTTCTCCCCACTCTTGAGAGTTGAAGCTAAGGTTCAAATTCAGTCTACAGAAACTAGAGTGACCAGTTCATCCTCGTACACATGAGACTTTCTGTTTTGACGCTGAAAGTCCAATATCCTGAAAACCCTCTCAGTCCTAGGCAACATGGAATCATTGGTCACCATAATTGGAGCTCAAACCATGGACCATGCGGTGTCTTGTAGAATAAATAAGTATGCTTAGGTTGGAAACTTAGACCTGATTTCCCACATGTGCATAAAGTGGTAGCTCATCTAACTGATCTCTAAAGCGTAACTACTCAAAGTGTGATCAGTGGGTGGACCAGGAACATTTAACATCTGGGAGCTTGTTAGAAAGGCAGAATCTTAGGCCACATCTCAGACCCACTGAATCAGGACCTATATTATAATATAATCTTCAGGTAATTTGTACAAACACTAAGTTTTGGGAAGCAAGATTTCAAAATCCTTTCCAGAACTCTATTACTGTGATCCTGAATCAACTACGGTAATATGGACTTCTTTTGGGTACCAGCTCTATAAAGGATCTCAAGTAGAAAGGAAGGGTTCCCAGCCATTAGGGATGTTCACTGTGGAAACCAGGGATGGGCAGCACAGGCAATGTGTAACCAGGCCCACACTTCATGCCATACACTGATTTCCACGAGAGGAGACAACGTGTCCTGGGGAAAGAACCCAGGCTTTGGACTCAGACTGACTTGGGCTGGAATCCTGACCCAGCCAACTGCTGCCGAGGTGACCTGGGGCAATCTGGAACTTCCTAGGGCCTCAGGATGCTTTCTGTAAAATGGTTAAAATTTCCCATCTCAGTGGTCCAATTGGACAGCCAGTTCCGGCTGTCCTTCATAATTAACTGAGGGGTATTAAATGAAAATGCAGATGCCTGGCTCCACCTTTAGAGAATTTAGTTATAATGGACTGTGACAGCGCTTTGACATTAGTATCATTTCAAAGTTTCCAAAGTGATTCTTTTGTATAGCCAAGGTTTAGGTCCACTGATATTCCCCTTAAGGTTGGTGGTGAGGTACCAATGGAATAACTCATGGCAGCGCCTGGCACAGGCAGGCATTCAGCCCATATTCAATTCCTCTTCTGGGAGCAGTGGCCACATCACCGGTTATCACCTACCAGCATCAGGGCTATTCACAAAGGGCGGATGAGAATTCTCAAAGGAAACCAAGAGGTCCATAAAGGTCATGCCTTGAGCTTCTCACTACAGTATTTGTACTTATTGATTTAAAAGTAAGAAAAAAACCAGATGGATACCATAAACAAAGTGATTCACCAGGTTAGTATTTAGGATCCGACACAACTTTTCTTTTAAAGGAAAAAAAAAATTAATCAATCTGGTTTCCAATTTACCTTGTAACTGATACATTTTTCTTAGGATACAAATCCTAAGAATGCCCACAAACCTCTAAGCTATAGCCCTCCATTCCTCAGGGCAGCTAATTAAAACGCCTGATGGTAACGGTGACTTCCATATTGTGTGCTGCAAGGGAAACGCTTCCCTGCAGTTACGGTGGTGGTACCTCAAAACAAGAGCGTCGTAAGTTGTAAATTGTCACAGGACTTTACAAGCAGACCTGGATAGAAATCCTAATAATTCTATATGGGAGCAGAATATTTTGCCTTGATTTTTTTTTTTTTTTTTTAGTAGTAGGTCCATTCAGCCAAAGAAATCTGTCTTTAAAAGTACAGCAACACATGGAGGTATAGATAAAAATCAATACTGAATTCCTCTTCATTTCCTAAGCAACATTAATAAACTCTCTCGGTTTTCAATATGTCTATGCCCATTAGAGTCTTGGAGGGGAAAGAGTAAGGGGCATGGAATCTCAGGGTTCCTGCCCTGCTCACTTTCTCTTCCTGCCTCTCAGTCTGAACTTTCCCACTGGTATAGAATAATGACAAAGAATAGATTAGATGTGGCCTCTAAGGTATATTTAAACCACAATACAAGAGGCTATTTGATGAAGTAACCAAATGCTTCTCTCAATGTCCTCAGAAATCTCTGCTGGAATGTTAAACTGCAAAGCTGAACATTTATTTTCAAGTTGCTATTTTTCAAACTCCCCACTTCTTTTACTAATTCACTTGGTTTTTCACACCTTCATAACAAGGCCCATTTATACACTGCTTTGCAGATTATAAAGTTTGTATTCAAATTTCATTAAACTTCACTGTCAGACTTTTTAACTGATTATATTTAATACTGATGCAAAGAAAGATTCACTAATTTGTCCAAAGCCACACTACCAGAAAGTGACAAAGGACCTACTTGAACAAGGAGGATTGGTGAAGAGCTGCTGAAAGCTCTTGAACCATACTTCCTTTCCCTGTTAAGTGTATCTTCCCCAACCAAACGCTCACTGATACTTGAGGTGGCTTTGCAGAAATACTCTCCCATTTAAATTGCTACTTATAGATCAGGGGTAAGATCTCCCTGCAGGTCTTTGGCCAATTTGTCCTGAGATCTGTTCTTGCTCTTCCTCTAAGCTGCAGAGGTAGAGGTTAAAACCTGGAGGATACATTTCCCAGGCCACCTTAGTTGGCCTCGGCTCAGTTCTGCCAATGAGAGGCAGAAAACAATGGATTGGAGGGCAACAGAATGGGAGAAACCAAGGTATTTTTTTGTCTCTCTCTGAGTGTAATGTGGGATCCCCTCTATGATTCCAGCTCCTGCCAGGAGGCCCTGGGCCCCAGCCTTCAGGATTCTATCTCTTGTGTTTCCATCTATAACTATTAGTTTCTTGCTATTGCTACTCTATGAATTGTCTCACCATTCCCCATGTGGCTTCTATCACCTAGATACCAAATTATCTACATTAAATTATTTCTATGTAATTTACTAAGCATGGTTCCTAGTTTGACTCCAACAGGCAAAATCACTTTTCTCAATTTTCATACATTTGTATATGAGTTGGAAAAAAAGAAATAAAGAATTAAACTTAACTCACTGTTTACCATGTACTTTCCAGTGCTAGGCACTTTTATGTGTATAACATATTTTAGTCCTCCAAATAGAACCATGAGAAACATTATTATTATTATTTTACAAAGAAACAAAACATCAAAAATGTGAGATGACTTTCCCAAGGACACAGCAATACTGAAAGGAAGACACAGCAATACTGAAAGGAAGAGTAGGAAAAAGTAGGCCTTTTTCCTACTTATCAGTCATGGAATAAAGACTAGACTGGGATTCCATCTTGAACAAATGGTGAAGATGGGGTCACTGTAAATATCAGAGTTCGTAGCACAGATAACTTCAAAATTTTTCATAAGCATTGAGTTAAATAGTGAGACAGCAAAAACATACAATTAATATACAATTAGTATAAGTATACAATTAATATAAGCTTTAATATCTATACTAAATATAGATACTAGAGAAACTGAGGCAGTAGAGAAAGCCTGGATCCTTCCTGCCTGAGGCCAACTGTCTTAGTCTGTTCTGGCTGCCATGACAAAATACCACAGACTGGAGGGCTTAAACAACTGACATTTATTTCTCCCAGTTCTGGAGGCTGGGCAGTCCAGGATCAAGGTGTAGGCCTGGTTTGGTTTTGCTTAGGCTTTCTTCCTGGCTTGCAGCAGTTACCTTCTTGCTATAGCCTCATATGGTGGACAGAGGAAGCTCTCATATCTTCCTCTTCTTATAAGGGCACTAATCCCATCCTGAGGGTTCCACCCGAATGGCTTCATCTAAATTTAATTACCTCCTACAGGCCCCACTTCCATACTATCATATTAGGAATTAGGGCTTCAATTTATGCATTCGGAAAAGGGGCACACAAACATTCAGCTCCATAACACTGATGCATGTCTTCTAAGCAGAATTCATATTTTCTGACTATTAATGATTTGACGTAAAAAGACAAGGCAGAATAAAATTATAAATTATGTTCAGATTTCTGTTATGAATTGTGATTTCACAAAGTCAAGTCAAAACACAAACACGTATTGGATCCCAATTATTTGACTCATTTCTCTAGCTATTAGCTGGAGAATGTTTTCAAGTATTATTATTACAAATAATCTTCCATTCATAAAAATATCTCCCTACCCCCATTCTCCATTGTAAAGAGCCCTGAAGTAAGTCTCAGAAGTACTGACATAGAGTCTACACCTTAACAGTCACTAGCTTTGTGACCTTGAGAAAGTTGTGTCAGTCATCTGGGGCTCAAATTCCTCACCTAAAAATAGGAATAATTATATTTCGTCTACTTCCCACAATGGGTCATTTTGAAGATTAAAAAAGCAAAATGTTGACACATTTTGAAAAATGCAAATTGCTATACAAGTATAAGGGATCATGTTTATTAAAGTACATTTACATTCCTTATTGCATTTTTATCCTCAGAGCAATCTGCTGCAACTACTTTCCCTCATCAGCAAAATGCTTGAATATGAAAAAAGGTAAGTGTGAAGAGCAACTTTACTAAAGCCCTGCAAATTGTAGGCAAAATTATGTTCATTTTCTTCTGCCATCATAAATGACAACCTTCAAAACTGGAGACCTTCCTAAACCTTTTCAGCTACTTGTACATCTAGGGTCTTTTCTCCATATCCCAGTCTGCTGGCAAGGGAATGCCAACATCTGGAGAAAATTCACTTAAGCAAAGTGAAGCTGAAAACTGAAATTGTGACCAGGTGAGTTACTATAAACTGTAATTTTGCTATCTTATAGAATTTTAAATATTTTTCAGATGGCCTTAATATTCTATAGAGTTAACACTAGCTTTATACTGCAGAGTCCTATGAAAGAAGCAACTGGAAACAGAAAAAAAGATTATGGAATTTATTACATTTAGTTTAAAATTTAATTTCTATGGCCTAGTCCTTACTAGGACTTGGGTTAAAAAAAACAAAAAACAAAAAACCCACTAGTGTTTCAGCAACGAAAGGGATTGTTTCTCTTGTCAATGCCGGAGTATTAGCTTTCATAGGGAATATCAGCCTTAGGGAATGCGTGGAGGAAGTGGATTCCCTTCCTCTCTGCTCTCCAACACCCATTCAGTCTTGCACATCCAACACATATTTCTAAGTGCCTGGCACTAAGAAGAGTGCTGAGGATATAGATTAAACAACATTTATCCATTAAAAACTCTCAGCCTACCAACCCCATTCCTGCTCCCATAGCACCCATCTTCCTGTGGGGCAGACAGCATTTTCTGTGAGCGTCCATCCTGATACTGCTGTGGATTTCCTTTCTGACCTTGGTCAGGTTACTTTTCTTTTTCCTCTCAACTTACAGAAATGTGATAATGCATGTGGGCAAAAAAAGAAAAAAACTGAAAGATTGATAAGAAAGAAAAGAGATTCACTACATCCCAGCCAGTGCCCTAATACAGGTTCATATGCATTTGAGGTTTTGGAATCAAGAGGGTTTCATGAAAATACCTTCCATTTTAAGGGCTGTGTAAACCTGGAGTTCATATTCAGTCAGGGCTGACTTCCAGCTGCTTCATAACGATTTTAACGCTGCGACAGAGCAGAGCATCTTCCTATTTTCAATCCTAGCAATTTGGTTCAAGCATGATCTCAACCACTTTAAGCTTTGATATTTCTAGCCACCTCTTATGCTGTATTTTCTCTTAATGCCACCAATCATGTGTGAAATGCTGTTGCAAAACTAATCTTTGTGGGAAATGATATGTAATGGCTTCTTTAAAGAGAGACAGACAGAAAGAGAGAGGGCAGGGACTATGACCTTTGTTGTTTTTTGACATGGTTTTCGTAGTGCCATACAAATGGAAACATCCCTTTCTCAAGGTCAAAGTAGAAATAGGTTTCTGCTTATACAAGCATCATGCTTTCTTAGGCAGGAAAAGCTTTGAAAATGATCCTTATGACTTGATTTTTAGAACCTTTAATGTATATAATGGTTGCTAAACTTGAAAGCCAGCTGTGCTTAAAAAATACTTTAATATCTACCTTATTAAGTCAATACTTAATGTATTACATCTCAAATGATGTGAAAAGATCCAGGAATACATAAATGCTATGAATGAAGTATAATATTAAGTATCTACGTAACAAGGAACTATTTGACATTCCAGTATTAAACACACACACACCAACCAATACATCTTGTCTTATCAAGGGAGTGTTCAGTCAAAAGCAGCTGTGACCAAATCTTCTGGAATGGAAATCAGAAACCACTAATTTAAATTTTTCATTTGTTTTTTGGAACAATTATGTCACCCACGAAAGCGTAACTTTGCAAGTCATCATTAGCTCATGAATTTTGGAACTTATCCCTTAAATAAACGTATCTCATTTCCATATAATCACAACAACTATGGAGGTCTTTAAAAAACTAGCTTAAAATTTAAGGGTGTGATAAGGAGGAATCCATGTTACTGGTATATTGATCAAATTTGGAATTTGGCTTTTAAAATAAGAACTTCACGTGAAATTAAAAGGAGAATAGTCTTGAGGAAGAAATCTTTATGGTTTTTAAAGTTATCTTAGATTTCAGATTCTTATGCATGACCCTTTCTGATAGTATTCACCTGTTACATTCTCCAGCCCTGTTTTGTAGTAATTTATTGCATGTAATTTAGATTTAAGTGTAATAAGACATAATGGTCAGGACTTCAAGCTTTAAAAGGGGGACTTTAGACATAGAAGTTCCTTGCTGAATTATTCTCTCCCCTGTCAGCTTCAGGAAGAGAGAAACACTGGCTGAGTGTTTAGAAATAGTCTAGTGGACCTAATTCTCCATAACAGATCACTCAGTACAAACTAATTAGAAGGAGTTAAATGTTTCCACTGAAACCACTAAAAAAGAAGAATGTTTTTCTCTGCTGCCTGCTGCTTTCTGATCATTTCCTTCCTCATAACCTTGCCATTTAAATGTTTTTCTGGCACACTAGTGTGGAGGTGAACTTGATGGTCCAGCTACAACCAAAAGTGTAAGCGCTGACTTGAGAATGTTCTAAACATTCCAGGGGAAAACAAAAGTCCTTCCTAAGACAATGTGCAAATGTGTCTACTATAGGCAGGGGAATAGGGTTCTGTCCTAGAATTTTCCTACTAGATATTTTTTTTTTTTTTTTTAGCTGTTGTACTAAAAGCTTCCTCAGGTTTTTTTTTTATTACAGGCACACCACCAAATGTGTTTCTTATTTTTCTTAGGCATTTTAATGAAGAGAGTTGATCCACAACTAACACCAAAGCGAACTTGAATGGTTCATTCACACTTTCTAAATTTTGCCTGCCCTTTTCTCTAGGTTTAATTAATATGCCATTAATAGTAACATTTAGGGAGAACCCTAATATTTGCCTCTTAGTTCTGTTTAAGGCGTATCATTTCATTTTTTTTTAGGAGTATTATCATGGGGGCAAGCCCCAGCTCCTTCTTGGCTATAAGCTTACCACAGTCTCTACCTGCTTGACTCAGAATTGAAAGCTTACTGATATGCACCCACACAGAATTTCTTCAGTACATCAGCCTCCCATTTTCTCTCCCGATGGCAAAGGGTGAGACATGGCATCTCTCTGGCCAACCATGGGGAATCTGTGTGGTTGACATGACCACTGGCAACGACTCACCTATCCAGCAGTGGAGAAATGTGTCAGGCCAGATGGGAAGGGGGAGACGATTCAAACATACGGTGCTTAGAGCTGGAGACAGTGCACAGTTACAACCTTCTGCCAGGTGCTGAGCAATCGCCAGGGTGCACTCAAGCAAAGACCCTGCCCTTCATACCAGCACAGTCCTCTTAACTAAACTGTAACTGGGCAGCTCAGTCCATTGTACTGACAACCACCCACAGCCTCTTCTCCTTAATCTAGGGAGAAGTCCCCCAGCTGCCTTGCTTTTATTTCTGGATAAATTATTAATGGCTATTCATCTTTGGCACATGTAATTTTTAACTATGTAAAATATTGATGGGGGTGGGAGGGTAAAATCATAAGTATTTATATTTTTCCCTTGCTTTTACAGTAAATCACACTCAGTTTGCTGACTGAGATTTTCCCTGCTTCCTTCTCCCATATGAACCTTATATTTAACTCCAAATAGTGAATGCAAGATCCAAGATCGATAGATTAAGTAACGAAAGTATCCACGGTGACTTAACAGCAAACTCTTAAATCATGGCACAGGAAGTACAGATGAGCGATTATTGAAAACACTGCACTAAAATCTCAATAGGAGATAAGAGTGAGGCGTAAGTCATTAGAAAGCTCTATTAGTCTGGTAAGTCTGAGACAGCACGCTCCAAACATGAGCTGTTCTTGAGATCCGAAAATATTACATATTCCACCAACTTGCACACACACAACTGACTCCAACTAAGCTAGGGCAGGGTCCAGTTGTCCAGTCCCAAGGGGAAGGAGGAATGAATTGAAGCAGATAGGCTGAGCCAGGCTATTCAGGCAGTGATTCTTCAGCTATATTTGAAGGGGTAGGGGGGAGGGGGCAACACTGACAAATCAGATGATTTATAAAGGAAGTAAATATCCTGCTTTCATATCAATTCACCCCTTACCATAGCATCACCATGCTCTTCATCACGCTCTGCTGGGGACACAAATAAAGGACTTATGACACCTCTACCCCATTCTCACAAATCACCAGAAAAACCTAAGAATGCAGCATCGCTTTCCCTTTGTCCCTGTTCTCCCTGACTTGATAAACCATTTGCAGTTGAAAAATGAAGAAGAAAGTAATGGCCAACCAATTTGCAAAGTGAAAGCATTGTTTTGAAGAATTACCTGAAATCGCTACAATTTTGAACACAAACACATTAAGATACATACACATGTACACATATATGTGTGTACGTACATACATACATACATATATACATACATAGTCTTTAGGATTTTCAAACATTAGGATGCTATTGAATTTTAACATGCCTGAAGTATACTGCTTAATTATTTTTGCCCTCGCTCTTGTACTACACATTTTTTTTAGAGACAGGTGGGCTCCCAAAGTTGTGGATATCTAACAGCTTGAACGACAAGCTGCATAGCATACCCTGAAAGAAACGGCATTCCTGAATACCTAGGATTTCCTCTGGGAATAGAAAAACACCTCTTATACCAAAATTATGGTAAGACAATGTTCAAGACACGGAGGGCAACTTTAGCCTTGCCTTTCAAAGAGTAGAGTGTCATCTGAAGTAAGTAGGACATCACATTTCAATTCGTACTATTAAAAACTTGTGTTACACAATGAAACTGATTACCCTATGAATCACTCTGCTTTACAAGAGGCTGAACTAGCATACAGTTAATAACACGAGCTAGCCCAGTGAACATTTCTCCAATAGTCACACGATAATCCAGTACAGCATGGATGGCCTTTGACCAGTACTTTTAGACTTTACTGCTATTCTAACTGGCCCTACTTCCTCATGACAATCACATAAGGAATTGTTGCAACAGGGTGAAAATATAAACTAAAATTATAATTTCATCACCCTTCAGTATCATTACTGATGCCGAAATTTTATTTTGTCCAAAAGACTTATTATCTTTACAAGCTTTTCCATTTATGAAAATATATGCATGATAAAGTCTAATAGTGGCCAATAAACAAGCTTACCACCTCCATCACTACCCACTGGAAAGAGATGGTTTTTAACTATAGATTCTGCTTAAATTTGGTGAAGCAATGAAGACTGTTTTTTCCAAATCATTTTCAGTTATTTTAAGACTTCTTTTCTAATATGACACAAATTATAGGGAAATCAAAACCGTCAAGACAACTAAAGGCATTTAGCTTTTGGAACTTAGGTTCCTTCCACACTCTCTCAAATGTCTCAAAGACTAAAGGAAACAAAACAGAGCAAATAGTACATACAGAAATAAATGCCCAACAAACTAATAGTGCCCCAACCTAAGTTTATCTAAATACCTCTTTAATCTGAAAGAAGACTCTAGATTTAATATTGAAAGCAAATCAAGAAATCAGAGAATTTGCATCTTGGATACATTTCTAGCCCCTCTCCAGTTGCTCTATGAAACCTTTTAATATCACATAGATGCCCTTAAATGATGATGCCAGATGGGACTTACAGAAGGAAAGCATAACTTCAGAGAGGACGAACAAATATTCAGTCCTTATCCTTGACTTCTTCTTATTTAGTGAAGGGACTTGCCTCCTGTACTAGCAGTAAGTTGCAGCGTTAAGAGTGCAAATGCCCAGCTCCAAGCCCACTTCCAGTGCTCAACTGATAGCTCAGATCTAAGCCTGAACATGCTTTCTGGAAATGCAGGCAGCTCAAGTGAAAACCTAACTGAGGTTTCTACCGTGGCACAACACTAAACTGCACAAATATTTGACAGCTCCGAGACCTCTAAAGGTTTAAAGTAATATGCATTTTGTGCTAGGCTGCTCCTAGCTAGACAGAGCACTGAGATGATAAAGAGAAGTGTTCTCAGCTGCTCAACCACTGCTCACTAGAGAATGTTTTCCTTCTCCGCCTCTGGACAAGAAAAAACAGCAAATGCTTAATGAAATGCTCATATTGACTAAGCTTTCACAGCATCAGTAGTATAGGAACTTTGTTTCACATTCCATTAAGTTTGCTCATGACTTCCCACGCTGCACCATTTCTCCTTCACCTAGCTAAAACAGCCAACTTCATTCGGGCAAATCAAGGCAAAGTTTGCCCCCCCACACACGTCCCTGTCTCTTTTCTTTTCCAACTTAAACTCATCCACGGCCAAATTAACAGCCCCAATAGTGGCACAAAGGAAGCTTTGAAGGCTGCACCGGCTTGGTCCTCCAGTTGCCAACTGGAGGTAGGTTTAATGTAATATATTCTTGCAGCTTAAAGAATTTTTTAAGGGCTTGTCTGCACTGATGAAGAGCCGGACACCCCCAGAATTACATCATCAGAGTGAACACTCACCAAAATACATTATGTTTCTCATTAATCAGACAGCTGGAATCCCACCGCGTTGTCTTCAGCATCAGCTCTCACCCAAGGCTGGCACGCAGAGCAGAGCCGTTTCATGCTACATTCGGTGGAAATGTCCCCGGCGTGGAGAGCAGTGAGCGCCGAGAGCGTGCCTCCTCCGCGGGATGAGCGCCTTGCAGCCTGCCTTTCCGGGGCTAAGATCCCCGGCGGCTGGAGAGTGCGCTGGGGCTGCCTGCTGCACTGCCCATCCTTACTGTAATCCGACTCCTCCTTGCGATGTCCTTGCCGCGCCTGTGACATCAGGACTGAGAGTACTACAAACAGACCCCTCCACCCCACCCCACCCCACCCTGGGTTAGCAGCCGCTCCATGAGGTGCTCCGATTGCCTGCCTGGACCAACCATGGCTCTCGGGAAGCTTTGACGAGCCCAGAGACTTGGGAAGGGGCGGAGTGAGGGGCGCGGGAGGCTCTCTTAAAGCGAGAAGGGTCTCGGGATCCACACAGGAGCACACAGGAGGATTTCACCACTGTGCAGGAGGGACGTGGTTAAGGCGAGTTCTGCCATTAACGTGTAAATTAGACAACACTTTTACCCCGCCCCTCCTATGAATGCCACCATTCTCTCCAAAATTTAACCTCCTCTACCAAGTGAAAACGGCAGTACGAAGAGGGATGGTGCCGTGCTTGCGTTCTCTTTGCTGTAGGCTTGAGGGTTTGTTGTTATTTTTTGTGATGTTTATATATAAGAGGAATAAAAGGAACGCCAGGGACCATTGCTAGGGTAATAGAGGTTTACACTTAGAAGTGATCAGATCCCAGAAAGCTAGTACTTGGTGAAGAGTAATTTTTTATTTCTTGAGTGTTCCCTGAGCTATGTTGATAGAAAGATATAAAGAAAAATAACTGATGATAAAAGTCACATCTCAGTTGCCCAGGATTTGCTGCCTCCCTTAGTAGGTAGTTATAAAGCACACTGAGGCTGAAATGATCCTTGACCTCCTGAAAGGGAGAGATGATTAGCCTGAAGGGCAACCAACATTGTGTCATAATTAAAGTCTAGTCACCAATTTAATATAGCTACACACACACACACACACACACACACACACACACTCCCATTAAATTTGAGATGAACAGTCAAGAAAGGCAAAACTTAGCAAAGCCTCTGGCTCCTCCAATGGTATAATGAATTGCAGTCCTTATCTTACATAGGAAAGGATATTAGAAAGAAATCCCTGAAAGCTATGCTGATTAATACTTAAATGCACAGCATGGAAAAAATAAACTCATACAGCACGTTTCCTTTCCTAAGGACTCATCACTTTGGGAACCAATTTACGTACTGGGAGATTTGAACTTATAAATTTCTATAAAAAATTATGAAATTAAGAACCAAATATAAACAAAGAACTGTAGTCTATGGAAGAACCCAATTGATATATTTTTAATCTGGGCTTTTATAAAACTATGATAGCAAATATTTCTACATTTTGATATTAAAATATTCTATGGCAATTCCTTACACAATTCTGTGTCTCTTGGTGGATTTAATGTGTATAGAAATTAGGGGGCTGAAGCTCATAATAATAGCTTTCTGTACAATCTTGCATAAAAGCTTAACTCCGTATTCTACCTCTGTGAAAAGAGTGCAATGAACAATATCCTCTCTCACACTAGATTGTAAAGAATTTGGTGAGTGAAAATAGGTAAGCAAATATAAATCAGAAACATCACGGTGAATCTTAAGATAAATCTAGTACCGTTCTTTTAGAAATACTCTTAATTTAAAGCAACCAGAGGAAAATGTAAATAGTACAGGATATTAACTTTTTTACTCCCTTTTAAAAATTAAAATAAAAACAATGTTACAGGCAAATGTTGAAGAAAATGCATAAATGTTTTTGCCTTTTGGACAAATGGAAATTGTCCAAAAGTACAATTAATAGTTCTTCCCTCAGGCAAAAGAACCATCTGTGGTAGAGCCTATTCATGAAGCCTGTAAGCTGCCTTGACCTCCTACATGTGCTAGGGGGCACTGTAGTTTAATGTTAGTGCTTTGGGTCCATTTGAGTTCCTGTAGTTGGAAGATGCAAGCATTGAGAGTTGAGTTTCAAATAGGAGATTTGAAACACTAAAGGACTACCTTAATCATTAATAACACCCTTGCATTTGCATGACATTTTACAGTGAAAAGGCACTTTCACATGTCATCTTTATTACTAACAAATTGAGATATAGAAAGGTAGATATTACAGATGTCACAGATGAAGAACCGGAGGCTCAGAGATGTTAAGCAACTTTCTCAATGATGTGATGAGTAAGAAACAGTTGTCTTACTATTTGTTTGTTGAATTTATATTAGAGTTCTCCAACAGGTTTCCTTCTTCAAATAAATATGCTATTTATAATGGCTCAGTTAAAAGTCACCCCCAATAAAACAATGTCACTGCATGTTCTAGAAACAAATATATCTATATGGTCACGAATACATCAGCAGGGAGTATTTGGTAATAGAACATGCCAATCTTTGCCTGGTAGTATACCCCAAAAAGCAGCATGTAGCCTTTGAAAGAATTTGGCATTCTAGAAGCAACTGAGTGTAGTATCTACACAATGTAATTCTGTTCAAACAGAAAAAGAAGATGTCCTTTTAACTAAAGGTGTATGCCCCCCTTCCCTGCAGTTAAGAGTTATCTGGACTGTAGAAGCCTAAGAAACAAAATTGTTTATCTCCGGATGGAAAACAAGTGATTTTTGTTTTAATTTTATACTTTTTCCTGTTTTACATAAACTATTTTCTTTCTTTATTTGTATATAAAGAAAAAAATGTAACTTTTGGTTGTTGTTGTTTTGTGTGTGTGTGTGTGTTTGCATTTTGTACTTTGACCAGCATCTCCCTAATACTCTCGCTCTGCAGCTCTGGTAACCATTTTATTCCTGTTTCTATAGAGTTTGACTTTTTTACACTCTACCTGTAAGTGATATCATTGGGTATTTGTTTTTCTGTACCTGGCTTATTTCACGTAAGACAACAATGTCCTCCAGGTTTATCCATATTGTCACCAATGAGAGGATCTTCTTTTTTTAAAAGGTTGATGGAATACTATTCATATATCATTATGTATATATGTGACATCTTTGTTATCCATTCATCCACTAGTGGACACCTTGCTTGATTCCTGTGAGTAATACTGCAATGAACATGGTAGTACACACTTTTCTTCAACATACTTTTTTTTTTTTTT
>NW_012101465.1:606138-661791 GCF_000951045.1 Mandrillus leucophaeus
TTTATTACTAACAAATTGAGATATAGAAAGGTGGATATTACAGATGTCACAGATGAAGAACCGGAGGCTCAGAGATGTTAAGCAACTTTCTCAATGATGTGATGAGTAAGAAACAGTTGTCTTACTATTTGTTTGTTGAATTTATATTAGAGTTCTCCAACAGGTTTCCTTCTTCAAATAAATGTGCTATTTATAATGGCTCAGTTAAAAGTCACCCCCAATAAAACAATGTCACTGCATGTTCTAGAAACAAATATATCTATATGGTCACAAATACATCAGCAGGGAGTATTTGGTAATAGAACATGCCAATCTTTTCCTGGTAGTATACCCCAAAAAGCAGCATGTAGCCTTTGAAAGAATTTGGCATTCTAGAAGCAACTGAGTGTAGTATCTACACAATGTAATTCTGTTCAAACAGAAAAAGAAGATGTCCTTTTAATTAAAGGTGTATGCCCCCCTTCCCTGCAGTTAAGAGTTATCTGGACTGTAGAAGCCTAAGAAACAAAATTGTTTATCTCCGGATGGAAAACAAGTGATTTTTGTTTTAATTTTATACTTTTTCCTGTTTTACATAAACTATTTTCTTTCTTTATTTGTATATATTTATAAAGAAAAAAATGTAACTTTTGATTGTTGTTGTTTTGTGTGTGTGTGTGTGTGTGTGTGTGTGTGTGTTTGCATTTTGTACTTTGACCAGCATCTCCCTAATACTCTCGCTCTGCAGCTCTGGTAACCATTTTATTCCTGTTTCTATAGAGTTTGACTTTTTTACACTCTACCTGTAAGTGAAATCATTGGGTATTTGTTTTTCTGTACCTGGCTTATTTCACGTAAGACAACAATGTCCTCCAGGTTTATCCATATTGTCACCAATGAGCGGATCTTCTTTTTTTAAAAGGTTGATGGAATACTATTCATATATCATTATGTATATATGTGACATCTTTGTTATCCATTCATCCACTAGTGGACACCTTGCTTGATTCCTGTGAGTAATACTGCAATGAACATGGTAGTACACACTTTTCTTCAACATACTTTTTTTTTTTTTTTAAATTTTGAACCATAATAATATCCAAATGAAGCCACAGTTGATCTTGGCTAGATAGAGGATTGTGAACATGCCAGCTGTGCCTGAGATGCTCTCATATGTCATCTCAAGGGAGTGACTTAGCAGCTTCTAGGGAAGAATCTGGTTCATACCCTGACCTTTATCTGTCTCTAAGAGTCTGTGAGAACCTAGGAGCTTCTGAGGGTGAATTAAGTCAGTTCATCTGGGGTCAGCTATAGCACCAACCTGCTTGCCAGATAAAAATATACCTAGCACTACTAAAACAAAGGATGCCTTCAAATCACTTACATATTTTGAATTAAAATATCACGGTTGGGTGAAAATTTTTTCTGTGTTCTAAGATCCAGGTAGCTGCCTGCCTTGATTCCTCATCTCATTCAAATCTTGCTCAGAGGTTTATCAGTGTACTAATTCACTCTCCTCCTTTTCCAGTTTGAAACTGCCTTTGTCCCTCCCCTGACATTTCTTAACCGCCTTTCCTCCCTTATTTTTCTCCATGGCAACTATCATCATCTGACACACTATTTTAGATGTCTGTTTATTTTTGATTTCTCTTCACTGGAATGTAATCTCAGTGAGGGCAGGGATTTTATCTGTTCAATGCTATATCTACAGTTCTTAGAAAGGTACCTGCTACTTGTCGTTATACCATAAATATTTGTGAATGAGGGAATAAGTGAATGAATGAATGGGCATCCTAAGTATAGCTGTATTGTGTGTAAGACATCATACTTTTCTATGTGCCTGAAGTCAGTTCTTTGAGGTTGATGGTGTTTTGTGCAAAGTGTTTACACAAATTGAATTTGTCCATGCTTAGCAGCAGCTGTTCTTAAATTCCATTCAGTACAGATGCCAGGTGGTACTGCAGGCCACAGTTTGTGAGCATGTTTGTCCTTTCAAATTCTCATAGCTGCATGGAGCAGAGATTTAGATTTAGCATGAGTTAGCATAGCTCAGTTGTGTCTTCCATTGCTTACGCTTGGCTTTAGTTTAGTCCATCTTTATCTTTTATCTATATTGTAGCAATAACATTTTATCCAGTGTTCCTGATTTGAGGCTTGCCCATGTCTAATTCATTCTCCATATTAGATCCATTACTATCTTTAAAAATGGTATGATCATGCCACTCCTTTCCTCAATGTTCTTCACTGTTTCTGTATTTTATCCACCAAGGTAGTTAAGGTCTTTGACAACCAGGTCCCTATTCGCTTCTCCATTTGTAAATACTTTGTCCTTCACGGTCTTCACTGTGTGAAACCGAATGTATGGCTATAGTTCGCCTGAAGACTACATTCCCTTTTACCTGCTGTCTCTACTGAAGCAATTTGTAATCAATCTTTGGGTGTCTGTTTAAATATTATGTCTTCTGAGAAAATCATTTTTCTCACCAAAAGACTAAACGAGGTGTTGTTTGTATTTTTTTCATATAGTACACTGTACTAATTCCTACTCTAGCATTTAAACTTAGTGTGGGAATTTGCCTTTACCTGTATGTAACCCAAATGAAAGAGGATTTTCTTTTTAACTCCATGACCTCATATAAATCCATCATTTAATGAACAAATTCATTATTTATCTATTAATTCATTCAACATTTTTGAATAAATTTAACATCTTATGAAGCCTATTATGTGCCAGGCACTGCAGAAAGTACAAAGGATAAATGGGGAATACACCTTATGAGCGCCAGGAAGAACAACAAGGCCAATATGCCAGAGTAGAGTAGATCTTAAAAAGCAAACTAAGAGTTGACTTCAAATAGGTAAGATAGAGCCCAGTTCAGTAGAACTTTTAGGCCATTAGAAATAATTTGACTTTTATTATGACTTACATGCTATAACTTTGGAGCAACATGATTTGACATGCTTTAACAGGTTAACTACGGAGGATGTATGAAGAATTGACTAAAGGGAGCAAGGACAGATGCAAGGTGACCAGCTAGGAAGGCTTTGTAATAATCCAGAAAAGAGAACATGGCTTGGACCAGAGAAGAAACAGTGGTGGTGGAAAAAGTGACCAGATTCTCTACATGTACCAAAATGGGTCCATAGAATTTTCTGATGAGTTAGATAAGCAATGTAAGATTTTTTTTTTTTTTTTTTTTTTAGACGAAGTCTCACTCTTGTCCCCCAGGCTGGAGTGCAAAGGCAGGCACAATCTCGGCTCACTGCAACCTCCGCCTCCCTGGTTCAAGCAATTCTCCTGCCTCAGCCCTCCCGAGTGACTGGGATTATAGGTGCCTGCCACCATGCCTGGCTACTTTTTGTGTTTTTAGTAGAGACAGGGTTCCACCATGTTGGTCAAGCTGGCCTTGAACGCCTGATCTCAGGTGATCCGCCCACCTTGGTGTCCCAGAGTGCTGGGATTATAGGCATGAGCCACCGTGCCCGGCCAAGATTTTTTTTAAAGTAGTGGATTATTCACAATTTGAGGACTGAGCAAATGGAAGGACAGAATTTCCACGAAATCAGGAAAAAACTTTGAGACAACTTGCTTTGGGGGAGGTTAGAAGGTGGTCAGTGTAGGGGAATAATATTTGGTTTGACATTCCTATTATATCCAAGTAGAAGTGTTTCATAGTAGTTTGGCTATACAGGTCTGGAGCTCAAAGGAGATGTTTGGGCTTCATATTTAAATTTGGAAGTCGTGATTTTATAAATGATAATAAAATCCATGAGATCAGATAGTATCTTTTAGGAATTATAGATTGAAAAAGGAGAAGAGGTTTAACACTAAACACGGAGTTATGAGAACAAAAGCACAAGTATATGGGTAGTTAGCGATGAATATTTGTTGAAAGTATAATAACTTTTGAATGCATATGTGTTGACATATGAATGACATGTGCTGGAAGGCTATTTTAAGCCTGAGTTGGCCTCTAGTATACCACCACTCAATATCAAAACAGTTTGAAAATTACACAAATAAGTTGCCCATATGGAAACAACTACCTAATTCAATTTATCTGTGTAGTGTTTGAATCAGAATTTTTTAAGTTGTGTAGACACTGCTATAAACTCATAAATCAATTTTATGATCAAATTCTTACTTGATGTTTCCATACAAATTAAATGCCTGGGTCATTATGGAAAATTAATTGCCTACAAGAAAAAGTACTAACATTGTGCTAAGAATAAAAATTCTAGAAATACTATAATATTCCAAAATTCTAGATTTCACTGACTTTGGAGACATATGATAAATTTCTCTTTCTCTCTCTCTCTTTTTTAATTTTATTTTTATTTTTTAGATGGAGTCTTACTCTGTCGCCCAAGCCCCAGACTGGAGTGGCTCAATCTCAGCTCACCACAACCTCTGCCTCCTGGGTTCAAGTGATTCTCGTGCCTCAGCCTCACTATAGTCACAGCCTCAGCTGGGACTACAGGAGCATGCCACCATGCGGGGATAATTTTTGTATTTTTGGTAGAGATAGGGTTTTGCCATGTTGGCCAGGCTGGTCTTGAACTGATCTCAGGTGATCCAACCGCTTTGGCCTCCCAAAGTGCTGAGATTACAGGCGTGAGCCACCATACCCGGCCTAAATTTATTATATATGTGACTCTTTCTAATCTGACAGACAGCTAATAGGAGCTTTTTATTATATTTAGTAACCAGCATTGAGAGCCAGAAATCTTACCTTGGAGCTGGTTGTGGAATAGCAATGTTTATTGACTCAAAAAATAGTTGTTGAGTACTCCTGTGCCAAGTACTGTCCTAGGCGCTAAAGGTATATTAATGAAATTACAGAAACCTCTGTATACATGGAGCTTACATTCTAGAATTCTTTATATTTCAACATATACAGTAGGATTTGGAACCTCTTTCACCTTTATCTCATACAGAGGAAATGACCTAAAGCATCTTTCAACTCATTCATTCACTGGTTACAGTTTATTGCTTCTCTCTTCAACAGCAGACCAGACATAAGGGTAGAGACATGTATATCATGTTCATACTATAACCAATGCCTCAGATGGTGTCTAAAACATAGGAGACATGCCATAAATGTATGTTGAGTGAATAAATCTATTGAAAGTCTTCTGCCTCTGGATGGTGCTTCCTACTGTTCCTACTGAGAATATAAAGTTCTATTCTACCAAGAATGCCATTTTCTGTTCTCCTTTGTCTTACAAGTTTTATTCACTACCTAAATCTCAGATATTTTGTTTGTACGTTTGCCCTGATTAATTGATAGTCCTGATCCCCTTGCAATAAGAAGCGTTACACACTTCCTTTCTGGTGGTTCTCAGATTATCTCTCTCATGCCTCTCTTTCTTTTTCTTCTGTTTTTTTTCCTTCACAAAGCCCTTCAGAAAGCTGTGCATATTTTTAGCTAGTTTTGTATGGGGCAGGGGCAGACACTGGCCTCTCACTTTAAATGTATGTATAATAGATATTATAACCAAAAATAGATGGACACCATGTCAAAACTTTGGTAGTCCCAGATCACCTAGTATGGTGCCTCACTCATAGAAAGCCAAATCATTATAACCATCATCATCACTGGCAAAAAGCAAAAAAGAAACAGTGAAGATGCTATTATAACAAGTCCTGAACTCGAATGTTCAAGTTACTTAGCTCCCTGTTTTTCAAAGTACTTAGTATCTCAGTTGAGGAAATGAAGCATAGATCCAAAAATATAACTAAAAACAAAGGTAACATAAAGTAACAAATGAATACTCTAGGACATGTGTATAAGGGTTTGGTAAAAGATGATATTATGAAGGGGTTCAGGCAATCCTGAGAAGCTACAAGTGGTGGAACTTAAGCCCTGTCTTTAATATTGACCCGGACTGATGTAATGCAGAAAGAGCTGACAAATGACATAAAACAAGAATGGGACTGTGAGTGATGTGTCTGGGAGACCAAGAACAAATTAGAGTATTAAAGAGTAAGTTTCTCAAAAGATCTTCAAGCAACGTAAGGTTGGAGAAGAAAACACAGATGCCATATTGGATGAGAACTCCCATTCCAGGAAAAAGGCTTCAATTTTATTTGACAGACAGTGTAGGAAGTGTTTGCTGAATGAATACATAAATGAACTTCAAAGTATTTCCAAGGACAGAAATACAATAATATGCCTCCAAAGACATTTGGTGACACAATAACGTGAGTTAATACATCTTGTGTAGCAGGCTGAAAGATCTTATACACTCCAGAGATTTCCAATTTTTCTTAAAATAAAAATCATTTATGGTTCCTGGGCAGCCATTTCAGAATCAGCCCTCCCAGACCCAGACCCACCACCAATATGTTTGCAAACAAAACGAAAGAAGTAAACGGCATTATATTGAATTTCTTATTTTGCCTTTAAAAAAGAGATTCTTCATGATAAATTGAGTGCAGCGCCAGTAAATTTGGATGCTTTAGGTCATGAACATTCCATTTTTATATATACTGTGAGAACAACTACATAGAGTGAGCAGAGAGACGGTGCAACTGTGCCCCAATGTTGCAAGAATTCACAAAGTAATTGAAAGCGTTTCTAAGTGTGCATGATTCTGTGCCTCCAGTCAAATACAGTAAGTGGAAATTTGTTTGGCTTCCTCTGTCAAACTGTCTGAAATACATAAAGGAAGTGTGTAATGGGAAAACAAAATATTACAGTTTCAACATTCTTTTAATTATCTCTCAATCTCATCTTTGCTATGCTCAAACATAATAATAATCCTGAAGGCTCATCTCTGATCTTTTGGTGGATAAAATGACCAGATGTGATTGTTACCCTTGACTCAAAAGTGTCAGTTCTAGAAAATCTGCAGTATTTGTCACCATGAATACCATTTAACTGCAGCGTTACCCAAAGGAACTCTGCACAGCCACACGTGAATACAACTGGAGGAACTTAATTAATCTTGCTGTCACTTCCATGATGCTTTTCATTAGTTTTGCTGCTATCTGATCAACTGGATTTCTCTGTACTGGTAACGCTACCCATAGCCTCTTATAAAGTATTTTCAAAAGGTAAACAAAGATTCACCTTTGTGGTAGTGAACTTTTATACAGTGGGACATTATTACTGCTACTCATATGAAGGTAACCCTCACATTTCATATTTAAAATTATAAAATCATGGGAAACATAAATATCTAATCTATCTCCAACTGAGAAACTGTTTTAAACTCTATGCACAGATTAGGTATTTGAAATAAAAGGTCATACTTTTCTTTATATTATTTTCATGAATACTGATGCTTAGTGCACTATGAAGAACAGTACTGACTAAATATAAAATATAATTCATAAGAAATCTGGGCTTTTTCACTGACTGCTGGAAAGCAGTTTAGCAAAAATTACATTTAACTGGGAGGACAAAGCAAACGATAATTCAATGGTAGTATTTGTCCTCTCTGTGAGTCACATTTTTGAAAGATTGGTTTAATGTGTGTATATTTTAAATATAATTTATCTATATTTAGCATTATTTTTAAATGTTATCCATAGTTTAGGGCTGACCCGTGCAAATAGTAGAACATTATGAAATGACTGAGTGTGACTTTAATGGTTAGGTCATAAAAGACAAAGTGGCTTTTGCTTCTCTCTTTTGTATCATACACTTTAGGGAACATCACCTGCCATGCTATGAGGGTGCCCAAGAAGCCCTGTGAAGAGGTACATATGGCACTCCAGCCAAAGCCAGTACCAACTTGCCGTGTATGTGAATGAGCTGCCTTGGAAGGGGATTCTTCAAACTGTGCCAAGCCTTCACCTACCTGCAGCCATGATCAATATTTTAGTGCAGCTTCATGAGAGACTCCTGGTCAGCACCACCAGCTGAGCAACTCCCAAATTCCCGACCTACAACAACTGCGTGAGATGTTAAACCTTTATTGTTGTTTTAGACCTCTAAATTTGGGGTAATACTTTTTACACGTCAATAGATGGCTAATACATGATGGAACTTTATAGTCTAGTTTTAACAATGAAACTTCTGAATAGTATTACTTAAATTGATGACCAGGTGGTCTGGAATTCAGCTGAGATAAGACAGATGTAGGATCTTGGAAGCCTGGATCCCATTTGGGGCTTGGTTTCCTTACCCATGAAGTGATAAGGTGAGAATGAGTGAAGGTCATCAATCAATGCAAGAACCAACATAGAGAGGTGAGAGAAGTAATACAGCCTCAGAGGATGGGCTCATTATATGTCTATAGGTAGGATAAGATACTTTGGAGGAATGAAGAGTGTGTGTCAGTTCTCAAGGGGGTGGCTGTCACTTAGCTTCAACCAATAATAGTCACGAGAGAATGCAGATTCAATTTTCTCAGATTCTTCCTTTTTTTTTCTAGCTTTTTTCAGATAATACCCGAATGATAAAAATTGTATCTAACTTAAAGTCATAATGGCTTAAAATTATGATTGCAAGAGCATTTTCTTCTCCCCCTCCCCCACTTTTTTTTTGAGACGGAGTCTTGCTCTGTCGCCAGGCTGGAGTGCAGTGGCTCGATCTCAGCTCACTGCAACCTCTGACTTCCTCGTTCAAGCAATTCTCCTGCCTCAGCCTCCTCAGTAACTGGGATTACAGGCATGCACCACCATGCCCAGCTAATTTTTGTATTTTTAGTAGAGACAGGGTTTCACCATATTGGCCAGGATTGTCTCGATCTCCTGACCTCGTGATCTGCCTGCCTCAGCCTCCTAAAGTGCTGAGATTACAGGCGTGAGCCACTGCGCCCAGCCTTTCTTCCCTTTTCTATTTTCCAATATCTTCAGGATTATATTCAAACATCTGTCCTACTGGATTCATCTGCTCCATCCATTCTTCCTTTCCACTACTATCTCTATCCTTCTTTCTTTGCTTTGTAATCAAACTTCTACAATTCATCTACCAATACCATTTTTCTCTGCCTGGTATCATGCTTTCTCCTTACCCTGTAAAGTTCTTCTCCACTGTCTCAACTTTCTGAAATGCTGCTCATCCTCAAGTGATCCACTCATGGCACCTCCTCTCAGAAGCTTTCCTTGATTGCCATAGTCATCATTAGTGACTACTTTCCCTAGGCCTCAAGACTATAATGCTCTTTATCTCTTTGATCTTACTAGTTCTCTTTTCTTGTTTTGTAATGTAAAACAAGATGCCATGTAAATTGTAAATGTAAAGATGTAATGTACAACGTAATGTAAATGTAAACATCTAATGTAAAACCTATGTAAATATCTCATGTAAAAATCTATTTTATCACCACTTACTACCTCATCTCACAACGCCTGCCTATAATACACTGTCCAGATCTCTCTAAAATGACAGACATGTTGCTAAGGTGCTAAAAGTGTTATAGACAGACAGCCTTTCACTGCCAACCCCTAGAGGTATCATCTCAGCTGCGGACAGCTGCCTTGTCAAGGTTTTGGCCCTTGGTCATGGACCATATCCAGTGATCAATGTGGGATTGAAAAGACTTATTCATCTTGGACCAACCTGGGGCGCCTTTCTACAAGCTGGATCATTCAAGCTCTAGAATACAGAAAGATGCCTTTGGTTCTATATCACAGCTCAACTTCCTCTTCTCCCTTCCACAGTGCTGACCTAGAGCCCTCCCTCATAAACATCCTGCATGCTAATCTTCATCAGTGTCTGTGACACTGTCATTGAGTAGGTACTCAACAAATGCTTGGTAGTATAAAATTAAGTCCCAAGTACCTGTAAACAAATAATACAAATTTCCCAAAGACAAGAATATAGTAACTCCCCCCAAAACTCTTGAAATTGATGGACAATTTAGGGGAAAAGTTCACCTTCTCTCCAGAGACCTATTGATTTTGGAATTAGTCTGAGGAAAGAAAAACCCAGGATTTAAATGGACACCCTGGTCTGTGTACTCTGTCTGAGTAACAGTGATGGCTCCAAGCTGTCAGGCCTCCCAGGAGATATTCAATCATGATGTTCTTCTCCTCTTCTATAACAAAGGTAATAACTCAGCATTTTATCTTTTCTAGGGGTGTCATTACTTTGAAAAGACAATAAAAGCCTCACAAGAGTTTCTATATAGTGAAAAGTTTTCTAAAGGAGGAAAAGACCCCAATTAATTTGAGAACTAACAAATACATCAACTTTAAGGAACTTCCATAGTATTGGCATTTAAACTTCTTGGGAAATCCTTTCAAATGAATATCATGTGCTTTAGGCCTATAATATTATAACATTATATATTATAGGCAATAAGTGTCCAGGGGTGAGTAATCCCTGTGTATTTCATATGAAGTGGCATTTCCTGTAAATAAAATAAAGTACATTGTTTTAGTTAAATAAAATCATACTCTGGAGGAAAAAACAACAACTTTGCCTTGGAAAAATCTGTGATGCTGAGAAATATATAGCATCTACCCTTCGGAAACCGTGAATAGTAAGTCCTTTCTAATCTCTGCTTTGGTGTTACCAAGTGGTTTACTACCTTCTTTCAAGTCCAACACTTAATTTGGAAGACATTAAAATTTTTTCATTAATTCACTATTCTAACACATAGTCATTGAACATCCACTTGTCAAGCACTGTGAGAGGGGCTAGGGATATTGGAGTAACTGAGATAGATTTTTGGCCTCCTGGAGTTTAGTTTTCCAAAGAATGAGATACTACAGTGGAAGATGGATCAATGGCTACAACAATCTGTTGAAAATGGGCAGAAAAGTAGGGAAGGATGGACAATCAGGGAGGGAGAGAAGAGCTTTTGAGAATTTGACATGTAATATAATATAAATAATGTGGTTAATTTGAGATTCATTAGAAATTAGTCAGACAAAGATAAAGGCAGAATATTCTGGGCATGGTTAACAGCTTATGTAAAGACCCAGAGGATAAAGCAGTGTGGAGACAAGAGCTAGAAGATGTTCAATAAGGAGAGGCAGGGGAGAGTGCTATAGTATTAGGTAGGAGAAATAGTTTGAAGGAAATCGTGAACTGCAACAAATAGTTGAAAAACCACAAAGGATTTTCAGGAAAGTAATGGGCCTCATGGTTATGGATTCAAAATATAGAATGGTGAACTAATAAGTATTCAGTGGAAATAAAGCTCTCATATAACCAGGTGACTTTGAGATAAACATATATGCAATAATGCTGTAATCTCTGGTACAAGCCCCAGTTTTCCTTGCTCAGGTTTGCTGTCTACATGCCAGCCAATGAAACATAACAAGCAAGAATGAAAAAGATATTTTGCATGGCTGGGCTTGTCTAGTTGGAAATCACCAATCCAACCACTTTTAGAGTAAATTAATGTTTTTAGCTGTCATGGAAGCTGAGCATTGAATATAAGAATGAAAACTGAACAGTTAAGCGTTTGACAATTGACCCAGTTTAGCCTTCAAATGATGGAGTCAGCGTGCTGTGTGCACTGAATTCTATGTCACACACAGAGTGGCACTGAAGCATGGAAGAAATGACACTTTGAGGAAAATACCAGAAGTTTTTAGGTTTATATGCAAGTTGTGGTATAAGTTTACATTTCTGTGCTCCCAAGCTTATTTTTTCCAATTGTTCACTTCTCTTCTGCCTACAACTTTCCTGAATAATTTCTGTCACATTATGGATGCCCCTGATTTTAAAGATCTTCTAGCATTGAGATGTATCCTTAGACTGAGGTTACCCAAAGCTGTCTCAAGTAAATAAAGTCTTAGATATCTGCAGTGGACAGAAATGTTTTATTTTTTCTCTGAAGTTTCCAAAATGAGAGTCTTTATAAGTACTGTCATATTTTCATTAAATAAGTCAGTTCTTATGTTTTAGAAATATAAAAGCAGCAATTTCCAAAAGGATATGCATGTATAATACACACACACACACACACACACAATCTGTGTATGTGTGTGAGAGAGAGCATTTGAGTGTGTGTGTGTGTGTTATAGATTTTACTGACTTACTTTGCTAGAAATATAAGTAAAGGATCAATACTGATGGAAAAGTATAGGTAAATTTGATGTATTTCAGAGCAGCTGCCAAGCCATTCTCTTCTCTGGGGAAATGCCTATTTCATATGAAATACACAGGGCTTACTCACCCCTGGACATAACTGATTTGATTAGGATGGCTTCTAAATGGGATTTTCTGAGACCCATGACTTGTGAGGCCTAGCTTGAAAACATGAACCGAGACAATCATGTGTGCTCTAAAAAACATAAACTAAGAGATGGAGAAGGAAGGCGTCCATTGGTGATGGGCCCTGGAGCTAGTAGGTCATATAGACTCAGGTAATATAGATTCATGTGCAAGATGGATAAGCACCAAAAAAAAAAAAAAAAATAGAAAGAGGAAGAAATAGAGGTACACATAAGCACATGTGTACACGCACACACACACATACACACATACACACACACACACACATACACACACACACACAGAGAGAGAGAGAGAGAGAGAGAGAGAGAGAGAATGTGCGCTAGATAGAAAGACAGAAAGGCACATCTTACACGTAGGCTAAGTAGGCTTTGGTTATTCAAAGGTTTCTTTTCATATGTACCTTTTTAATTATCTCATATTTTCCCTGTGGCAACTTTAATATGTGTCTGTTCCTCCCATAGTAGTATCTTATTTTACACCTTTAATTAATTGAAAGAGATTCAGTAGACTGAAACTAGTAAGAGCCATGGTCAAGTGTTGCATACCAGCCATTTGACTACATGTAAACAAGAGAAAAGAAGATAGCAGCATTGTGAAGAAAGGAAAGATAGTGGCCTAAAGGAAAAAAGGAAAATCAGTCATACTGGGAGAATCCAGGGCATTTGGGAAGTGAACCAATAGTAGTTATGGGATTAATAATAATGGTTTCTGCAGGAAACAGATATGATGGCTTTCAGATCTTCAGATGAAAGACCTGTATTCTTTCAATGTCATGCTCCACTGATAATTTGTGAAGATTTACATAGAAATGATGAGAATAATGTATTCCTTATGTTTTTAGTGTATTTTTTGATAACCAAATGTTTTATTATTAGAGTAATGAAGAGCATTTACTTTTGACACATATCACAATTATTGCCTATCTGTTATGGGTACAGGACATGTGCTTATTGATGTGTTAGAACCTGAAATTATGACTTTGGTTCATGTATTAAAGCACAGTCAGAATACATTTTAAAGATGAGTTTGTGTTTGAGGAAAGAGTAGGATCATGCCATAGTAATGTGGACTGACTGATTTTGTCCTTTATTTCAATTTCTGGTAACTCACTATATATCTGCTTTAAGATGCAAATCTTGAGGGAGATACTGCAGTAGAACAGAGAACATTTATTGAATCACTCTGCAAGGCCCTCTATGGAAGCAGTTATGGCATGGAGAATAGAGATAAATAAGGAAGGTCAAGAAGAGTAAGATAGAATAGTTGAAACTGAAAAGAAGGTATTACAAATGGAGCAGAGGGAGAATGAGAGCATATAATTAGTTAGAAGGAGAAATAAAGTAGTAGAGATCCTTGAAGTCAACAGCATATACTTAAAATTGTATTTACTGGAAACACTGCTTGTAGTTGAACCAATATACTGGAAAGGATTTGTGGCTATGGGTAAAGAAGACAGCCAGATGAGGTTCAATTAACATAAAATCTTGCCTAATCTAGTACTTGAGCTCAATGGCCATATTTAGTGCAGTTATAAAATATAAGGTCTTTTCAAATCTAATTCATTCCTTTCATTCATGAAAAGTGATTAAATAATGTATGTACAACCCCCCCCCACCCTTACACATGCATGTACACACCCTAGCTATTTCTGTCTGAGCCTAAATTGAAACAGAATTTGGTAGCAAATATTGTCAGTTGAGAGCCTTACAGAAATCACAGATCTTAGAGAAATGCAAGGACTGTGTGAGATAGCCACCTTTAAACAAGACTGAAGCTATTCATGTGTCTTGGGTTTGTGTAATCATCCCACAAAATACATTTGTCTTTTTAGCTCAACTGCCACTTGTCTTTGACAAATTTTACTCATTCTTTTTTTTTCCCCAAGATTGAACACTATCTCTTCTATAGCATTTCATTTTGCTGCTGCTAACTCTTTTACATGCTTCCTTAGCACACCCTTCTTATCAATAATACCACTTGTTATCATTGACTGCATACTTGCCAGTTCTTTTCTAGACTAAGACTCTTGAAGGCAAAGCCAGAGTCACCACTACATCTCCAGGGTCTCGTGAGCTTGATTCACAGTAGGTACCCAAAATATACCTAGTGTACAAATGAGTGGGTAGATGGATGAATGAATTGATGAGTGGTGAATGGGAAGAGAGTTAAGGTCAGGGGTGGGAGAGGAAGAGAGGGATTGAGAAGATTGAGAGAGGAGGAAGAGAAAGGATTATATATTGTGATATGAATATATGAAATGGTAGTTGAAAATATTTAGATAAAAGACAAATACGACCAGTTTTGGGGAACATTTTAGTAATTAAAGAAGTTAATTTCTTTATAATAATAAAGCACAAGAATGCATATAGTGTTTTATATTATCTCGAACATTCATAGCATATCCAAATGATGTACCCTTTATCATAAATTCTAGCCAAAAATTAAAAGAATGCTCTTATTTTTACATTGTCATAATTTGTCGTAATTGTTTAGATAAGTACATTCTAAGCATGAGTGAACTGTAAAAACATGTACTCATTTTCTACATTTCTGGCCTTGTTGTATGTAATAACAGATATTAGAAGGAGATAACTTAGTGGGACAGAGACACAGATGAATGCACTAAATGAGAGAATCCCCAGGCCATTCCTGTCATGGGACTTAATGTCTGCAGTTTGATTATGAAAAAAAGGACAAAGGCCTTTCTTGAAGATAGAGTTATTGCCTATCTTATAATCAGAATAAAATGTTAAGAAAAAGAGCACTACATCATTATTAATCAGATCTTAATAGCATAATGTTAACTTCTATATATTTAAAGTAATTGTATTAACATAAGAAAGAAATTTACTACTGAGGATCCTGGGAAGAAGCAGAGTAGGAAGCACCAGGAATCTGTCTCCCCACTTAGACAACAATTGCACTAGCAGAATCTGTTTGATAGAACTCTTTTGGAACTCTGGAGTATATTGAAGGCTTCAAACTTCCAGGAGAAGGTTTGGACGGTAAAGTGGAGTTAATTTTGATCAATTTTAGCTCTTAGAGTAGCAGCAACCTCTCCCCAACCCAGCCCCATGACAGGCAGCTGTGCACCTGCTCCTGAAATAACTTGCACATAGCTCGTAGGAACCAGGGCAGACAAAAATGACTTTGTCCTCCAAATATTGGGAATATGTGCTTTGATCACTGATGACTGTTTCTGATCACAGAGTCATAGACAAAGAGGTGGGTGGTCATTGCTATTGTACTTCACTCCATTGTTACGAACACACCGTCACCAATTGAAATGAGTTTCTGGGGATATAACAAATCAGTAATCATTTTTTCCCTCCTTTGATTATTCTATATTTCTTCTTTTTGGAGTCAGACATTAAAGACTAGGGAAACGACTAAACAAACGGGAAATTTAGAAAGTTGATCGTATATTCCCAGGGAAAGGCACAGGCTCAGAAAACAAAACAAAACAAAACAAAAAACAAAAAACAAAACCTGAGAAAGCCTTAAATTTGCACTTCTGGTTGATCCTTGGCACAGGCACAGCCTGAAACAATCAACAAAACAATAAGCAATAAGCAATAAATATATAATACAGCAAGCTCTGGGGAAGGGGGTAATAGAATTTTCAGAGTTGCCACATTATTAGATTTAAATGTCCAGTTTTCAGCAAGAAAATAAAATCATAGGGCATAAAAAGAAATAGGAAATGTATGGAACATTCAAAAGGAAAAAGTAAGTCAACAGAAACTGTTCCTAAAAAAGACTTGATGACAACTCTACTATACAAAGACTTCAAAACAATTGCCTTAAAGATGTTCGAAGAGTTGAAGAAAGGTGTGAAAAAAAATAAAGAAAGTAGAAGGTGAATAAAATAGAGATAGCAAGAAGAGTCAAGATGGGTGACTACATACAGCCAGGAAGAGCATCTTCCTGAGACCAAGAGACAAGACCATCAAGATGGTAGAGGAAGGGGAAGCAATGGTTAAAAAAATAATTAAGACCATAAATAGCAAATACAATCTTGAAAATAAATAGCAAAGATGGAGGACTCACACTTACTGATTTTAAAACATACTACAAAGCTACAGTATTCAAAATAGGGTGATATTGGCATTAAGATATATAAACCACTGGAATAGAATAGAAAGCCCAGAAATAAACCCTCATATAGATGGTCAAATTCCTTTTGACAAGGGTGGTAAGACAATTCAATGGGGAACAAATAACCTCTTCAACAAATGGTGCTGGAAAAACTGGATATCTATAAGCAAAAGGATGTAAATGGACTGTTACCTAAAACCATGTAAAAAATTAAGTCACAATGGATTAAAAGCTTAAATATAAGACCTAGAAATATAAGCTTTTAGAAGAAAACATAGAACAAAATTTCATCACATTGGATTTGGCAATTATTTCTTGGATATCACACCAAAGGCATAGGAAATTAAAGAAAAACTAGACAAATGCAACTTTATAAAAAATTAGTTTAATGTTCTTCAAAAGATACTACCAACAGAGTAGAAAGGCAATTCACAGAACGGAAAACAATATTTGCAAGTTATATATCTGATAATAGATTAATATCCAGGATATAGAGAGAACTCCTAAAACTTAACAACAACAACAACAAAAACAAGCTGATTAAAAAATGGACAAAGAACTTGAATAAATATTTTTCCAAAGATAATATGCAAATGGTGAATAAGCAAATGAAAAGATGCTCAATATCACTAAACATTAGATAAATGCACATCAAAACAAAATGAGATATTTCATATGTGTTACAGCGGAAAAAAAGAAAATAACATATTGATGAAGATGAGGAGAAATTGAAACACTTGTGCGTTGTTGGTGGGAATGTAAAACAGTATAGTCATTGTGGAAAACAGTATGGTGATTCTTCAAAAATTAAAAATGTGACTGCCATATGATTGAGCAATTTCACTTTCAGTTTCTAAAAGAAATGAAAATAGAGTTGTAAAGAGATATTTGAACACTTATATTCACAGCAGTGTTATTCACAATTGCTAAAATCTGGAAGCAACCCAAGTGTCCATTGACAGATGACTGGATAACCAAAATGTAGCATACATATGTACAACTGAATATCATTCAGCCTTAAAAATGAAGAAAATTCTGACATGCTGCCACATAGAAGGATCTTGAGAACATGCTAAGTGAAATAGCCAATCACTAAAAGACAAATACTGTATGATTCCACTTTTATGAGGTACTTAGAGTAGTCAGAATCATAGAGACAGAAAGTAGAATGGTGGTTGCTAGAGATGGGGGAGAGAAAAATGGGGAGTTATTATTTAATGAGGATTTTATTTCAGTTTTACAAGATGAAAAGAGTTAAGGTGCTAAAGGTGGTAATGGTTGCACAACATTATGAATATGTTTAATACCATTGAACTGTACAGTGAAAAGTGGTTAAGATGGTAAATTTTGTTATAATATATTTTAACACAACAAAAATAAAATTGGAAAGACAAAATAAAAGTTATTTATCGTTTTGTGCTTTTATGCCTGGAAAGTTCAAGCTTCTTAGTCTTCTCTTTGGAATGGGTTTCTCTGTTAAAAACAGGAGTCTTTGCCCATGAAAAATTTTATGATGAAGACTCCAAAAGCAATTGCAACAAAAGCAAAAATTGACAAATGGAATCTAATTAAACTAAAGAGCTTCTGCACAGCAAAGGAACCTACATCAGAGTAAACAGACAACTTACAGAATGAGAGAAAATTTTTTGCAATCTATCCATCTGACAAGAGTCTAATATCCAGAATCTGCAAGCAACTTAAACGAATTTACAAGAAGAAAACCAAACAACCCCATTAAAAAGTGGGCAAAGGACACGAACAGACACTTCTCAAAAGACTACATACATGCAGCCCACAAACGTATGTTAACAAGTCCACCATCCCTGATCATTAGAGAAATGAAAATCAAAACTACAATAGATACCACCTCATGTCAGTCAGAATGGATATTATTAAAAAGTCAAAAAACAACAGCTGCTGGTGAGGTTGTGGAGAAAAAGGAATGCTTTTACACTTGGTGGGAGTGTAAATTAGTTCAAACATTGTGGAAGATAGTGTGGCAATTCCTCAAAGACCTAGAGGCGGAAATACCATTTGACCCAGCGATCACATTACTGGGTATGTACCCAAAGGATTATAAATCATTCTGTTGTAAAGATACATGCACGTGTATGTTCATTGCAGCACTATTCACAATAGCCAAGACATGGAGTCAACCGAAATGCCCATCAATGATAGACTAGATAAAGAAAATGTGGTACATATACACCATGGAATACTATGCAGCCATAAAAAGGAATAAGATAATGTTCTTTTCAGGGACATGGATGGAGCTGGATGCCACTATCCTCAGCAAACTAATGCAGGAACAGAACTCAAATATTGCATGTCCTCACTTACAAGTGGGAGCTGAATGATGAGAACACATGGACACAAAGTGGGGAAACAACACATACTGGGGCCTGTCAGAGGGTAGGGGTGAGGAGAGGAGAGGAGAGAGACCATCAGGGAGAACAGCTAATGGATGGTGGGATTAATACCTAGGTGATGGGATGATCTGTGCAACAAACCACCATGGCACACATTGACCTATGTAACAAACATGCACATCCTGCACATGTACCCCCAAACTTAAAATAAAATTTGGAATCAAAAACAAAACAAAACAAAACAAAACAAAACAAAACAGGAATCCAATGGAGACAACAACTTTAAAAATGGAGGCCACTGGGATGCTCTGATGGAAACAGGAGTTGGGAAATAGGGAGTAGAGTCCCTATTCCATGGAATCACAAAGCCCAAAGATTAGTCACGAAGTAAAAATGTTCAGGAAAAATATTATGGTAGGTACAGAGATAGAGAGGAGTGATTACAGAAATATTTAAGAGATTTTGTTGACTAGATAAATGAAGATGGGCAGTGATGGGGTTGATGAAGGAGTAGATGTAATTAAGAATAACAGGATTTTGGCTTTCCCAGTTCAGTACCTGTCACTGAAATGGGTACTTAGAGAACTTTAAAGATGTCAAGCTTAGGGGAAAAGTTAACAAATTTGGATATGTTGTTTATAATATTTTTGAAATGGAAATAGAATGACATCAGGAAGTCAAATTAAGGGTCTAAAACTGAGAGAATAGGTCCAGGTAACAGTATGCTATTAAAAAACCACTGGCTTTCTAGAGAGGCAAAGCCCTGACTTGTACCATTTGTCAATCATTACAGTTAAAATACTCCCACCAACACATCAATTTCATGGTATAAGTGCAAATGACATAGCCTGAGAAGAGATGAGCATAATTTACTCTTGCGAGAGAGTGCAAGCCAGCTCCATCCCATAAGGAGTGATTCAAGAAGTAGGAAATCGTCAAAACTATAAAGTACTCAGGGAAAATCAAGTAAATTCATCTGGATGAGGGGTGGGCTTTGAGTATCTTTTGCTTCTGTGTCACTTATGTTTCCTTTTTCATTAACCCTTTAATGCAGGGTTGCAAAGTATTTCCAGCAAAAATGGACACCTGTTTCCTAAATCAGCCTAGAGCTTTCATTCTTGGCACCATCACCTGCTACTTCCCAAGGTCATTTGAAAGTTATGGCCAGTGAGGAATTGCCTCTGCCAGCTAAAAAAATATATATATAAAAATAAAAATAAAAAAAGGAAGAAAGTGGGGGATAAAGGAGGGCTTGGAAAGTACTGCTTTTATTGCTCTATTATTCCAAAAATACTCTAAACTTTCAGTAAACCTATTTACACCTCTGAGAAGCTGGACTCCTCCTGGCTATTTCTTCAGCAATTAAGACCCTATATTGTATCTAATTTCCAAATTGAAGCCTTCCATAATTCATCATGATGATTTTGGTTATTTTTACATTATTTCCTCCTCCATAAATATTTGTTGTTTTTGTATTGCCCCAAATTAAATTTTATACTGAAATGTATAAAGTATTTGATGACAGGAAATAACTAATCATTTTCTTATTGATTTAAGAATATCTTTCTAGGGTAAATTTTTAGATTGTCTGAGCTATAAATAGTACACATTTCTTTCTAGAGCCCATTTGTATAAATAGTGTTTTCCAGTAATTATAAAATTAGGACATGCTCTTTTTTAAAAATTTGAAAAATTTAAAAAAATAATGTAAAGAAGAAAATAAGTACTCATAATTCCTTACCAAATACTACTAATAGTATTTTCTTTCAGGTAGTCAATTATATAGTTTAATATATTGTGATATACATTTTTTACCTATTAAAATTTCATAGTATTTCTTTGTATTTCAAATTTTTGTATATTATACAATCAAAATCTTCTCTATGTCATTAAAATTATGCAAAATATGTTAATTATTAAATTATATCCTATATTATGAGTGTGTCATATTTACATAAACATTCTTTTATTTTGGACACTTATTTTCCAGATTTTCACTGTTAAATATGGAATGGCAATGGACATCCTCCTCCATTAGTTTTTGTGCTTATTACTTGTTGCTTCCTTGGATAAAGCCTTGAAATGTAATTACTAGGTTAAAGGGTAAAATTGCTGCAAATAATTTTGGTACATACTGTTCAATTGCTCTCTCAAAAGGTTGTTCCAATTTACAATCACATCACATGAGCACTGTGTGTGACTGCTCAGTTTCACTCCACCATAACCAGCATTGAATATCCTTTAAAAAAGAATGACATATGTGTGTGTTAAATTTGATACACAACAACTAGCATTCTGTCATTATTTGTATTTATTATTATTTTATTAAGATAAGTTAATGATTAAAGGAATTTTGTAAATTTGTCTTCCTGTCCCTTGATCATTTTTCTATTGATGATAATGTTTACCTTACCTAAGGTACTTAATGTAATTTAGAGATAACTAAAAAATAAACTTTACGTGAGATTCTGGAAATATAATTTCTAAGTGTAGCATCAGCAATTATCATAAAAAGGAAAGTAAAGTTGAACCAAGAATATATACAAGTGATGTTTACAAATCATAATTACACAAAGCAGAAAGAAACATTATTCTTTCTGGCTACTAGAACCCCATGAGAAAGGCACATTTGCTACTCCTGTGGGCAGAAACTGAAACTTTTTCTCCTGTCCAAAGACACAGATAGGTTTTAGAGTGAATACTAGCTCCAGAAAGGTTCCCAGTTCTCTCCCCATAGCTGCTGAACAGCGCTACGGAGGAATCCCTGCAAACAATTGCTGTGAGCTTTAGATATGATTTTCTAATTCTCTCTTGGCCCCCAAACATGCTACTTCCTCAGTCTTTTCCCCACATGGGATCATGTTGCCAATAATGTCTTTGGTACAAATTTGAATTCATCAGGCTTGAATTTAATTACATTATGTAAACTAGAAAATGTCCCCAGTAGGTTTTGAAGGAATAGTTTCTGTATGCAATTGCAAAGTTCTGTTTTGTTTAAAATATTTGCATTTTGATAAATCCACTCCGACTCAAACCAGTTTTTGATCTTTGCCAATAACTCATTTTCATCACATCAGCCTGAATTTACCTTTTTAAAAAATAAATATTTATAAAATTCTGCATAAAAGCCTTTCCTCTATTCTACATCCTCCCTAAATGCCCTCTCTCTTTACCCAGATTGGGGCAGGATGGCAAGAGGAGATGGGCAAAGCATCATTTTCATGGGTTATCTCAGCACCAACATAGTTGACAGATAGTCACCAAGTTCTGAATGCAGCGTATTCTCTGACATTGCATTGGGAAGAAAGGCTTTCAAAACGATCAAACAGAGAGAGAGAAGAATCATTTGAAACACTATAAGAACTTCACACTCAAATTCATTATAACATTTGTGAAGTTGCTTACATAGATCTTCCCATTGGAGACGGCATCTTTGGGCCTGATTTTTCACCCTTCTTCATATCCATGCCCTTTGCCATGCAACTTTGTAATTCTTTCCCCTAATAAGGCATACTATATTTCAACTACTGCCTTATTTTGTACTTGGTTTTGTGACCAGTTTGACTAATAGAACGAGCTCTGCCGTATTTTAGCCTAGCTTTCTTATGTCTCTGGCATCACGATGAGAAAAACCTACCCTGCTGAACCTCTTAGTCCAAGGAAAAAGAAAGACATGTGGAACAGGGACACCCTAGCTAGCTTAAAACCTGACATAAGAAGCAGAGCTGTCTGGTTGAAGCAAACCCATCCAGCTGAGCCAAACCTTGGTCAAACGGACCCCAGAGGATATGCAGTGTGTCTCCAGTAATAGACATAATACGTAACTGCTGCTTTAAGTCAATGATTTCTAGGGTGGTTTGTTAAACAGCAATGGCAAACTAATATAATTCCCTTAGAAGTTTTAGCAACTTACAACATACACACTCGATGCAAAAATTTAAACACTCCGCAGTTAGAAAGAAAGCCAATCAGTGCCCCTCGTTTAGAAACAGTGATACCCAATTTTCTCAGGCTCTTGTTTACCACTTCTGAGATGTGCCTCTCACTGGAAGAATTTTCATTTATTAGCTTTTAAAGAAACGTTTCTCACCACAAGCACACTTATTTCTTCCCCCAACACACCTAGCTATCTCTCTTCAAAGCTCCTCCCAACTATTTCATTTTTTTCCCTACCCGCAGAGATACAAAGAGCCTGAGCGAAAGGTGGCATGGCTGAGTTCAGAAATAAGGCAAGTCTCCCATTTCCTATTCATCTCACAGGGGTAATCTAAACATCCAAGCACCCTGTAGTCAATCAGGCAAGCTATTACTGACAGCTCTTGAAAGATTCAGAGAAACAATTCTGATTCAGAGCACGGTTTGCAAAAGACAAAATCTACAATCAGATTATATATATATATATATATATCTGTCTCAATTGAGGCAGAAAAATCACATCACACGTCTTTATATCACATCTGATTTCTCACAATACAAAAAGAGGACTATATTTAATTTTATAATTTAATTAAAAATAATTTTAAAACTCCAAATAGAAATTCCCCAAATGATCTTGTTATAAGTCAGTTTTGCCCAAATCAATAAGCCACTGTGGTTAAGTGTTTGCTAAACAGCCACAAACTCAAGGAAAAATATTGTGATGAAAAGACTATTTTAATGAAACAAAATCACTGTCTGGCACATAGTCTGGAACGTTACTATATGAGGAGCAGGTCCTATTAATATCCCTGCTTTTCTAAAGACAACAAACCTAGCCTGTTACGGCAGTGAGAACTAAATTTTGACCCATGGAGAACCAGGTTGGAAAAGGAGATATTCTTCCAAGAAACTCTCAGGAAGTGGTTATCTGGTGGCTGACATAAAGGTATACTGTTCTTAGGCTTCTGGTGGCAAAAATCAACCATAGTCAGAGCTGGGACATGGAAAACGCCTAGGGATAAACCACCTGAAAACATTACCTTCTCAGCTCCAATGACAAAGCCACAGACATCAGTGTCATTAAGACCACTGGGCGTTTCAGGATACAAACCTGCCAAATGCAATATATTCTGTAAAATAATATTGAACAGATTATTCGGGTCAAATTGATTTCTAACTCAGTGATCATAAGCCCCAAATAGATCAAGGTTTTGTATCCTGAAACCTGTCTAAATAGCCCATGTGGAAAGACAATATATATATACTTTTGTCTGCTTTATAAGAATGTGAGGAAGAAAACACTAAAGAGAGCGGATTGTTGCCTTTATGTAAATTGTATGGCCGAAAGCACAATGTTTAATTTACTACATTTTGGATGTAATAAAAAGGCAATTCAAATATCTATCATAATTAATGACTTCAGCACATGGAATTTATACAATAGGTGTTTCTCAGTATTAGAAATAAAAATACATTTTTGATTTGAGTTCTACTTAGAGAAAAAGAAGGGGGTAAAAAATTAACATTTACTGAGCGCCTTCTCAATGTCACTCACTTTACAAATGTAAATTCATTTAATATGGTACAGTAAAGATCTATGACAAAAGAATAAGGAGGATGAAGCACATTTCTATTTAGAACTCCAAGTTCCCAGATATCTAGACATGTTTATATTAGTTGCTGAGTACAACTTTAGATTTAGGGAGGATCTCCCAACTCATTTATTCCAAATAATTTATTCTTTTTGTGGTCCTCACTGTATTTCCTCATACTTAGTTCAAAAATTAAATTTTCATTTAAAAAAACCAATTCAGAAGAAATTCTGTCTCCAAATGTAATACCAGGCATTGTCTCACAAGACTGCCCTGCTTACTGGAAAGAATAAAGCCAGATGGGAACATCCATTGTGTTACATGAAAGTGACTTTCAGGATTTGACTAGCATATTAGCGAATAGTCCACACCCACACAGAAACACACACAACCATTTACACAGGAAATAAACACTCTGGAGAGCCAACAATAATAGTAGGAATATCAACAAACCCTTACATAACATTTACTGTGTGCCAGGCACTGATATAACTACTTTACTTATATTATGCACTTCAACCTCCTTAACAATCCTATGAGACGAGTTTCACACATTTCAAAGGAAAGTAATAGACTGATAGAGTGCTCATGGCCGAAGTGAATACTAGATGTAGGGCATACTATCATTGCGACTACTACCAGGGGATCCATGTCACAGTTTACTGAGTTTTCCCCTGACATTTTCCTCTTCCTCACCTACTTTTGTTTCTACTGCTCAGCCCTCACATTCTTTCTCAGTATCTTCCTTATATGGATACAGCATGTATCTGTACTACTTATTGGTATTACTCATTTACTGAAAAATATGAATACGTTTTCTTTCTTAATTTTCAGAGTGAGTTTGTTGAGTATTTACTTTTTCCTTTCTCTTAGAACACTTCAGATATGTTAGGGACCAACAGTAGTTCACATATGAAAGTGCTACTAAAGCACAAAGTATCTTTTAATGGACTAATTGTACTTTACATTAGACTAACAACTTTCTAGTAGGGTAACCCACAGAACCTACATGGGGCTACTGAAATGTCCTCAAATCTTTCTTTCTTTTTTTTTTTTTTTTTTTTTTTTTTGAGACGGAGTCTTGCTCTGTCGCCCAGGCTAGAGTGCAGTGGCCGGATCTCGGTTCACGCCATTCTCCTGCCTCAGCCTCCCGAGTAGCTGGGACTACAGGCGCCCGCCACAGCGCCTGGCTAGTTTTTTCTATTTTTAGTAGAGACGGGGTTTCACCATGGTCTCGATCTCCCGACCTTGTGATCCGCCCGCCTCGGCCTCCCAAAGTGCTGGGATTACAGGCGTGAGCCACCGCGCCCGGCCGAATCTTTCTTCTTCAACTTTCACCTGAGGTATACTTCTCCATCAGGTCATCAATAAGAATATTCAGATATCAGCAACAACAAAACCAAGGATTTTCTGTAAGATCCACGTAGTAAAACAGCTTTGGTTGTCCAAAATGGTTGATATTTAGTAGTGCCAGTCAAGTGGAGGACACAATGTAGGCACTTATCTTCATAAGGCATCGACATAAAATCTCCAAGTTGAGAGCTGACATAGCAACTACTTAAATCATCAACATTTGAAGTAAATCAGTTTTGGATCCCCCATAATTGAGAAATTTCAAGGCAATAATTTTAATGGTTTCCCCCAGGCTGAGATGGAGAAGCTAAGAGATAATAAGCAAGAGAAGTCACCCAGAAGAGATATGTAAGGTCAGCTATAGCGTTCCTTTAGAAGATAAAAAGTATAAGACAAATGTAAATCTGGAAAAAGTATCTCTATTTCAAAGAGAGAGAAAAGGGAAAGGAAAAGAAGGAATTTTAGGAAGGAAAAAAAATAGCATTTTCAGAGAATACATAGTCAGGAAGAGTGAGCGGTAGCAATCTAAACCTCTTGCCTATGTAGGATCGATACCCTTCCACATCTAAAATGGATAAAATATATAAAATATGCCCCAAATTCCTAAATTATTTCAACTCCTCCTTACACTTCATCTGAAAGTAAATCTGGCATGGCAAACATTAAATGTATCAAAGATGGTGCCAAGAAGTGTGAAAGTCTTGAGTTCTCATACCATGTGTCATATTTTGAGAAAACAAATAATTCTTTATGGAAAGCTTTTTTGAATAATGGTTTCTTTGCCAGCTATTTCAGATAAGTGTTTCATGAATCTTGACTCTAATAATACCTCATATAAAATCAGGCCAAAGAATGACTTAGGATTCCTTACTGTTCTTGATGACATGAGCCAGACACCTTAAACAAACACTTAAGTCTTATTATTATTATTATGACACTCAAGCTCATAATATTAAAGAGTATAAATATAAACAGGTATTTGGAGGCTCATCCCTTTACCAGACTGACAGAGAAAAATTCTTACAAGTAGATTTCTGGCCCATAGGTCAAGGTGAATCAAATAATTGACCTCTCCAGCAATGGCATTCAACCCAAAAAGGAGTTTTAGTATTTAAGTGAAAGCTCAAAGGGCTAAATGAGGATAGGAACAACTAGCAACTTTCATCACTCCTCAAGCTGATGAAAATTGCCTCTATGAATCAAATAGCACTTCGCTTTCTTGGCTTTCTCTCCTCCACTAGCGGAAGACTCCTCTGCACCCTATATTCTTTGCTCCTCCTCTGTGGAAAGGGACTCATTTTATGACTTGGAAGCCCTCTCATCATCTGATGAACTTTTAGCATAATTCATTCAGGGACAATGCTGCATTGCTTTTCATGGTGGTCAATCTCTGCTCCTGTGAGAGCTGTGCATATGTGCCTGTCAGTATTCAGTTGCCCCAGCAAGGAAGAAGACAGTTGATACTTAGTAGTGCCGGCCAAGTGGAGGTCACAGTGTGAACACTTGTCTTCATGAGGCATCAACATAAAATCTCCAGGTTTAGAACTGAGGGAAATGACCTGCTACCTGGAGGAAATTCAGGAGTCAGAGAGTTTAGATACTTCCTTTATAAAAGAGGAAACTGAGGCATGGAGAGAATTAGGAGGTTCGTTTAAGGTCACCAGTTAACTCAAGACAAATGAGCTTCTAATTCATGGTTGTTTTATCTAGACTTTGATCATTTTAATTGTCACACTGTGCATAGATGATTAATGTCATTTGTGTCTCCTTTTCCAAACTGTATTTACCTTTAAACCTCTCCAGATTTGCTATCTCCATGCTTTGAACAGGTTACTTAACCTCTCTGAAATTGTTTCCTTTTAAGTAAAAAAACATGCCTAATATACATGACAAATGTAACTCTATTTTTCCTAGGATTATTCAGAGAATTAAATTGGACAAGATTTTTGGAAAATATGGTCTACTACTTTTACGATGTGTCTGATATGTGTTAGTTCTCTACCATTACTCTTAGGGTGAGAGTGATAAAATGCATTGAAATAATAAAAATGTAGGTCATGGTATGATTTATCAGAGGATGAGGGGGGAGGAGGAAGAGAAATGTAATTTAACCTGGTTATATCACACCCTGGACAATTAGGCTTACTTATATGAAAATTCATTATGCAATTATAATTGCATTCAGACTCAAAGAAGCTAACTATTAACTAAAATGTTCACACCTCAACTGCAATTTCTACTTATAGCCCTGACCCTTACCCTGCTATTCTTGCTAGATCTTCATGATTGGTAACTGATCACTACACTCCTGATTTTTGGATCAATATTTCAAGATTTTCATAGGAGGCTAACACAATATTTTTTTGATAAATTCTATTTATGAACTTTCATGTATTGGAATTTTCAGATTGTAAATACATGGCATCTGAAACAACCTGAAAAATGAAGAGCCTGGATAGGTAATGAATAAGCCATTAATAAATACAAGGGTTTATGTGCAACGGGTTTAGTTTGGTCAGGACTTCCATTAAATTATATTCAAAATTGGGCTCTCCCAGGAAGTCTCAAATATTTCCAGTGGAACAGAGGGAAAAAGGAGAGCCAGAGTAGAGACCTTCAGTGAAAATCTTTTGAGTGGGAGAAGGGAAACAGCTTCTCCTAGGAAGACATTTAAATACTACTATACATAACCATTTGACAAAAAATTTTTGGAGAGACCTTATTTTTCATTGACTGTCTACCTACAGCATAAATTCAGAAAATCACCCTCAAACACCTGGGACACTCTAACAGCATTGTTTAATGTAATAGCACTGAGCCCTTAAGACAGCCCATTCAGTCTCATTGCATTCACAACCAGCAGTTTATCTGTCCTTGTTCCCACCGTGTCTGGCTCCTTACCTGGCTTCTCTGCATGCACGAAGAACACTGTAACAGAAGCACAAAGGCACCAGGTAAAAGATGCTCTTTACAAATAATAATATAATAGCAGCTTCAGACAAAGTCAACTGACTTTTTTCCCTTTACAAATGTGGGGACATTTATTTGAATAAGGAAACATTAAGAAGCTCACAATAGAGCGAGGGAAAGTCAAGCGTTTCCTAAAATATCTTGATCGACACCCACTTCCTATGACAAGACTAAAACTACAGTATGTAAGCAAGTCTTCCAGAAAGAAAGTTGTGGCAGAGATTTCTTTTTTCTTTTCCTTTTTTTCAATCAGGACTCATAGACTGCAGTACAGTGTTATCAGCATTGCCAGACTAATTCAGCAGGCAGTCAGGTTCTCTCATACACGTGCTTATCAGTCTCCTGTAAGAAGTTTGTCATTTAGTGAACTATGGGTATTAGGAACAAGTTACTGGAAGAGAAGTCTGCCAAGAATAAAACTTTAAAACCAGCTTATAAAACAGGAGAATGTTATTATGGCTTCAAAATTGTTTAAAAGCAAACTATAATTGGCCATTGGGTAGATATTCTTAAAAATAGAAGGTCTCTTCCTAGCCAACTCTCAGTGTGGGTCACTTATTTACTTACCTTTTGGTGTTACTTTGAAAAATATGAGCACACTCACATTAACCATGTTTTTTTGGCACCGAGAATTTCTAAGGTTGATGCCCTTCCCTTTTGTGTGCTTTAAGTGTGTTAATAGATAGAGTTCAGATAAATGGAAGCTATAAAGAAACTCAAATCGTCTACTTTTAAGTAATGTGTAAAGTTATAAAAATATAAATTTAGATAGAGAAAAATTTTGCCTGATTAGGGCATAGACTAGGTGAGGGCAGTAAGGAATTTTGTGTCTCACACACACTTGGACACAAAATTTAGATAAATCAAGATAAATAGTACTTTATTTAATTAATTTATTTATTTATATATTTTTAAATTGTATATATATTTAAGTATACAACTCGATGTTTTAGACATTTCCTATTTTAAGATATTTTTAAAAGTCATAATTAATACAAAAAAGAACCTATAACAAAGAAAATATCAAAATTTTAAATAAGGACAGGGTCAATTTTAGTGATTTCTCTCCCTGCCTTAGGCTCCAACATGGCTCCACATGGCACTGTTACTGATCGTGGTTTTTATTTCAAAATTCGACCTTTAATGTATCGTGGACATTTTTGCATTTTACTTTTTTAAATATTGCATTCAAATATTATTTATCTTGATTACTGAGGTTTTTGGCGACCCCTTAAATTCTATGACTGAGGCAGGTACTCACTCGCCTCATCCTAGTTTAGCTCTAACACAGATGCACACACACAATCCATGCATGCGCTTCACAGTGGTGTCACCCCTGTTTCTCTGCACTGATTGAGGAGGTTGGATTTGTAAAAACAGAGGATAAAAGCTGTTTAATAATTTGCCCCCAAATCACATAACTATTAAGAGGGCATCTAGAATGGGAACCCTGGTCTGTGGTATATCTGAGCCCCATATTTTTTCTAGCTTTACTGAGGAATAATTGACCATTAAAATTATATATATATATGGTTCATAACTTGATGATTTCGTATACATGCACACTGAGAAATAATCACAGGTAAGCTTATTCACATATTCATCATTTCCTATAGTTACCATCATTTTTTTTGTGTGTATATATATATGTGTGTGTGAGAACACTTAAGAATGTTCTCACCAAATATTTGCCCTCTTAGCAAATTTTCAGCACACTATACAATATTAATCACTATTTGTACATTCGATGTCCAGAAACTTGAATAGCTAAAGCTTTGTACCCTTTAACCATTACCCGCTTTCCCGGTATCTCCTCAGCCCCTGGCAACCACCATTCTACTCACTGATTCTATAAATTTCACTACTTTAGATTTCATATATAAGTGACATCTGGAAGTATTTTAACCATTTGGCTACATTGTCTCTCCCTTTCTGTTCATAGTTATCACAACACAATAAATTCAATTCAACAAACACCTGTTAAGTAGCTATTCCATCCCTTGTGGCACTTTGCTAGAAAATTTGAAGGTAAATAGGACACTTTTGTTTCATGACCCAAGGAGAAATATATAAATCTATTTGACCAACTGTACTGAATGTGGCAATTCCCTTTTCCCCACTGATTAGCCTGCAATCACATAAATTCAATACTTCATTTCCATAGAGCCTGCATTGGCAACCAAGCTTGACCTTGGTGTGAGAAAGCGAGAAACAAAAGCAAGAAGTGTCGAGTATGTGACTTATCCCAAGTGCTGTTACTTTACAGTTTTTTTTTCCATGTGACTTCATTTAACCTTCATAAAAATCATGTGTGATACTGATGCTTTTATTATTCTAATGTAGAGGTTCTCAGAGGTTCATAATCTGTTCAACATCACAAACATAAACAGAACTGGGACTCAAACTGAGCTTTCTTTGACACTTCTTTTCTAGGATTCCTCACGAAGGACTTTATAAGCTTCTCTAAGTGCTAATACTTCCCTACTGCCTGTGTTGGGAAAAGACAGGTCACTGTGTCCTGCGCACGGCATGCCAGTAAATGTCCTTACTAGAAATGTTTTTGACAATCCCAGTCCAAGAAAAAGCCAAGAAAGGTTTGAGAACACAGTACTTCTTTAGGGAAGTCGGCTTTTTTCTTTTTCTTCATTGTTTGCTTTGGCATATTTCAGATTTTAAACGTATACAATTTACAGCAAATGGGATATAGTGCCTCCAGAAAGAATTATTCAAAAGTCTTTAATCAGAAATTTTGTTCTCATTTTCAGTGCCCTGAAACCACGTAGCTTTTCTTAGTACATTATCTTTGAATCAATCTATGCTAGGCCATCAGTAAGAAAAACAACTTTCAAATATCTCCCATTGTGCAAAAACTATGATCTGGAACAGTACAGCATTAGTGGTGACAGAATAATAAGGTCATTTATACTTTTCTGCTTGGTAATTCATAAAACCAAGTTGCATCTAAGTAATTTTTTTAGAATTATGCTTTTGCCATGTCTGTGAACATATGCTAATGAATGAAATCAACAGTTTTTTTTTTTTTTTTGTATAAACAAACCTTATCTTTTAAACCAGAAACAAATTCCCAAGCTAAATCTCCAAATATATTTTCCTAAGCCCATGTGAAGTAGTCCATTATATTATTTGGGGAATTATGCTACAAAGGAAAAGATGAAAATTTTGTATTTATTTAAACCTAATAAGAAAATAGTGTGAATTGAACACATATGTTTATCATCATTCTTGCCTGAAACCACACTTAAATGACAAGGAATTTTAAAAAGTATTAATCAATGAGGGCATAGTAATAAGAGAGCATACAATAATATATAAGTGATATCAAATCATTTTTGGAAGATAAAGAGAATGGAGGAAAAAATACTTGATAAAGCAGAGTAGTGGAGGCTTCCAGTAAGTATCTGGGGGGTTACTGACGAAAGATCAGCTCATTGAACTCTCAAATCCTCTAACTGCTCAATGACCGAAGGTGTGAGATACCTCAGGTGTGGCTGCAAACAGAGAGCATACCTCCTCCCTCTCCTCTCCTCTTTCTCCAACTGGAAAAATGGACTTCGAAGACTCACTAAGTGGGAACACGGGCACAAAGAAAGGAAGTGGTGAGAAGTGAGAAGCTAAAACAAAAACAGACGTATTTAGTTAAAGTCTAAAAACTAAGTGGGAATACCCACCCCTAAGCCCTGTGCCCCTACTCCTTATCCAGATGCTAATATCCAGCACACCACTAACCCCACACACTGTCCTATGGGAGAGTAGAAGCTCTTCCTCAGAAGAAACAGAAAGATCCCAGAGAAATGCCGTCCAGACACTCACATTTTGGAGGCTGTCAAGGAAAAACAAGCATTCTACCCAATCGCCCTGCAATGAAAGTCACCAGGCCACAAGCTCTGCCATCAATTCATCAACATGTCATTCTTAAATTTGAATGGACAGGAAGATCACAACATATTTGAGGAAAGCCTCCATCATGAAAAGCAGAGGCCAAAACAATTGAGGATAAAATTCAGAGAGGCAGTGTTAGCAGAAGAAAAGGGTACATTTTTTTTTAAAAAAAGAGAGCAATAGTTAATAACCTCAGAGAAACAGAAATTAATATTGCACCCTTTAAAAAAAAAACAAAAGAATGATGTGATGCAAATGAGCTAAGAAGAGTTCTAGGAAATTAAAATTATGATAGGAATAATTAAATTCTCAATAGAAGTATTAGAAGGTAAAGTTAAAGATATCCTCTATAGAGTAGAAATAGAAAGACAGTGAGATGGGGCGGGCGCAGTGGCTCACGCCTGTAATCCCAGCACTTTGGGAGGCTGAGGCAGGTCAATCACCTGAGGTCAGGAGTTGGAGACCAGACTGGTCAATGTGGTGAAACCCCATCTCTACTAAAAATACAAAAATTAGCCAGGCTTGGTGGCAGGCCCCTGTAATCCCAGCTACTTGGGAGGCTGAGGCATGAGAATCGTTTAAACCTGGGAGGTGGAGGTTGCAGTGAGCTGAGACCGCACCACTGCACTCCAGCCTGGGGGACAGAGTGAGACTCTGAATTACCTAAAGAGACAAATGTGACATGTGTTTCTGTCTTTAATCAGAAACTTTGTTCTCATTTTCAGTTCCCTGAAACCAAGTAGCTTTTCTTAGTACATTGTCTTTGAATCAATCTATGCTAGGCCATCAGTAAGAAAAACAACTTTGAAATTTTTGAGACACTACATTTTTATTTTTCTGTTTCTTTTTTAAATTTTTGATTCTGGGGCATATGTGCATTTTTACAAGAATAAACTCCTCCCTGCTCTTCCTCTCCACTGGAAGACATGCTTCATTCAAAGGAGGCAACAGTCTTGCTAGGGACAACGTGAAATACAGGACATAGGAATCTTACCATCCAACAACTGTAAAAGTTCAGAAATGTCCAAGGTGCTGGCCAATGTGGCCAATGAGATGTTGTGCTAAAACAGCTGCACAGAAGGCCTCAAGACCTGCTGGTCTAGATTAGGGCAGGAGGTCAGACAGCATCAGGACAGAAGAACAAAAAAAGAATGGAGCAGATAGATTTCCTGACAGATGAGACCATGTGCTATTGAAAGTTGTAGAAAAAAGTATCTTCCTTGCCTGGCGCGGTGGCTCAAGCCTGTAATCCCAGCACTTTGGGAGGCCGAGATGGGTGGATCACGAGGTCAGGAGATCGAGACCATCCTGGCTAACACGATGAAACCCCGTCTCTACTAAAAATACAAAAAACTAGCCAGGCGAGGTGGCCGGCGCCTGTAGTCCCAGCTACTCGGGAGGCTGAGGCAGGAGAATGGCGTGAACCCGGGAGGGGGAGCTTGCAGTGAGCTGAGATTTCACCACTGCACTCCAGCCTGGGCGACAGAGCGAGACTCCGTCTCAAAAAAAAAAAAAAAAAAGTATCTTCCCAACCATAAGCAAGTAAAAAAATTAAGACAATATTTAACTCCTAGAAAAACAAAAAGAAATTATTCAATAAAGCAAAAGTAATTAGAGGCCATTACTTGGCTCCACCATGAACAGTGGATTCAAAGGCATAATAAAGAAAACACAAAATACTGATTTAATCAAATCCATAATATAATTATCTTTGGAGAATGGGGGAGGGTATGTGTGACATTCTAATTTAGAAATCTGAGATATACTCCCTCAAATGATAAATCAGCCAAGGGCAATACACTCCTGTTATTAGTAAGAAAAATATAAACCCCAGAAGAAATATATAGGATAATTCAAAGTGGCAGATTCCACTGATCAGGACTTGGGAGTGGGGAGGGCTAGAGCAGAATGTTGGTCTTATTGTTGTTGCTCTAAACCTTAAAGCACTATCTGACTTTCACTCAACTATGGACATGTGTTCATTTCTTAAATGCACACACACACAGACACACACACCTATACACACACGTACGCACACAGAAATATATACAAATTAATAAAAAGCAAAAAGCTTAATAGATTCCTTTTAACTACCTTACTGCAAATACCTTTCTGAAGAATAAAGGTAGACATCACTGATTTACATGGTTAGAAAAGAGTCTCATTTGCCTGTATTTAGAAAATTCTTGATTTGCATGTTTATGTAAAAAAAGCAAGGAAAGAAATTAAATACTAAACAAAGATGTAAAATGCTTAAAATATTCAGCAAGATAGCTGCATTATCACGTATATCGTAACCAGTTTGGGGCCATAATAAACGAATATTCTGCGACCTTTGTGCATGTGGCTCCTTGGGTTCTTTTAACTTGTCAATGTTGTCAGATTATGACAAGAATATTGGGTAAGGGGGTGAAAAGCTCTTAACAGGAAATTGGCTAATACAGTCAGACCTTAAAATGAAACACTTTGAAGCCGTTACTAGCCTTAGGTAGATGTACATGAAATCTTCAGTAACTATTAAATGAAAAGGCCAAGATGTAGAGTATAGCATATATATACTATAAAACACAAACACACACATAACTATCTATGCTCATGGATAAAAATACTTTGGGAGGACATGCATTAAACTGCTAACAGTGTTGGCCTCTGAGGAAGAAGTCTCGGGGGACAGATTCAGATTTCATTTAAAACTCTTTCATACTCTGAGCTTTAAAAATCGATGCATATGTGGCTTTTTTTTCAATAAAAAAGTGGCTCATAAAGATATATTAGATGCCAATTCTCATCGTACTCCTGTTAAAATAGATGGTGTTGAGGAAGAATGGAAAGATTGATCAAATTATACAAAAGGGAAAAGGAATGATAATCTTACTTATGTAGAACTAACACAGAGTTATCTGTTGGTGATAAGATTTGGGGTGACTGCTGTTTCTTTATAATTTTTTTGAAGTTCAAATATTTTCTACAGTTATACTTGTATTTCTTTTAAAATGAAAAAGATTACTGAAAAAATAAAGAGGAGAAAATGTCTTTCCTTTATCAGTTGTCTAGGGCACAGAAGATGTGCAGTCAGAATGTAGCTTTTTTGGAAGGGGAGGGTGAGCATCTGGGTATTACATTTGCAGATGGACTTCATACCCAGCATATGGGAAATTTTCTCAAGGAAAATCATTTCTGTAGAGGCACGAGTTGCTATTTAAACCTTGGCAGACTAGGTCTTTTTACGTTTGACTTTTCTCTCTCCATATGAGAATTAAGCATATGCTCAGATTTTCTTAAGGAGTTTCCTTATTATTGAAGTTAATTTTTTTCTTCGTAAAGATTATAAATGTATAGAAAGTGAAATTTGATAGCTTAGATTTTTTTGCTTGTCCTTTAGAACTATTTATTTTTTCTTCTTGCTTCCTAAGGTGTCAGATATGTTACAACAAGGGGTAAGAAACAAAAAAACCAGCATAAACCAATGTGAAGAAATATACAGAACTAGTGGCACTTGAGCCAAGCAGGCATAGCGCCATTTCAGAATAACAAGCAACTTTATTCTCAATTTACCAGAGGTTATAGCTCTAAAAATCACAAGTACTTTTCATGAGAAGTAAATGCCTTTATAAAGGTCAATGCAGCATTTATAAGCTTTATTGCATGTTTTCTGTCCTTTTCTGAGGTATGTAAAAGGAACACAATACCCATTTTTTTTTTTTTTTTTTAAATCAGTCTGCTGCAACGTGACTAGGTAGAGCAATCGCTTTGCTTTCGACTAAGTAAGTTTCGATATGGGGCCATTTTTAACAACAACAACAACAAAAACCCAAAAAACAAATTCCTTTAGTGGCTCAAAGTAAGAAACAAACAAAAAATATGCAGTGGCATGTGCTATTAGGGGACAAATGAAAAACATTTAACTCTGAGCAATAGTGACAAGAAGTAAGAGGTATCACAAAAATGTCTTCACTTCAGATAATTTGCCCCTTAAAATCAGAGGTTTTAAGGAGGAACTCCTTTCCCCAAGAAGAAGTCTGGCTCCTTCAACTTCCTGTCCTGCTTTGGAGACAAAAGTCTGAAATTCTGCCAGTGCTTAGAGACTTCAGTTCCCCGGCGAATATTTTACAAAACACTAGCAGCTCTAACGGTTTTCATTATTTAATGGCCTCTAACATTATGCATCAAAATGAAAACTAATACAAAGTTTAGAAAGTTTAAGTAATAGTTGCTCACAGTCTACCTGTTGGGCCTGGGTCTAATCATTTTTTGTTGTTGTTGAGATGGAGTGTTGCTCTGTCACCAGACTGGAGTGTAGTGGCGCGATCTCAGCTCACTGTAACCTCTGACTCCCTGGTTCAAGTGATTCTCCTGCCTCAGCCTCCCGAGTAGCTGGGACTACAGGCACATGCCACCATGCCCAGCTAATTTTTGTATATTTAGTAGAGACAGGGTTTCACCATGTTGGCCAGGATGGGCTCGATCTCCTAACCTTGTGATCCACCCGCCTCAGCCTCCCAAAGTGCTGGGATTGCAGGCGTGAGCCACTATGCCCAGCCCTAATCATTTTTATATTCTCTTTGGCCTTTTCTGCAAAAGACATTTGAAAATCAAAAGATAGGGGGCCCAAACTTTGGGACTTCTTTCATCAATAGATTACATTGTTTCGAGCAAGTAGTTTTTTGGGGGCATAATTTCCATATTTATAAATGAAGTGATGGGGCAGATACATTCTGATGCCCCTCTTGATTTTAATATTCAATGACAAATACACGCTGTTCTTTCATAGAGCACTTTGTTCCCTCCATCAAAAGAAGAACCCGGAGATTTATTGAGTTGTGACAACCACTCTTTGTCTCTAGGGAAGTAAACATTTCCCCTACCCCACTACAGCCCTCAGACTAAATCTGGCCAGCCACCTGTTTTTCCAAATAACTTTTTATTGGAAGAGAGCCACACCTATTTGTTTGCTTATTGTCTGTGGTGGCTTTCAGGCTACAATGGCATAGTTGAGTATTCAGCTGGAGACCATCTGGCATGGAATACCTAAAATAGTTACTAGCTGGCTCTTTAAAGAAAGAATCTGTACATTCTTGGTCTACAGGATCTTTAAACTGCTAAAGACTTTCTTAGCCCCTAGGAGTTGTGGGAACCTGAAGCAGATGTCCAGGTGGGCCATGCAGGAGACTTGCCCACTCAGCCAAAAGCAGGCCCTAGACACCTTTTTAGTCATTTCCCATCCTGCTCACTCCTCAAAAGTGAACCCCTACTCCCAAATGAGTAAAGTTCAATGTCCAGATTCTTAAGCTTAAAAGAATAGCTTTTATCTAGAGCGTACAGCTATTTTGTGCCAAATGATTGTTTTGATTTTTTTAAAAGACCTTAATTCTTCTGGTTTTGTACATTTTAATTAATCTCTGACCAGTATTCAAAATTTTGGGTTGGTCACTGACTTTTGTGCAAATATGATTAAAGCAACGGACCCTCCTCAGGAAAATGTGCCTACACAATGCAAATAACATTTTATACCAAAATTTTGAGGGCTGTAGGGAGTAGATAACATTAAGATTTCAGAACACATAGCCACCATAGTTTCTAAATGAGATAATTTGTGAAATAATCTTACTATAAAAGTTAGCATTATTTTATAGAATTCAATGCCAAAGTAACACAGCAGAAAGAATGTCAAATGAGGAGTCGAAAGAATAAAGTTATGCATCGTCTCTGCTACTAACTAGCCATGGGAGCCACTGAAGCACTCTATGCTTTGGGTTCCTCATTTATTAATAGTGAAAATAATAAATGTCCCATATACTCCACAGGCTGTGATAAGAATCAAATGGGGTATCGTTAAGGAAATATTTTATAAACCATACAAGTCAGCTCATTTGAGTAGTGATTCTGACTACCCATTTTGCAGATACAGGGAACAAAGAACAATAGATCCTTTGTATTCAAAATGTATTTGAAATGCAGATTCTCAGGGACTGAACTAGACCTAGTGAATTAGAACTTGCATTTTAACAAGATCCCTCTGTGATTTGTGTGTATGTTAAAATTTGAGGAGCATTTCCGTAGAAAGTTCTCTCTGCAAAGTACAAACCACTTCATAAGGCTGATCTTCAGGTAAGAAAACTGAGGCCTGCAGAGCCTACGGGACATGCTGAGATTTTGTACAAGTCAAGTTGTAAACAGATGGGAGCAAAACAAACATTAGATTTTAGAAATGAGTTTTAAATGGTTCTGTGCTCGGGTCACTCTCTGCCCAGTGAAAGAAAAGCACATCATTAAATAAGCAAAACGTTCTGTAAGGAACCTTAAAAACAGCTTGACTAGGTTGCTGAAATCCACAAAAAGTTAGATCTATTGTCATGAGTTCAGGGAACCATTCTCAGGACAAGTCAGATTTCTAGACCTTCTTTTCATCTGCAAAACTGTCAAGTGAGGAACTGTATCTATTTTTCTGTAATACCTCATTAAGATGGAGTAAAATCAGTTATGAAAACTAGGCTTTGCTGACTACCCTCCATACCACTCATCAAGGATCAGGGACATAACACGCAAGAAGATATGGAGAGGGGACAAAGAATGACCAGGGATATAAAAAACTACTACTGACAATGTCATCAAGAGAAACAAATGAGAGCCATATGTGGGAAGCAAAATTTCTTTTGGTGACCGAGGAAGCCACCCCATCTCTACCCTTGCATTCTCTGCCACTATATGCAACTTGCAGGGTTGGGGGTGTAGGAGTGTGGTGATGAGAATTAAAAGAGAAAAAAAGAGAAATTTTAAACCTAAGAGCTTAAATTGAGAGCTTAGACCATTGGGAGCTTCTGATCTAGTAAGGTGACTGGACATTCCTGAGGACTTCTGGCCTCTGAGCCTCTCTCCCCTTGAAAGCTAGAGTTGCCGGAGTGTCACTGAAATGATAGAAAGCACGGTGGATTAGAAAGTATCTGAATCTGTTTTGGTTGCTACAACAAAACACTGTAGACTGGGTAACTTATACACAACAGGAACTTATTTCTCACAGTTCTAAAGAATGGAGGCCCAAGATCCAGGTGCAAGGAGATTTGATATGCGGTGGGGGCTTGTTTCCTGTTCATAGATAGCGCCCTCTCATGATGTTCTCACAGGATGGAAGGGGCTAACTAACTTCGGGGCTCTCTTTTATAAGCATGAACCCTGAGCATGATAGATGGGGATAGAAGGAAGAGTAATCCAGGAGGTGATTACATTTTAATAATGGTAAATTTTAAAGCTGCTGCTGCTTACACATCAGGGGTATAATGGGAAAAGAGTTTGTAAGAAAAAGGCTCAATCTGAACCCTAGTTCTGTCACTTACCACTGCTGTGTGACCTCATGTTCTACAGCCTACCTCTCTGAGCTTCATCTGAACACTGCAAATATTGTCACATGTCATACAATGCTGTTATGACAACTAAGTAAAATAATGATGAGCAAGTATTGACAAATCATAGGTGCCTATCAACCTTTTATAATAAAGCTTAATATTTTTGCTAATACTCTCATAGTCAGTGTCCACTGTAGGTTGAGTGTTGTATCAAATTATTTGTACCTGATCCTTAATTAAATCAAATTGAAGAAGTTTTAAAATATAAAAGAATTTAATGCTTAAGTTAGTGTGTTCCAGCCCTGGTTGTCCTCAGCTCACCCTTCAGGCTTAGTTATCTAACAACAGTATTTGCCTGCTCTAAGATCACCCAGTGTGAATGGAAAAGCCATCTAAGTCTGTTTCATGTAATTATGTACACAGTTGCTGTAGGCCTCAGGGGCCCCATTGGACCTCTAATAACGAAGAAGCCTGGAAAGTCTGTGCCTCCCCAAATTACAGCAGTGACAGGCTATGGACTCACCCCAGTAACAGATGGTTTTATTAGTGGCCACTGCCAGACACTTGGCTGAAGGCGGAGCACATAGCCATTAGCGTCTGCTCCACTTTGGTGGAATGGTAGCCGTGTGCAAAAGAAAAGCTGGGTCTAAAAATAATTGACAGTGAGGGAGACAATGTACTTTTTATGTCACCCAGGGAGAAAACAAGCTAAAATAAAAATTTTTAAAAATCCTTTCCCTTGGCTCCTGAAACAGGAAAGATAAGCTCAAATAATCGTGATATTTCCACGGAAGAGAAGGTTAGGATGTCTCCTAGTAGGAGAAAAATAAAGCAGGGGACAGAATGTCATAGATGCCTAACACTCTGAATTTGTGGGAAGAAATTCTGACTCCGGCTACTTGGCAAAAAAATTAAAAAAAAAAAAAAAAAAAAAAGCTTTTCTCCCACTAATGCCACTTCAGATTATAGGCACTCAAATATGGTGAACAGTATGATTATCAAATAACACTAAAGAAGAATGACAGGATCTATTCTCAATGGCAAACAGAAAATATGATTTTTAACAAAACAAAAGAATATTAATTCAAGACCTATCATGTAAAAGCTAATCATTTGCTACAAAGATAAATAAAAGAATTTAAGGCATACATTTGAAAGATCTAGTAGTCTAAGGTAATTTTCTCAAATAGAAATGACTATGCGGCAATTATACTATCACAGCAAAGTCCAGAAAACTCTCAGTTTCTTCTCCCACTTGCATTTGGATCTCGATACTGTGAGCAGTTGCTTTTCTTGTTTATTCATTTTTTTTAATCAACTTCTGGTGGATTTTCCTGTTTCCTTGGAGCTAAGCCAGAGTCGGAGTATATTAGAGAACCTCACTGCTGCAGTAACGAATTATCAGTCTTAACTTTGCACTGCTGTGTCACAAGTAACCACACATCTAGTGGCTTAAACCACACACATTTCCTAAATTGTTCTATAAGGCCAGCATTATCCTTATACTGAAACACAACAAGAACACCATAAGAAAAGAAAAGTACAAATCAATATCTCTCGTAAATATAAATGCAAAAATCCTCAACAAAATATTGGCAAATCTAATCCAAAAATGCATAAAAAATTAGACATCACTACCAAGTGGGGATTTATCCCAGGTATGCAAGGCTAGTTCAAAATTTGAAAATTATTTAATGTAATTCATCACATCAACAGGAGCTGGAACAACTGGATATCCACATGCAAAACTAAAAAATAAAAAATGCAGGAATCTACACATAGACCTTCAGACCTTACACTTTCACAAAAATAAACTAAAAATGGATCACAGACATAAATGTAAAATACAAAACTATAGAAATCATGGAAGATAACACAGGAACACATCTACATGACATTTGGGTTCGATGATGACTTTTTAGATGGAACACAAGGCATGATCCATGCAAGAAAGGCTTGACAAACTGAACTGCATTAAAATTAAGAATTCCTCCCCTTGAAAGACATCATCAAGAGAAAAATAAGTCAAGACATATTTGCAAAACACATATCTGATAAAGGACTCCCATCCAAAATATACAAAAAACTACTTGAGCTTAACAATTAGAGAACACAATTAAAAAATGGGCCAAATACTTTGACAGACACCTCAGCAAAGAATATATACAAATGACAAATAAGCCAATGAAAAGATTCTTCGCATTATATGTCATCAGGAAAATGCAAGTTAAAACAACAGTGAGATGGATGTCACCATACACATATTAAAATGACTAAAATCCAGAACACTAACAGCATGAAACATTGGCTAGGATGTGAAGCAACTGGAACTCTCATTCATTGCTGGTGGAAACACAAAATCCTACAGCCACTTTGGAAGACAGTTTGGTGGTTTCTTACAAAACTGAATGTATTCTTATTATGAGGCAGTAATCACACTCCTTGGTATCTACCCAAAGGAGTTGAAAAGTCACGTCCACAGAAAATTCTACAAACAACTGTTTAAGGCAGCTTTATTCTTTATTCATAATTACCCAAACTTTGAAGCAACCAGGATGTTTGTTTTTACATATGTGAATAGATAAATAAACTGTGGTACATCCAGGCAATGGAATATTAGTTAAAGCTAAAAATAATTGAACCATCTATTAAGCCATAAAAAGATATGAAGAAACCCTAAATCCATATTATCAAGTGAAACGAGCAAATTCGAAGAGGCCACATGCTATATGATTTCAACTATATGACAAAATGGAAAAGGAAAAATACAGAGATAGTGAAAGATCAGTGGTTTTCAGGAATTTGGGGATAGGAGTGGGGGATGCATAGGCAGAACACAGAGGTTGTTTAGGGCAGTGAAAATAACCCATATAATGCCGTAACCATGCAAATATACCATTACACATTTGTCTAAATGTTAGAAGTGTTCTCAAACCCACAAAATGTACAACACCAACAGTGAACCCTAGTGCTGTAATGTAAACTATGGACACTGGCAACAATGATGTGTCAATGTAAGTTCATGGATTGTAAGAAATGTACCACTCTGGTGGGGGATTTTGATAATGGGGAAGACTGTGCATTAGTTGGGGTATAGGAATATGGGAAATCTCTATATCTTCCTTTTCATTTTGCTGTGAACCAAAAACTGCTCTAAAAAAATCATCACATGAAAAATAAACACACACACAGTTCTCTCATAACACAGGTTGTCTGGTTCTTCTGCTCATGGCCTCACTAGGCTGAAACCAAGATGTCAGCTAGAACTGCTCTCTCCTGGAGGCTCAGGACCCTTTTGGAAGTTCGCTGGTTTTAGCATCACTCAAATCCAGAGTTCTGTACAACTGAAGTCTTTGTGCTATTTGTATCTCTAGATGCCGGACCACACTCAACTCCTAGAGACATGCTTGGGTCCTTATCATTGGTCCCCTTTTCTCACAGCATGGGAGCTTGCTTCTTCAAGGATAGCAGGGGAAGCATCTGCTACCGTTTATTGTCTCTTCAATTGGCTCACCTAATTAGGTCAGTTCTACCAGGATAATCTTCTTTTTCATTAACTCAGCGTCAACTAATTAGAAACCTTATTTATATCTGTAAAATTTTTTCATCTATGCCACATAATGTAATCTAAACAGGGATGTGACATCTCATCATAGTCACAGGTACCCCAGCCACTTAAAGAAGGGGGAGCTGACCATATAAGCCATGCACATTAGAGAGTGAGAATCTTGGGGGCTATTTGAGAATTCTCAGTGACACTTTATTTTATAAAGTAAAATTTGCATAAGATTAACCGTTTTAAAATGTACAATTCAGTAGCATTTACTAAATTCACAATGTTGCAATGTTGTGCAATAATAGCCTTTATCTAGTTCAAAAATATTTTCATCCTCAAATGAAAATCCCATGCCCAGTAAGCAGTCACTCTCCATTACCTCTCCCTTGGCCTCTGACAAACATTAATCTGCTTTACGTGTCTATGGATTCATCTATTCTGAATATTCCATATATCGCAGAACCATACAATACATGACTTTTTGTGTCTGACTTCTTTCACTTAGCATGTTTTCAAGGTTCATCCATACTGCAGCATGTACTTGATTTTCATTCATTTTTGTGGCAGAAAAATAGTCTGCTGTGTGGATGCACCACCATTTATTTATCTATTAAGCAGTTGATGGATGTTGTTTCCACCTTTTGGCAATTGGGAATAGTGCTGCTGTTAAGATTCCCATACAAGTTTTTTGGAATGCCTGTTTTCAATTCTTTTGGGGATCTATCTAAGGGTGGAATTGCCGAGTCACATGGTAGCTGCCGAACTATTTTCCACAGTGGCTGCACCATTTGACATTCCCACCAGCAATGTGTAAGTGTTCCAGTTTCTACATCCTCATCAACACTTGTTTCGTAAATTATAGGCATCCTACACCCAGGCATCTACTGGGTGTAGAGTGTTTGTGGTTTTGGTTTTCATTTGCATTTCCCTAGAAACTATTGGTCTTAAGTATATTTTCATGTGATTTTTGACTTTTTATATTATGGCCATTTATATATCTTCTTTGGAGAAAAAGCTCTTCAAGTCCATTGTCTATTTTTCAGTTGGATTGTTTTTTCCTTTTGTTATTGGGTTCTAAGAGTTCTTTTCATATTCTGAGTATTAAACCTTAATAGGAATATGATTCCAGATACTTTCTCCCTTTCTGTAGTTTGTATTTCACTTATTTATGATATATGCAAATTTTAATTTTGAAGTCCATTTATATCTTTTTCTTACTTTTGCTTTTGAAATCATATGTAAAACTTCATTGCCAAATCTAAGACAATGAATATTTTCCTCTATGTTTTCTTCTAAGAGTTTTGGAGCTTTAGAATGCACATAGAGGCCTTTGATCCACTTTGAGTTAAATTTTGAATAATGTATGAGATAGGAATCCAATTCATTTTTTTGCATGTAGATATCCAGTTTTCTCAGAAACATTATTTCTGAGACTATTATTATTTTAGAGACTATGATTTCCAAAGATTATTCTTTATTCTTGTTAAAAATCAGCTGGAGATTTATGGGTTTATTTCTGGACTATCACTTCTAATCTAATTATCTCTATGCTTAGCCTATGCCAGTACTATACTGCTTTGATTTTTATAGCTTTGTAGTAAGATTTAAAACTAGAATGTATGAATTATCCAACTTTATTTTCCTTTTTTCAAGATTGTTTTGGCTATTTTGAATGCCCTACAGTTTCATATAAATTATAAGATCTATGTGTCCATCTACACAAAAATATTTATCAGGCTTTTGATTGGGATGGCACTGAATCTTTAGATTGCTTTGGGTAGTAGTACCAACTTTAGCAATATTAAATCCATCCAATCCACTAACATGGAATTTCCCTTCATTTACTTAAGTCTTCTTTAAATTTTAGCAATGTTGTAGGTTTCAGTATAAAAGTTGAAGATCTAGTAGGTTAATTTTTTTTTTCCTAAAAGCTGGGCATACTGACACAAGCCTGCAGTCTCAGCTACTGTGGAGGCTAAGGCAGGAGAGTCACTTGAATCAAGGAGTTTAAGGCCAGCTCGGGCAACATAGTGAGACCTTGCTATTTTTTATTTAATTATTCTATTAAAAATAATTTATTTCCAAGTGCTTTTATTCTATTGTAAGTGGAATTGTTTTTCTAAGTTCCTCTTTGAATTGTTCAATTATTGCTAGCGTATAAAAACACAATTGTCTTTTGTGTGTTGATCTTGTTTATTGGCTCTAAGAGTTTTTTTGTGGATTCCTTAGGATTTTCCATATAAAATATTATGTTATCTGCACATAGAATAGTTTCTTTTTCAATTTGTTTACTTTTGTTTCTTTTTCTTGCCTAATTGGTATTTCTAGAACGTCCAGTTGTAGCATCCTTTTTGTTCTTAATTTTAGGAAGAAAGTTCTTACTCTTTCACTATTAAGTTTACTATTTATTAGGTGTGAGTTTTTCTTAAGTGCCCTTTATCATATTGAAAAAGTCTCCTTTTATTCTTAATTTGAATTTTGTTTTGTTGTTTTGTCAAGTAATTTTTCTGCATCAATTCAGATGGCCATGTATTTTTCCCTTCTTTCTACTAGTGTTCTTTATTGCGTTGATTCATTGATTTTCATGTGTTGAATCACTCTTACATTTCTGGAATAAATCCTGCTTGGTCCTGGTTATAATCCTCTAAATAAGCTGTTGGATTTCGTTTACTAGTACTTTCTTGAGGATTTTTTTTGTGTGTGTCAGTATTCATTAGACGTATTAGTCTATAGTTTTCTTTTAATGTCTTTATCTGGTTTTGATATCAGGGTAATACTGGACCCATAGAATGAGTTAGGAAATGTTCACTCCTCTGCCATGTTTGAAGAGTTTTGGGAAGGTTAATGTTAATTATTCTTCAAGTGTTTGGTAAAATTCATCAGTGAAAACATTTGGTCTTGAGCTTTGCTTGTTGGAGAGTTTTGATTAACAAGTCAATCTCTTTATCTTTTTATCTATCTATTTTTAATTGTAAACTTCCAGTTTATTTAACCAGAACTTAGCTGAGGCACTATTTCCTTTCTGTCTCTGGCCAAAACATTTACATTCTTAATCTATTGTAGCAAAACCATTACTTCATTTAATAGGAAAACTACAATGGAATAAAATGGGAGCTAAACTCACACAGCTGATATGGCTTAGGGAACTGCTGCAGCCCCTGGGTACCCACAGAACATCTTGGCTTCCAGCTGAAAACTCATAATGCTCTGAGGCTGGGATTTTCAGTGAGGAACTCTATATTTAGAGTGCCCATCCTGACCAATTTGGGTTTCAGGATGCTCAGTGATTATTTACTCTCTGTCTGTGTAATACCATCTGTTTTGTATATTCCAGAAATTACTGAAGCTTTCTGGCCCATTGATCGTTTTTTCCCCTGTTTCTAATGAAGCCATGGGTGTTTTTTCCTGCCATATTAAAACATAAGTCATAAATGGCACCATTTCACAAAATGGACAGAATACAGTTTCCAACTTTTATAGGAGATGGGGCAGATTTCTTAAACTACATCTCACAGTGGACAATAACAGACTACAGAAATGCCTAAAATCTATACATTTCCATAAAGATGAGGATATTTTGCATAAAATCTAATTAATGGCTTATCAAAATAATGTACATTAGCTAATGTAGATTACAATTCCAATATTATCTAAGATCTTACACTTGTGAATAATTTAGTATATATTTAAATGCAGTTTCCACAAACAGTGGGGAATAAGTAAAGCTTACAGTTTTAATCATGATGATGGGGTAAGTTATTTGATAAATCCAAATATCAAATGAATTTAATATTACTCTTTTGGAGAGGATTTTCCATTGTTTCCAAAACAACTTGCTTTTTCTTTAAGACCCCTAAAACAGAAGGCTATGTGCACCTTCAAAAGCACAGAATAAAGCAGTGTGTATGTAATAGACATCCTCAAGTAAATAATACACTTGAAACAGTACCTTATCTTGCAGAAAAGAAATTTCATTTTCAGAAGGGATCTACATCGATTTAAAAAAACATAGCATCTGCAACATAAACTATATGTGCACATGTGGCAGGCAGGGCATTTCACACAGGCCAAGTGTATGAGACGATGATTTTCTTACCCTGACACTCAATAGAACACTTGTCCTGGGAGTACAATCTCACTATCTGTGTGAACCTGGCAGTTAGTCTCTGAGCCTTTGTCTTTGACTCTGAAATATAAGCATAAAAATGCTTACCTGTCCACCTGTCTGCCTGCCTAACTGGGCAGGTTAATAACAAAGTGTTTGTGAAATGCTTAGAAAGCTACATGGCCTAAACAGATATAAGTACTCAAGGTTTTGTGTGCAAGTAATTGATTGGGGAAATGCTCCCAGGAGGAACAAGGAAAGATGTTGGGAAGTAGGACAAGAAATGGGGAGAGGAGAAGAACAAGTGGAAACTGGGATAAATTCCAAGTCTCAGGCCGATCCTTCAGGGAATTTTGGGATTTTAATTATGTTAAGAGTTTGTCTAACTTCAAGGCAATATGGCTGCAAGTTGTTGCTACCCCTCCCTGCCACCTAACAACCAGGAGTTTGGGAGGGAGTTTATAAACCTCCTAGGCATTTCCAGCTCTCTGTATCTGTCAGTAAAGCAGCTCCAGGAACCTAAGGGTAGTTATCACAGAGAGTGGCAGGTACAGGTGGCACCTTAGAATCAAAGCACAAAAGATAAAGGAAGGAGAATTGGTGTGCCCAAAATGAGAAGACAGCGTTTGGGTGGAATGACGAGTGTTCACTATTACCATCTTCCTTAAAATTTCATTTTCTTTCTAGATTTTTATTTTTTACATAGTTTTCTAGAAAATCATCTAGACACCATGTTTTCTTCCGCGTAGGAGTCACTGATACTTAAAATCAAAGTTTTTAATAACTGCAAACTAATATGATTGTATAACTAAGCCCAAATATTCTGTAATAAAATATTATTTCAAAATGTTTCAAATTTCAGCTTACTTTTACAGTGAAAAAGATATATTTTCTTTAAAGTCACATAGAATAGACATGAAAACAACTGGAGTAAATATCCATATTTGTAATAGTACATAAAAGCTATATGTATCATCCCTGTTGTAATTCAAATGAAATTTAACTTCTCAAGACAGCACATCAAGGAACAAAAGCATTTTTCTCAGGCTTCATCATTGTTTAGGCTTCCTTAAATGTGGCAAATCTAAGTACTTATTGAATATCTCCATATGAGATATACTTTTAAAGGAACCATTTGTTCCAAGAATCTTGGAAAACAAACTGGTGGATGAGGAAAATGCTTTCACAGGTTCCCATGGGATAATTAATCATTGCTCATTTTGGAACTGCATTCAATGTCTGTGGCGCTGTCACTTACAAATAAGAAACTGTGTATTCTTCAAACTTCAATAGGAACATTGTAAAATTCTGTAGTTTCATATCATGTTTAGACAATGAAGAAACCTTTGCTAGGGAATTATCTCAACTCATGCAAAACCAAAGTTAGAGGGTTTTATAGAGGTGTAAATTATTTCAGCTGAGAAATCAGCACTGTCACAAGGAAAAATAAAAGTAGTGTGTAAATTTCTTGTGCATATGTTTCATCCACAACAAAACTATTGGGGTAAAAGTATGATGAAATGAAAACATATTTTATGTGGTTGTTTTAGTAAAAAGAACACTATTTTTTATATCACATGCTTTTTGTTCACAATTACTGCCCTTTATAAATTTTGTTTTCTTATATGATAAAAAGTAAGCACCATCTAGAATTGAAAAGGCGAAATAAGTCTCTATTTACAAGTTGTAATTAAAATGAACAGGGGTGGTGGTGGCAGTTACCAGTGGACAGAAACGTTTCAAGAAATTAATCACATGAAAAATTGAGTAAATATCACAAGGAAGTACCTTGACTTCTCCAGGGGATGCAGAATTCCTGTGAACAAGAGATGATTCAAAAGCAGAGGGAGTGACATTTCTTTTTCATTTGTCAAGCCTTGCCTAAGGAGAAAGCTCCTCCCTCCCCCAAAGTGTGCAGAAAGTACATTTATGCAAGAAAACAAGGGTTTGAATCCTTCCTTCTACTTAAGAGCTACTTATCTCTGGGCAATTCATTTTAGTCTTTCTTGTTCTCAGATTCTGTATTACTTACCTAATTTAAACAGTTTTTAATTTTTACTTACATTATTCACTTAATTTCACAGATGAAGACACTAAATGTCAGAGAGGTTAAGTAATTTGTTCAAGATCACAAATGATGAAGGTGGGTCTATCTTAGTTCAAGGCTATTTAATATGTTGTTTCTACTGTTTTCCCTTATATACTTTATCACTATTGTAAGAAAGAGCATTGCTTGGAAAATCAATTTTAAAAATGAAAATTTAACCATGATCATTATTTCTTATGTCTAGAAAAGCATTCAAATATCCTTGCCCTGGGTAGAAGCAAGATTGATTCCTACTGAACCCTGGAGGTGGGGTGGAAAAGAACCAACCTGATAATGGTGAGGGGGATTTATACCACTAAGTGCGTTTCCAGTTTCTTTTTTTTTTTTTTTTTTTTTGAGACAGAGTCTCGCTCTGTTACCCGGGCCGGAGTGCAGTGGCCGGATCTCAGCTCACTGCAAGCTCCGCCTGCCGGGTTCACACCATTCTCCTGCCGCAGCCTCCCAAGTAGCTGGGACTACAGGCGCCCGCCACCTCGCCCGACTAGTTTTTTGTATTTTTTACTAGAGACGGGGTTTCACCGTGTTAGCCAGGATGGTCTCCATCTCCTGACCTCGTGATCCACCCGTCTTGGCCTCCCAAAGTGCTGGGATTACAGGCGAGCCACCACGCCCGGCCTCTACTTTCAAACTATTAAGGAAAGTGACTAATTACCAGCTTTTTGCTGCTAGGACCATCTCCTCCCATTTGTATGAATGATGTGAGAAAACAGTACTAGATGCAGTTAATTTAAGAGAAAGTTATCTGTTGCATGGCATTGAAAAACTGGGTGATTTATTTAAATGAATTAATTCAAATTAGGGTAGTGAGAGAGATAATATATATGTGTAAGCAGTGTGTAAATTTCTTGTAAATGTGAGTATTTAGTATGGAAATAGATTGTAAATCTCAGTGTTTAGGTATGGAAACAGGTCAATTGCACTTTTCATCATGTGTACTCATAAATTAGGCTCTAAAAATGAATGCTGTTTATCCTCAATGATTCATAGTCACATATAACAAATGCATAAGTGAATCATGTTCATTCAATCCAATTCAAGTCTAACACTTGCCTTGTGATTTAGGAGAGAGAACAAAAGACCACTCCACTAAAGATTCAGAGATTTGGCTCTGACCATATGACCTTTACCTGTGGCTCTTCTGAGGATAAAAAAGCAACGCAGTCTTTGATCATCCACCTTGGACATTCAGGTTTCTCCTTACCCTGTCCTAACTTTCCTCAGAGTTGCCAAGAGTGTACAACACTGACAAGACTGGATTTCACTATTTCCTCTCCTATCCATCAAATAGAGATGCTAATGAGCAGTGAAACAGTCATAATGGAGACCTAGAAAAAGAATAGGAAGCTGCTTGGAGCTTGGAGCATGGGATCTCATAGAAAATTAACCATTTTTTCCCTGGATAATTAGCATTTGGCCAAAATGACTGCTTCATATCTCTTCTACTTACCTGCAATAGACTACAAGATGGCAATCTGAGAGAGGTCACTTTCAGAGTGCTTTGGATACTGTAAAAATACAGTGTCTATAAATGGATATTTGAATAAACAGCCAGGCATATAGCCTTGTTCTCATTTGCTCTGGGCAATTCACACACACGTTAGCTAAACAGCAAAGCATGCTTATTTGTCTGGTATTCAAGTTGTGCTTGTCTGCTGGCCTGCCTGCCTTCTTCCTTTCTCCCACTCTCTTTCACTTCTGCATTCCTTTTTTCTTTTTTTTTTTTAAATTTCCTTTTTTGTGGGCGGGGGGCGGGGGGTGGTCATACCAATCTAAACTCCTTTCGTATTTGGTAACTGAAAAGTGAGTGCTATGAGACAGGGGTAAAATAATGCCCATACTAATAGGGAATCGAACACCCTTTTATTAGGACTCCTGCTCATTCCTTTTCCAAAATACTAACAAGATTGCAAGCACCATTTATTCCCCCCACCAATGATTCCTATTTACCAAATGTTCTGTATCATCCATTTAATATTTAAAATTCACTTCCTCTATTAAATATAAACTATTTCATAATAATTAAGAACAGGGTAACCATATGGACTAGAGAGCTTGTTTTATAGTTAATTAAGGTCACAGAAAATGTATACATGAAGCCAGTGCAATTTTTATAAAGAAATAGAGCAGAATGTCATTCTAGAACTTCTTCCTTAAAACTACACAGACATGATTTTTGGGAGATTTTGTTGCCAGTACAAGAAAACATATGTTAGGTAGTCATAAAATTTAGTTGTCAAATCAATTCATAAAATGTTATATCTCCTTCCATTAGTGGTTTACAAACTTCTCTAGTCAGAAAACTCACCTGGGGCTCCTGCTAAGAATACAAACTCCTGAACCTTCTTGACCTGGAGAAGAATTTCAAGGAGAGAGATTCCAGACTTTGTGAATCAAAAAAACAAAGCAAAGCAAAACATGAGCAGTAATTCTTATAACCAGAGCCAAGTTTGGAAAACATATCTTTATCTCCAAACAGAAATTTCATTGCCCATGGGGGCTCTTTCTGAAGTCAATGCCAACTTCTCTCTTATTTTTCTGATTTGAATTCAGTTCATTTCATATTCCACACTATTATGGGGAACCAGAAGAGAGAAGGAGGGAGGAAATGAATTTAGAATAGTGCCGCCCAGTAAAAAATTAATGCCAATCAGATGTGTAATTTTCAATTTTCCAAAAGTTGAATTTAGAAAAGAATAGCTAAAATTAAATTTAATAGTATAGTTTATATAAACCAATATATCCAAATCATTATTGAGATGCTTTGCATTCTTTTTTATAAGCAAAGTCTGAGAAATCTGATTTATACCTAGAGTTTATCTCTATTTCAACTTACTATTTTTCAGGTGTTTAATACTAGCATAGCTAGTGCAGATTTAGAATATATTGGTTTATGACACCATGAAGATAAAGTTACTCTACTTTGTCTCACCTATTTATGGTGTAAACCATTCCAATCATTTATGGGTATTCTAATTGTGATTTGACTTGACAAGTTTAAAAGTAAAGAGAACAACAACAGAAATTATAAAAATAAGACCTGGCTTTGGAGTTTTTTGAAGATAATATTTTATTTTAAATTTATTAAAAATATTATTGAACTAAGAAATACAGTAGAGAATATATTCTCATTATCCTTAGTAGGTCAATAACAAATTTTGCTTAAAATACACTTAAATAACTTAGTTTAGTAATAATAAAATGGAATTATGGTGAAAATGTTTCTTAGAAATTTTGTTTGTTTAAAACTTAACAAAATAAGAGCATTATTTGTATCATTTCTTGAGCTTTTCAGAACACCAATTTCTGTTTTTCAATGGCATCTCCAAATATGGCAGGATTTGAAAAGGCCCCACTTTTGAGAAGATTTGAAAAAGTCTCTAAGATGGAGTGTCATAGTTACCTAGTTGCTTACTCTAAATTCAAAGTCTACATTATTTTTAGTATATAAGCTAAATTTATAGAAGGAAATTGTTTCTCTGATATTCGCATTGTCTCAACAATTCAAATCTTAATTTTGTGTTAGCTCTAACCTCATGTATGACCAAATATGTTTGAAAACAGAATTGCTGAGTAGTATACATTTTACTGCTCTCATTGCTCTGTGATACTATAATGAAGTGATCAAGAGACAGGAAGCCAAAGCATGTTTGGAGGAAAAGGACAAAATATAATTTGTTAATCAAAAATTCTATGCATAACGAACAGTGTAATATTTTTCTTTTATTGTTATTGCACATACGTGTTTCCTACTTTTCGGTATACATGCAAACACACACACACACACATTCTGTCATTTTGAAAAAGTTACAAATCTTCTGAGGTCCTAATATGAGAGAAATTAAAATATATCATATTGAACACCATGGCACATAGTTTTGGCTAACTTTCTACTCTCTGATTTCCAAGTTTTCTTTATAAATAGAACCCCAATTAAATTGGGGTTTCAGTATTTCCTAGGCTTCCTTGCAGTTAGGGCTGCCTATGTGACACAGCAACAACTAATTAAATATAAGTAGAAATTTCCAGCGGAGGCAATTAGTTAAACCCTTTACAATAGAAAAGATCCAGTCCGTTTGTCCTGTTTTTTCACTAGCCTTCACACTTCTTCCTGCCTAGACTGGAGAGTCAATAGCTGAAGACAGATTAACCCTTTGATCTCCAGATCAATGACCATGAGGAGAGGGAAGGACAAAATCAGAATAATTTTGGCTGTCTAATGACATCATGGATTACTGTATCTGCACCAGCTTTGAACTTCCCATCTCTAAACTTCTTGTGAGATGAGAAAATTAAGCTTCCTCTCAATAAGTTGTTCAGGTTTCTATTTGATAATCATATGAGTGTGGATATTACAAATGTGGGCAAATCATATCATAAAGGAAAACTGTTAAAGTTTGAAACATATAAACTAGATGATTGTAAATACAAATGCAAAGCAGGTTACAGTGAATAATATTCTCTGACTTATTTTACGTAAAGCTGGAATTAACATTTCTTGAAAATATGAAGAAAGTTGGTGGAAAAAACAAAAAAAAATTATTCTGAATATGCTTGCAATATTATTTTTCAGAAAAGAAGTGGTTGACCAATGACAACAATATTCTCTCCTTTTCATGATAGCTTCCTCAATAGTAAAAATACTGAAAAGATTGTCTAACGTTCCATTTGTGTTAGAAAAATGTTCTGTCGCTGGTAAAATTTTACTGATGGACATTGACTTGTATCTTAGCACACGGAATGATTAAATTATGGGGAGAAATCAATTATTAGAAAGAAAGTTTTGAAAGATTTGCCTATGGGGATTAAAGATATTAATAGAGTCATCTTGACTTTGCTAAGGTACTGAGTAGAGAAAACCAGAAAGCAGTTCACTTTGACTCAAAATGTCTCCAAATGCTGTCAGAAACTTCTTACAGTGTCCATAAACGGGAGCTGTATTGTGCTGATAAGAAATAGAAAGTAATTTCTTACATAGAATATATAAACTCTTTAAATTGATTTTTAAATCTGCTCTTTCTAAATTGTCTATTCCATAGACATTCCATAGCTATTCCATAGCTCATTCTATTCCATAGCTCAATATTTTCATTGCCTAGAAAGCCAATTGTGATGGTTATTTCATGCCAAGTACATAGTTCTGTCTTCCTTTGACTTATAAGAAAACATAAGATTGTCCATCTGTTTCACATGCAAAAGCTTTATCAGATGCTGGATTCCAGAAGGAAGATGAGGGATGTTGTCAGTCAGTAATTTTAATATGGATTTTCTGAGGATGGCTTTGCTGTAACCTATGAGATCTCTTTACAAAATAAACAATTCATGCTATACAGAATTTTTATGAATGAGGGAAACTATTTGTGGTAAACTAAGAGTTGTGGAAATAAAAAGCAATCCAATAATTAAAAAAATAGACTTAACACGTGAAAAATGTCAAATGTTTTATAACTTATTAAAATATAATATTAAACTATTACTGTATTTATATATGTTAGATAAAAATATTACATTGTATATGAAAAAGTATATTACCTGGTATGTTCAAAGATAATTTAGTGAATATATACTTTTATACTTCTATCTCAATGTGGCTAGATTTTTATGCATGTGAATTACATAAAATGCCATATGTATATTACATGTAATAATTAGCATTGACCTTGTAAAATATCTGTATAGCACAACAAAATGTTACAATACATGCGGTGAAAACCATGAATGTAATCATTTCTCACATAGTTTAAGCGATAAGGATAAAGGTAAAAGCTCAGAGTTAAAGGGTTTATTAAAGAGCTTCATTCTTTAATTTAAAAAGACAAAATTCTTCTCTGCTTGCTATGCTCGCATATTGCAATTTACCAAATATTTGTGTCCCGCCCAAATTTCTATGTCGAATTCCTAACCACCAATGTGACGATATTTGGAGGTGGGCCTTTGGAAGGTAATTAGGTCATAAGAGTGAATCACCCATGAATGGAATTAGTGCCCTTATAAGAAAAGGCCAGAGAGCTAGCTGACTCTCTTTTGGCCATGTGAGGATATAAGAAGTCGGCAGGCTGCAACCTAGAAGAGGGCTCCCACCAGAACTCAACCATATTGGCATCCTGGTTTTGAACTTCCAGCCTCCAGGACTATGTGAAATGAGTTTCTGTTGTTTATAAGCCACCTGATCTATGGTACTTTAGTATAGCAGCCTGAACTAACCAAGTCATATATAAAA
>NW_012101465.1:667571-668165 GCF_000951045.1 Mandrillus leucophaeus
AAAGAAAACTGCATATAAATTATTAGGAAGCAATTGACACAAAAGTGTTCTTGTTATTAACAGGGCCTTGTAATTTTCTGGAACAGAAAATATATTATTTAAATTAATACTTGGTTATAAATATACTGTTAAATGCTTTAATCACTAAAAATAGTCATAAAATGGTGAAAAGGTAACAAGAAAAAAGACAAAAATAGAGAAGATAAAAGAAACATAAAGAAAGCAGAATAAAAGGCACACAATAAGACGTTAGAAATGAATTTAACATGTCATTAATCACACTCAATGTAAATAGACCAAGCTCTAGAATTAACAAAAAAGATTGTCAGATGAGATTGGAAAACAGAATAGTTATATGCTCTTTGCGAGAGGCTCAAACCTAAAACAAGATAACAGAAAAAATCTGAAAATCTGACTATTACAAAAAAATCTAGGGTTGTTAATTAACAAAAGAAAAATTATGTTTTAAGAAAAAAATTAGTATGGATAAAAATGTTCTAAATAATAATAGTCTTAATTTCCTAGTAAAATACAAATTAATTATATGTACACATATATATATGTATATATATGTTATATATGTGTGTATATATA
>NW_012101465.1:673240-674081 GCF_000951045.1 Mandrillus leucophaeus
ATATAGATATATACATACATATACAAATATCATAACATTACTTGAAAATTATAAAGCAAATTTAAATTTAACTACAGGGAGAAATCAATGAATCATCATAATACACAAAGCATTTTAGTAATAATAGATTAAGCATATAATATAAAAAACAGTAAGAATACAAAATATGTGAATAAAATATTAAATACACTTCATCTAATGAGCATTTAATAAGCTTTATCTAATGGACATTTTCATTACACTTTGTTTTTAAACAGGCGAATATACTTCTTTTAAAGAACAGTTGGAACATTTGTGCAGATTGATATTTATTCTAGTCGATGAAACTGTCTCAATACATTTCAGAGAATAAGTATCATACAGCTCACATTCTGTGACCACAAGGCAATACAATTAAAGATAAATGGAGGTAAATCAAAAGAAGAAAAATGTAAGAAAATGAAAGGATGAAAGGAAAACAACACATCTAAATAATTCATAAATTATGAAAAAATCAATGTAAATTTAAAAATGCTGAATATCAAATTATGCAAATACTTCATAGCAATAGTTAAGGGGTACAACAAAATCAGATCTGAGAGGAAAATTTGTCACCTAAATGCTTGTATTTTAAAAAACTAAATAAGCTATGCTTTAGATAATTAGATTAGATCAATAAATTAGTAATTTATGAATAGTAAAATAGAATAAATCAAAATGTTCCAAATTAGGGCATAATAAAGATACATGAAAAATAAAATAGAAAACAAAGCTTGGTTTCTTGAGGAGACTAATAAATTTAAAAAATTTCTTGAAAGAAAAATAAAGCGACTTTATAAATAAGTAGTTTCAGGAATGAATA
>NW_012101465.1:675207-677493 GCF_000951045.1 Mandrillus leucophaeus
TCAGAAAATTAGTATTAAAATTGTTACAAATATATTTTAAAAATCAAATTTAAAGATGTTTGAATAGTTAAATTACATAAGTAATAACTCAAACATATTTTAGAAAACAAAAAGTCCCCTTCTAACACACACTCTCTTTACAAAGAGACCTGTAGAATAACACCTTCTTGAACTTACCTACCCTCCTCCAGGAAAACACTAGAAGCTATGACTCCCAGATTCTTTGCTCTGTGCTGTGGCCCCCAGAGACTATGAAAAGAAGAACTGTTGATCATCTCTGCTCTGCATTAAGTGAATCCAAGCAGAGATGACACCCGTCCACTTACCACTGGGCATGGCCGTTGCAGAGCCTGGAAAGAGAAAGAACCCTGTTGACCCTTTTTGCCTTGCAAGTGCTTGTGCCTCCCCTCCTTTGTGCCAGTGCTGCGGCCATAGACCTATTGGGTGGAATGTTGTCAATTATTCATCTCCTGCCAGAAGGTAATGACGGCAAAGGGGCAAATCACCTCTTTTCCCAACTAGAGAATGGGGGAAGGGTTATGGACGGAGTGATCTGAATAAAGAAATATTTTAAAGCAGTGTTCAAAGTCCCAAGGGAAACCCTAGAGCAGCCAATACATGAATCCAACCAGAATCCACACAGCAAAGCTCTGAGAATTGAACAATGATGTGGAACACTGCCTAAGTCTCAGATTGACCTCTGGGTAGCACCAAAGTAGGACAGATTAAAGTAGTACCACAAAGACTTTGAAAACTAAATTGACATTTGAACTACAGTTCTCAAAGGGCAGCCAGGAAGGGCATGCAATCTAAACATCAATGGGTTGCCTGCATGCTATAAGAAAAGATAAGGAAACCAGAGTCTCATAACATAAAATTTATGGAATATAATGATAACTTGTTCATCATATCTAGAACTAGAAAAATATCAACAGGATTTGAGAAAAGATTCTTAAAAACATGCAAAGTACCAAGATGACATAGATGTTGAAATTAGCTAAGAAGGATTTTAAAGTAGCTATTATTAAAATGCTCCAGCATGCAATAACAACTACTCTTGAAAAAATGGAAAAATGGAATCTAAGCAAAGAAAAAGAAATAGAAACTAAGGAGTTTTCAAGAATGGAAAAAGCAACAGAAGTGGTAAATACCTGGGAAAATATAACAGACAATTCTTATACTCTTGATTTTTTAAAATTATGTTTGATAATTGAAAACAAAAAAATATAATATTGTCTAATGTGGTTTTCAACATATGTAGGTAGCATCAAAGAGAACTGTATCATAAAGGGGAGAAGAAAAGGGATATATAATGTGGTAAGGCTTTTAGATTCTTTTTGAAATAAGATATTGAAACAAGTAGATTGTGATAATTTAAGAATGTATATAACCCCTACAACAACCCCTATAATCAATATACAATGATATATACACACACACACATATATATACATACTAAAAAATACTAGATACATTAAAATTGACTAATAAAAAATGTGCAAGAAGGCAAGGAAAGAGAGAGGTACAAAAAACCAGAATATAAACAGAAAACTAATAGATAACCTGAATATAACTAAAAAAGAAATTAAATTTGTGATTAAAAATAACCAGAAAACAAAATCTCTAGGCAAAAATTGTTTCACCGGAGAGTTCACGTGTGTCTGTGTGTGTATATATATATATTTTTAAGTAATTCATGTAACAAATGTCTTTAGCAACCAGGATTCCCACATAGGAAAAATAAAGAAAAGAGATACAAATGCAAAGAATCAAAGAATTTAATAAAAATAATATCAAATCTTAAATCAGAATTGAAAATATCAGTATAAACTCATTGTATTCTATTTAGCATAAATCCTATTTCTTAGCTTGTTCTATTAGAAATTCTATAGGCAAGACAAACACAGCAGCAATGAACACCCTGATCACTGAAAATAGTGGTATTTAAATAACATTTCCCACATAGAGAAAGCAAAACTTTTTGGGAAAATTGCTGATTTTCAGGACTGGGAGAGGAAATACTCAAGAGATCAGAATATAGCAAGCAAGAAGTTTATCAGAGACTAATATGGTCAGGTCAAAAGAAAGTAGAAAGTTTTTCTACTTCCCAAGAGGGGTCAATGTAAACAACAAAAAGAATGATGAATGTAACTGATGGAATACAAAATATGTTAAAATGTGAGAACTCATAATGATAGTAAAAAAATACAAAACAAAATAGAGCTCGGGTGTATTTGGAGGTTTCCAATATATGGCAATAACTAGTTTGAAACTCGTGAGGAAATA
>NW_012101465.1:682970-684286 GCF_000951045.1 Mandrillus leucophaeus
AATAGAATAAATCAAAATGTTCCAAATTAGGGCATAATAAAGATACATGAAAAATAAAATAGAAAACAAAGCTTGGTTTCTTGAGGAGACTAATAAATTTAAAAAATTTCTTGAAAGAAAAATAAAGCGACTTTATAAATAAGTAGTTTCAGGAATGAATATAAAAGGGATATAATTATAGCTTCAACCTGTATTAAAAGAAAAACACAGAAAACCCAAAGACATCTGAGGACATCGTGTGTGTCAAGAAAAAAAGAACCAGAAGTCACCGAGACAGTAAAGACATTTAACAAAGAAATCTAAGTGGGAAAAATATAATAAAGTTAGTTCTGTGATTAAAAAAAAGAAAACGAAAAGAAATTTGAAACTTCATTTAAAAATTCTAGAAAAATATTAATTATAAAACTGATTCAAGAAAAAAATAAAACCCTCAATAATCCTGCAAGAATACACTAAATGGGGTCGATAATTAAAAATATCTAACAGGCAAAAATATTTTCTCAGGGGTGTTTCACCAAACTTCAAGAAATTGATAATTGTAATTTCATATAAACTCCATTCTTACATAAAATCATACAGGTAAATGTTTCTAAGTTATTTTATGGGACAAGAATAGTAGAAGGCAGTAAAATTACAGAAAAGTCTCACTCATAAATTTAGATGAAAAAAAAAAAATCTCCACCAAGAGATGAGCACATTAAATGCAGCAGAAAGTTAAGAAATGTAAATAGTCATAAATAAGTTGTCTTTATCTCAATAGTAGCAAATATGCATGATTATCCTAATATTGGAAACTAAGCATTTGACAAAATTTTTAAAGGCTTTTATGATAAATACTCCCACCTAATAAAAGTTTAAGATAATTCTTCTTGACAAATAAATGATACTTAGAATTAAAAAATATTTACAGCAAATATCATATTTAATAATGCAACCTAAAATCTATTTACTTTAAATTTAGAAGTAAGAATGATTAACTCAATAAAAAACTGGGCAATGGTTTGCATGAACATCTCACATAAGAAAGAAAAAAATTATCATACTTATGCAAAGATATTTGACTTCACTGATAACCAGAAAAATGTAAATTAAAATCACAAGGGGACTTGATTGCAAAAATTAAAATGTTGGCTAGGTATGGTGGCTCACGCCTGTAATCAGCACTTTGGAAGGCCAAGGCTGGAGGACCCCGTGAGCTCAGGAGTTCAAGACCAGACTAAACAACACAGTGAGACCCCATCTCTACACACAAAAAAATTTTTTAATTAACCAGGCACGGTAGGACGTGCCTGCCTGTAGTCCCAGCTACTCGGCAG
>NW_012101465.1:684336-686292 GCF_000951045.1 Mandrillus leucophaeus
AAAAAGAAATTAAATTTGTGATTAAAAATAACCAGAAAACAAAATCTCTAGGCAAAAATTGTTTCACCGGAGAGTTCACGTGTGTCTGTGTGTGTATATATATATATTTTTAAGTAATTCATGTAACAAATGTCTTTAGCAACCAGGATTCCCACATAGGAAAAATAAAGAAAAGAGATACAAATGCAAAGAATCAAAGAATTTAATAAAAATAATATCAAATCTTAAATCAGAATTGAAAATATCAGTATAAACTCATTGTATTCTATTTAGCATAAATCCTATTTCTTAGCTTGTTCTATTAGAAATTCTATAGGCAAGACAAACACAGCAGCAATGAACACCCTGATCACTGAAAATAGTCGTATTTAAATAACATTTCCCACATAGAGAAAGCAAAACTTTTTGGGAAAATTGCTGATTTTCAGGACTGGGAGAGGAAATACTCAAGAGATCAGAATATAGCAAGCAAGAAGATTATCAGAGACTAATATGGTCAGGTCAAAAAAAAGTAGAAAGTTTTTCTACTTCCCAAGAGGGGTCAATGTAAACAACAAAAAGAATGATGAATGTAACTGATGGAATACAAAATATGTTAAAATGTGAGAACTCATAATGATAGTAAAAAAATACAAAACAAAATAGAGCTCGGGTGTATTTGGAGGTTTCCAATATATGGCAATAACTAGTTTGAAACTCGTGAGGAAATAAGAGTAGCTAGTATTTATTTATGCTATACTGTATAGTTTATAAAAACTATAAAGTCCTTATCAAATCAAACACTTCATGAGGAAAATTACCCGTTTATAAAAGAATTAATTCAGAAAGTAATTAATGGAGAAGGAAGGAGAGAACAGCACCATTTTGTAAGCCCTAATAAAATAAGGTGCCTAGGCAATCATCATGAACTTTTCCAAAATCATGTTAAATGGTTGATGGATGGTGAATTGTATAATAAATAGATTAGGGTAACAAAAACTGATCCACTGATCAATCCTAACAACACAAAAATACAGACAATAGACATTTTGTGCCTTCAAAATGCTAAAGAAAGTATATAGAACCACCTACAAAATATTCTTGCCAAAAAAAATGAATCTTTTCAAATCTCTAAATATAAATACTAGTTTATAGAAAACACAAGGAATTTAAGAGGAAGTTAAGCGCCACCAAAAATATATAATTAGTCAAATTCAGAACATGGAATATTCTACAGAAAAAAAATTTGATTTCCTCAATTAAAAAAAATAGGAAGGGGAAGATCTTAAAGATTAAAAATCCCTTTAAAAGATACTTAAAAGACCTATTGACTAAATGCCATGTTTTGACCTTGTTTGGAACTTGATTTAAATAATCAATGGAAAAATATATTACTGAGAGAGTTTGGGGAAAATCTGAACAGTAACTGGGCATTAGATGATATTAAGAAATTATTAATTTGGGTGTGATCATAATAGTGTGTTAATTTTTAAATAACAAGCACTATTTCTCAGAGATATATCCCGAAATATTTCTAGATAAAAATATAATTACTAGGATTTCCTTGAAACTATACATTTGAGCATGGGGGTATGGAGGAAATGAGAAAGGGTAATACAGAAATAAGATATATGGCCTCTATTAGGTCATATGTTGATAATTGTGGAGGTAGGTAATGAACGTTCATTATGCAATTTTATTTTTGTATTGTTTTGTATATTTTAAATTTTCCTATATTAATGAAAACATTATTTCAGGTTGAAGAAAATGCTGAAAGGAAGGTGAGAGATTAAAGATGAAGAAAAGAACAAAGAAGTTGAGAAACACATGAATGAATCTAAGTCAACTTTGATAACATCAAACAATAACATATCTATTTAATTTTCATATTAAAAATAAAACAAAACTAAAATTATGGTAGAAAACTGCATATAAAGAGAAAGCTGGAAAGATCTAAAATTGACACTCTAACATCAC
>NW_012101465.1:691302-734663 GCF_000951045.1 Mandrillus leucophaeus
ACCATGTTAGCCAGGATGGTCTCGATCTCCTGACCTCGTGATCCTCCCGCCTCGGCCTCCCAAAGTGCTGGGATTACAGGCGTGAGCCACCGTGCCCCGCCCGGCTAAACCAACTTTTAAATGAAAAGACAACTTTTTAAGTTGGCTAAACCTCAGCATTGATTAATTAATTGACAGGCACGCTGATACTTTGCTGGTGGACATGTAAAATTGCACAATAATTTTGCAAAATGATTTGTCATTACCTAGAAAATTTAAAGACATATGTATCCTACAACTCAGTGATTCTAGTAGTAGGTATATGCTACACAGAAACTTGTGGAATGGAAACGTACAAAGAATGACATGCACAAGAAAGTTGATAGTGGCAGCATTAAAGATCATACCCTGGAAAGAAGCCAAATGCATAGTTACAGTATACCAGTTTAAATAACTGTGGAATACTTATAGATTGGAACATAGCAGGAAAAGAGATAAAGTATAATGATATTCATCAACATAAATAAACCTCAGAAACAATGTTGAGTGAAAAAATGTCACAAATTAATGCATGTGGAATCTTACTGTTATATAAAGATCAAAAGCAAGCAAGTAATACTGCATAAAATATTGTTCAGAGATATGGGCATATAGGATAAAACTGTAAATAAAAAAAAGCAAATGAATTACTCAAAATTCAGGAGCTTAAGTTACCTGAAGGGGGGACAGGAACAAAGATTGCAATCAAAACGGTAATACAAGAGAGTTCAAAGATATTGTAGTTTTCTATTTTTTTAAGCTGCAGAATGGATACTCAGTTCTTTTTATTGTCATACTGTATATATATTATACAGTATACATATATTACATTATGTGTACATATATATTTATTGATATTAATGATATGCTCCATAAAAACTTTCAAAACTTCATAATTAGAGAGTAGGTAGTCCAGCATCTTACTTTATGTAGTTGCTTATTCATGCTAAAGTTGGTAAGTTAAAATTAGTCACATATCATCCTGGACAACTTTAGGCTTCAATCACTGTAGCCAAATCTTCACTATGATAAATATTTGGTTTTTGGCAATTCTTATTTGTATCCTAAACATTGATTTACTGGACTTTGCATTCATTACATGTCCAATGCATGTATATACCTATAAGCCCCCAACACACACACGTACACACACACACACGCAGCACGCTCACCGTGTATATAGTATATAAACACATTTCATTTTAATTCACTTCTCTTTTCATCAGACATTACAGACTGTCTCTGGGGATGAAGTCAAGCGTTGCTATGTTCAGATGAATTTTCTGGCCCAAGGTGATAATTTTGCACACAGTCAATAGCAATATCCCAGAAGTGAACTAGAAAACTCAACCAGTGAAACAAAATTCAATAACATATCAGAGCAGAAAACTCCTTAACCACAGAAGGTATGTTTCCAAAGAATACCCAGTAAATGCAAATGGAGCACGTACTACCCACATACGATCAAAGCAGATTGTGCCGCGTTGTCAGATAAGGTTGCAATAGAAAAAAAAAAAAAAATCTGCCTCTGTAACTCCCAAGGAGTTCCCATTGCTTAGGTTTATTGAAAGTCAATGTATGCTAATAAATTGCACAGAGCTGTACATCAAATCTCAGGTGAAGTTGTCACTTTATTGAGAAATCATTAAATTATTACACTATTTAATGATGCATGAAAATAAAATGCAATTGTGAAGAAAAGTATTTGGGGGATAGACTGAGCATTTTCTTTATATAAAATGGTGCATTTTTGTCAGTTCCCCAAACACATTATGGCCATCTGTGCAAACCTACAACTGAAACGAGATGACAAAAGGTGATTAATTAAAACATGACTTCTTTCAAAATTCATTATATCACAGTAGAGTGCACCACCGAGGCCTTGAGACTTCTGAACAAAACAGTGAAGGCCTGCCCCTCACATTGTTTAAATTAACTTTATATTCAAAACAACATATCTTGTGTTTGATAATTCTTTTTTTTAAAGGCTATATAGTAATGGTGCTTTTTATAAAAAACAACTGTTGACATGCATTTGTCCATATACATGAGTACAACTGTGTAAGACTATGAATACCCATAAAATCATTTCTATCCCAGAATAATAAAAAACAAAATGTTCTTCAAGACAAAAGATTGCTCTCTCTCTCTCTCTCACACACACACACACATACACACACACAATATGTCTATATGCATAAGTACATACATTTATGTACATATGTCTGTACATATATGCCTCATGTTATCTTATGTCTAATATATCATCATCATATATCAAAAACTCTACATATGTAGTTTTATTTGTACAGTTAGGTAGTTGTATCTATAGCCTAGATTTTCTTTTAAGAACTTGATAAAGAAGGGTGATGAAGTTGAGTAGAAACTAAGTAGGAAATGAAATTATTCCATGTGATGGCATCCTCAATGTGGGAATTCCAGTAGAAAAAAAAATAGCTACAATGAAAATGGAACAGTTTAATATTTTGATAAATATTCTAGAGCATTTAAGGTAAAACTAGAAATTACTCTGAAGTTCCCAGATGAGAAGCCTTGATGACTGTTTTTACACCATTGGGAAATGGTGGAGAAATATTGGATTGCTCCTTTGCACTCTAATGCTTATTGTAACCATAATATGATAATGTGGCATTTCAAACAAAATTACTTTTGTTAAAAATGTGATGTGTAAATGCTTTTTAGGAAATTAATATATTCAGACTTTATGATGGTTACAGAAACTCTCATATCATTTAAATATTGATCCAATTGTCTAAGAGTTTTCAGTTTGTAATTATCAGTACCATATAAGTCACTCACAAAGCACAATTATTTCTAATGTTTAAGTATTTTTTCCCCATGCCAATATTTTAGTGAATGCACATATAAACCCAAACCAGAAAAAAATTCTAATTATTTTTTCACCAAAGAGTGTTCTAAATTGACAAGCACCAAAGGGACTTGAGATCAAGGTGAAACCCCCTTGGCTCCATGAAGCTTGCATCTAATTCATGTATGACTTGTTTTCTTACCTACAGTATTTATTACCAGAACTATTTGTCACTTGAATACACGGTATTTTGTATTCTTCTCAAATTACTTTTAGTGTTTGTGTTTTGTTTCCCTACATCAGTCAAATTGCTTTTAGCTTCAAATAAACAGATTATAAAACTAAAATTGGCTTAAATATTTTATGTTGTTTGCAAATAAAACAAAAGTATAGAGTTGGGTGGTTCCAGGGTTCTTTCGGTGACTTACAAGCCTTGTGAATGACGTAGGCCCTAAATTTTCACTCTGCATTCTTCATTTCATTGGCATTGTCTTTCCTCATGATCACAAAGTGACTTCAATAGTTTAAACAAGCTTTCACAGGGCAATGTTTACAAGCAAGACAGAAGAGAGGGACACTGGGGAAAAGGAGAATGAAATTGTCTTGTCTCTTTCTCTGTGTTTGTCTCTTTCTCTCTCAAATTATGCAGGTTAATTTCTCCCACAAACACTAGCCCAGGGGTCCCCAGCCTCCGGGCTGCAGACAAAAACCAGCTGCTTGCTGATTAGGAACCAGGCTGGACTGTACAGCAGGAGGAGAGCGCCGGGAAAGCCCAACATTATCGCCTGAGCTCCGCTCCTTTCAGATTAGTGGGGGCATTAGATCATCCCTATAGTGAACTGTGCATGCGAGGGATCGAGGTTGCTGCTAGAGAATCTAATGCCTGATGATTTGAGGTGGAACAGTTTCATTCCCATCTTCCCCTCAACCCCCCACCAGTCCATGGGTAAAATGTCTTCCACAAAACTGGTCCCTGGTGCCAAAAACGTTGGGGACAGCTGCTCCAGCCAAATTTCTCTTAAGTTTCTTGGACCAGAAGTAGTTACCTGTGCCCTTCCAGGAGCAAACGAAGCTGGGAAAATAAATAGCTGGCCACTGTAGACTAAACTGTGGAAGAGTGACTACAAATAAGAATATGGGAGAGGGAAATGGCTGGTAGGTAGGAGACCAACAACGTTTACCGCAATCCCCAAACTTATGGTGAATTATCCGATAACGTGGGCTGTGTAGAATATTACTTATGTTTCCAGCACAGTGGCCCTGTTCGGTGCTAGTAGCTTAACTGCCCATATGTCTCTGGTACAATTCCCCTAGGCGGCACTAGTCAGAAGAAATATTTGATAAGGCAACACAGAGAGTGATATAGTTGTTGATGTCTAAGCAGTGGCAAGGGGTGGAGAAGAACAGGTTCAGGAAGGAGTCCACTTGAAAGTCATTCCTTTTTTTCAGAAAGTGTGAATGATTCAGGTAACTTTTGCCACCATTCACAAAGACAGGAAAAGAAGCAAGGATGGGGTCAGAGACAGCAGCTATTTCACAGAGCAGGCACTCTAAGGGTGGCGGGGGATACATTCCTTAAGTTCCAGCATTTTACAAATAATTGGAGTCTTCATACAGCAATGAACATTAAATGACGGCAGAAGGAAAGCTAGAGAATTCTCTACTGTTCGTATGAACAGAGAAAACATTGGAGGGTTGATAAAGAATCAGAAAATTAAAAAAAGAAAAACAAAACCCTCCCCTGTAGAACAAGGGTGTGGGTAGTCCCAGGGTCCTCTCCTGAAGGTGCCTGAAGGAACAGTGAAGCGTATGGACTTCAAGGTCAAACTGCCCGAGGACAGAGCTTGGTTCTGCCATCTACTAGTCATACAACTTTCATCAACTCACTTCTTCTCTGTGTGTCTGCTTCTCTATAGGTTGTGCAAGAGTAATTGTGGGTTTTGCCACTAAGAGTAATGGCAAAAGTGATGAGTGTAATAAATACCTATTTCACATAGTTTCAGTGAAGATGAAATTAGGTCATGCATGCAACTTACTTTGAACATTAACTAACACAATAGAAGTATTCAACATTTGTTAGCTTCTGTCACCATCAATACTTATGTCACACCTCCCTAAGGAATTGCCAGTCCTTCATGAAAACATTTGAAATAAATACTACAGCTTCCCTGGATATTGTTTATTTTATATCAATGCATCTTTAATACAGTTATGGGCAAGTATTCATAAACGCATACACACATACACACACATACACACCCACACATGTATATTAACTGTATATATACATATATACAGTTAATTAGATTATTTTAAGCCTGTTACATGTTTCATAGCATCCTGACTCATAAAGATTCCTTGAAATACTAATTAAGACATCAATTGACACTTGTGGACAAGCAGCATCTCTTATAGTAGGTGCCTGGTTTAAGTTTACTTATATGTCAAGATGCCGCATGCTATACTAGAATGGTAAAATCACTTGTTGAACTAAATTCACGTACTAGCTAGTTTATATCTCATCCTGATTTCATATAGGAAGGAGATTAGTAGCCACAGCATCTTCTTATATTAATATATTGGAGTGCCTCTATTTTGAAGCTTTAAGTAGTCTTGGAACGCGGAAGGATGGCAAATTACAAAAAGAATAATTATCTCAGGAATTACAGTTCCAGAAAAGAATTCTACAAAAGGTGCATGACATTTGCTTCTTCATTCAAATGCAATTTTTGATACTTTTGAAGTTTGCCTTTCATTAGTTACATAGTTCAGAAAGAAACATGCTGAATTTGTAGCATATGTTTCTGTATTCAAAGAGTATTGGTAGAGGGCTTAAAATATTGTGGGCAATTAATCTTCAACTAGTCTACCTGGATAAATGTTACTGAGTCAGCTGTGTTGGATATTAAGGAAAACTTGACTCAGAGTTTACGCGTTTTCTTCTATTTTTCTTCCCTGCCCTATACTTACAACTAAATCTATGGGAATATTATGGTCTGTTAGCATAAATATAAACCATGAATAAACACAATGTATTTTACGAAAGAACAAATCCATGCAGACTAGGGTTGGTTATAATTTCTAAAAACCAGAGCTGTATTTCCCAGATGAAATATTCCTTTTAAACTAATATGTTCATCTGTGTTGAGAAGTTCGTGGTCATATAGTCACATATATTCATTTTGAACAGGAAATCTTTCAATGTCAGTTTCAGGGAAATAGGTGTTCATAGCTTTCAGTAAAGGTAGAAGTTAAAATAAGTCACATTTTAAACATCTTCTGAATGATGTAATAAATATAGGGTTTACTACATTTTGGTGCGCATTACAGAAATAAACAAAAGAAATGGGGGCAGGGGATTTTGTAGATTTTAAAATAAGTGGGAGTTATAATTGTAGTTTTACTCACCTATAACCTACATCATTTTGACATTCATGTCTTCCCATAAGGACACTTTGGCATGTGGTTTATCATTTGTTCTACAAATATTTATTGGCTAAGTACTATGTGTCAGGCAGGTATGGATAGGATGGATTCAGCAGAGAACAGAAATAAACCATCTTTGTTAGTTTCTTATTGCTACCCCAACAAATGACTACAATCTTAGTGACTTCAAACAATGCAAATTTATTATCTTACAGTTCTGAGAGTCAGAAGTCTGAAACTAGTTTTACTGCACTAAATTCAAGGTGTTGGCAAGGCTGGTTCTTTCTGCAGGCTTTAGGGGACAATTAATTTCTTTGCCTTTTACAGCTTCTACAGACCACCTCTGTTCCTTGGCTTACTGTCCCTCTCTCCGTTTTCAAAGCACATCAGTACAAACTCTGGTTCCATCCTCATGTCTCCTTTTACGGCCTCTGTCCCTCTTGTCTCCCTCTTACAAGGACCCTTAAAGAAGGGCCCATCTGGATAATGCAGAATAATCTTCCCTTCTCATGGTTCTTAACTTAATCACATCTTCAAAGCCCCTTTTGCCAATAATATATTAGCTATTTGCAAGGATTAGAATGTTGACATTTTTCTGGAGGAGGCATGATCCTTCTGGGGGAAGGAATTTTACCTTTTCCAGGGATGACAATGAATATGTAAGTAAATCAATAAATTGTATGATTTCAGGAATTAATATTATAAAACATTTTTAAAGGGCAAAGGAGAGTAATTGGGTACAGAAAGGAGTGGTTATTTTATTAGAGGTGGCCAGAGAAAGCCTCTGAGACATGAGACTTGAGATCCAATTGATGAAAAGGACGCAAAGAGCTTTCTCAGTGAAAGGGTCAGCAAGTGCAAGGCCCAGCATTGTTAACAGACTTGGCTGCTTTGGGACAGAAAAAGGCCATTGCAGTGGCTTAGAGTAGCAGAGACAGGGTGAGAGAAGGGATGGGCCCTGACCATGTACTTTTGTGCAGGTCGTGATAAAAAGTTTGAATTTTATCCAAATTAGAAGAGAAAGCAAAGGAGAATCTTAAGCAAGGGGAAGATATAATATGATTTATCCTTTGAGAAGATGATTTTTCTTGTTAAAGTGGTGAACTGTAAAGGGTCAAACTGGTGGTAGTGTGACAAGTTGGGAGGAGCGGTTGCGGTAGCCCAGGCAGGTAAGATGGTGTCATGAATTAGGCTTTTCACTGGGGGAGATGCTAAATTATTGAAATATATAAGGTTGGTGCAAAAGTAATTGTGGTCTTTGCCATTACTTTCAATGGCAACAGCTGCAATTACTTTTGCATGAACCTAATATTTTAGAGTTTGGTCTGGCATGGGGCTCACGTCTGTCATCTCAACACTTTGGGAGGTCAGGGCAGGAAGCTCACTTGAAGTCAGGAGTTCGAGAGCAGCCTGGCCAACATGGTGAAACACCATCTCTACTAAAAACACAAAAATTAGCTGTGCATGATGGGAGGCGCCTTTAATCCCAGCTACTCAGGAGGTTGAGGCAGGAGAATTCCTGGAACTCAGGAGGCAGAGGTTGCAGTGACCCGAGATATCGCTACTGCACTCCAGCCTGGGTGACAGAGTGAGACTCTGTCAAAAAAAAAAAAAAAAAAGACAAAAAGAAAAAGACATTTAAGAGTTATCTAAGAAAAAGACTTGCATTTAAGCTTCTAATTACTCTAGTAAAAATTCATCTCTATATTCACCAAACTGACACTGTGTCTGTTATGTACATGTATTACTGGCAGAGTATTTTGGGATTGTATCCTAGTTTATTTGTTCAAGAAGTTGCTTTGAGTGATATTTGATTAACTGAGTTGATGAGCTGTTTGGATGAATTGATTACATTGATCTGTTATGTTATCAGTGTTGACATAGCTGTCACCATCCTAGGCTAGACATGCATAGATTTATATTCCTCTGGTATAAAACTCCTGTAACCATCTTAGTTGATGCCATATTAGGTGTGCTGGGAAAGCCTCTATGTATTATTTGTACTGTCGGTTGTTTGCTATTGAATTGATTATGTAGCCAGGACTGTATTTGCTTAGCAATTCTTACTTGGTGTTTGTTTTCTTTCCTTCTTTCCTTCCCTTCCCTTGTCTATCCATGATGAGATTGACCTCTAGACCACATCTTCCTCACAGTATCTTTATTAATAGAGTTGCGGAATGTGCCTGTCAAATGTTAAATAGGTGTTCCTTGTTGTGATTTCTTTTCCTTGGCAAATGTTTGTGTCTGGAAATTTTGCTTGCAGTGTACAAAGAAACCTTGTAGTCTTGAGAAAAACAGAAAATAAGCATGTCCATGTTTGCCATTGCCTTGGGGTAGACAGAAAGCTTGGAGTGCATCCAGAGGAAAACATTTATGCCATTGATCCAATTTATTCACCCAAGTCCACTGAAGGGTGTCATACCATAAGTTGGCTTTAAAAGTTGGTGAATAAGATATTCTGTTAAAAACTAGTATTTGGATTTCAAAAGTAAAGTGAAGAAAACCAAATGAGTCAGGTTCCAGGGCTTCAGAGTTTATGTACCCAGTGAGACTGGAGACTGAATGTAAACATGAGAGGAAATGTTTTCTTGGCATTTCTCATTGAAATAAATCAACATTCAAGGTTGTTTTTAGAGGCACAATTCAATAATTTTGTAAAAATATTTTACTTAAAAATTTTTTCTTTTTTGTTACCTGGAATGTCCTTTTTCGTATATTCTATCATTCCCTTCAAAATTTCCCTGTTCCGGTATTCAGTCTTTATGAACCTCCTTTGAAGGGAAGAGGAGCAGAAATCACACTTACGTCACAGGAATGCAATGATGGAAAAGAAAATATACACAAAGTATTGTGGCAAGAACACAGTAGGTAATCAAAAGTGTTATTTCTTTTCTTTTACATTTGTTCAACCCTTTCATAGTTAATTGATTCAGTGACAAATTGCTCTTGACAAACGATCCCTGGACTGGGAATAAGAAATCCTCAGCTTTGTTCCAAGCTAGTGGCGGGGCTCAAACTTAAACTCAGACCTTTCTACACTTCATTCAAAGGTCATCCGTCCCACTTAACTTCTCACTCATTCAATCAATATTTACTAAGTTTAAATCACCCCTACTATATCCATGAACCGAACTTGTAGAAGCATAGATAATTGGAACCCTCCACTGTTCTTCTGAGCACTGGGAAGACAGATTGCTTTCCCTTCTACTGGATAAACATGTACCCACTCCTTCGTAAGCCACATTTGACTGGGGCCAGACAACTGAGTCTGATCAATTCTGGATTGTTAGGATAGATTTCACCATGTATTTTGGTTATTTTATCTTTAAAATTACATGACTTTGTACTGATATCAAAATGAGCTGCAGTTTGAAAATATTAAAAGAAACTTAGAGACATATATTTATACTTAAACGTCTTATGAAAAATGGGCTAATAAATGTGCTTTAAAAATACAAACATTTGACATTAAAATGCACTATCCCTTTAACTAGCTTGCATACCATTCCAGATTTACTTATAGAAACATTAAAAACCGACTCAATAAATTTTCTAGATAATGTTGCTTAAATAATTTGTTCTCCACATATTTCTCTCTTGTCTCTCCTTCAAGCTCATATTTTTAAAATCTTATTTGTAACAAATTTTACAATACTGAATATGTTAATAAACTGTGTGCCTTATTTGTTTTTCTTCACATCTACTTTCATTTTTAAAAGATCTGATAAAAATAAAAAAAGATTGTAGCATTTCCTCAAATGCAACAAGTCTTTTTTTTTTTTTTTTTTTTTCTGAGACGGAGTCTCGCTCTGTCGCCCAGGCTGGAGTGCAGTGGTGAAATCTCAGCTCACTGTAAGCTCCCCCTCCCGGGTTCACGCCATTCTCCTGCCTCAGTCTCCCGAGTAGCTGGGACTACAGGCTCCCGCCACCTCGCCTGGCTAGTTTTTTGTATTTTTTAATAGAGACGGGGTTTCACTGTGTTAGCCAGGATGGTCTCCATCTCCTGACCTCGTGATCCACCCGTCTGGGCCTCCCGAAGTGCTGGGATTACAGGCTTGAGCCACTGCTCCCGGCCGCAACAAGTCTTACAGAAAATAAACACATCTCTATATTGTCACCTGCCTTTAAGCAGTTTATATGTTAGACTCATTCACATTTTGTTAAGGATTTATAATAAATAATGAACATTTTAAAACAAATAATTTGAAAATTGCTACTGCTTGCTGTATGTTTATGAGTAGAAATTCCTTTCTAGCTAATAGGGTGTCATACACTCTAATGGATCAGCAAAGCTGGTGCCCCTCATGATTACAGAAAGTTTTAATATGGGGAGTTGTGCTCCCTTTTCTCCCAAACTTTAAGGTCATGGCTGCTGTAGACAATGCCCTGTGTAACTGGTAAACACATTTGAAATTTTGCATTATTCAACTTCACATTCCTGAATCAGTTCATGACAAAACGGGCTGAACGGTAAGGTCATGCCATCCTCAGCACTCTTGGGCATTTAAATGGAAACTGTCACCGTTTCACAAGTGTGATCATTTGTTATTGGGTGTGAAGTTGTACTAGACATTTCAGGTCCTTCCAGATTTGAAGTTTTTACCTGATTCTATGAGCTCTACTCTTCTCATATTTTCTTCTGCTTAACACTCACAAAAGGAAAAAGATCCATGCACCAGATATTCAGTTCATTCACTGATTCCCCTTAACGATATACCTGTGGTCCAGAACTTTTTATGAGAATATCTAAATATCGTATAAAAATCAATCTTATTTTCTCAACCATGCTCTTCACCCACAGCTTCTTTCCAATGGTAGAGCACATCCTACTTGTATCATGACACTTTTCCACTCCCACATCATGATGCATTTATTCATTCATCAATCAACAGATGTTTATTGAGTACCTACTGTAGCAGATACTGTGTTCTGTTGGATACTAGGAACACTGCAGAGATCAAGAAAGGCAAGAATCCTGTATTATTGAGTTTTCTTTTAATCAGATTTTTAGAATGGTGTTCTTAGCGGGCTGAAAGTTGGCCCCAAAGTTATATATACATCATAGTCTCTGAAATCTGCTATTATTACTTCATATGGCAAAAGTGTTAATATTACCTTTTATGGCAAAAGATACGAATAAATAAAGGATCTTAAGAGAAAAAGGTTACCCTGCATTATCCAGACAGACCCTAAATGCAATCACATGCATCTTGTAAGAGAGGTGGGAAGGTTGAACACGACGCACACGGTGGAGAGTTGCAGCCATAAGCCAAAAATTGCCAACAGTCATCAGAATCTAGAAGAGGCCAGGAGTGGTTTTCCCAGAAAAATCTTCCTGGTTTCCCACTCCAGAGAAAGTGTGGCCCTGCCACCACTTGATTTTGGACTTCTAACTCTCAGAGCTATGAGAAAGTACATTTCTGTTGTTTTAAAGCATTCAGTTTGTAATAACTCGTATGACAGCTCCAGGAAACAAAATAATTTAGAAAATCAGGCTTAAGAGCAGGAGACTTGGAATCAAATGCTACGCTTTAGAATTTAGTAAATGAAGGACAATAACCCAATCAATTAATCTCCCTGGCTCATTTTATTTTTCTGTAAAATGGGAAAATACAATCTATCTTCCATGTAATTATTGACTTAAACAATGGTTTGTATTTGCTAAGCCTAGACTAAAGGAAGCATACAATGATGATATGCATTCGAATATGCTAGCTAGTGTAGTCATTTTTGAAATGATTTAAAAGATAAAATTATTTTAGAAGAGTTCTTTAATTGAAAATGTTAAAACCTCCTTTTAGCATTATTTTTTGGTGATAACTAAATTAATACACATAAAATATTTTATATATGTGACCTTTGATAGTTAAAAAAAGTGAACAATAAGAAAAAAGGGAGTAGGTAGTTCTACAACATCAAATTTTCATTCTATTTCACACATATATAGCTGGCTGCAGTGGACACTGGTGTTTGCTTACCCCCATTCATTCCCTTCTCCTTCTTCTCTGAAGCACCCTAGTTATATTCAAATACCCACCCAGTCCACGAGACTCAGAGCTGACCTCATGTCCTCATATGCAGCTCCAAGTCTAACCAGCAAAACTCCATCCCCCTAAGAAAGATGTGGCTCAGGAATAGATATGTGCCATAAGTTGACCAAGGAAACCATTTGTTCAAGCCTTCTTAGAAAGTTCTGTTTTGCTTATCTGGAAAAGACTTTAGGTGTATCCTCTTTCTTTCACAAAATGTGAATAAGGAAGTAATCCTATAGCTCTGATTCTGTCATATTTCAGGATAAAGGTTAGGACTGTAGATTACAGACATGGTTATCACTGACCTGTTGAATTAAATAACACTGAGCTTTACCCTACCTTTGTACTCCCAGTTAAGTGAGCCAATGAAAAGCTTCATTTTTTAAAAGGACAATTTTTATTCATCTTTTCTGTTACTTACGCATATCCTAAGTGACAGACTGATAATGTTTGGCTCTGTGTCCCCACCCAAATCTCATCTTGAATTGTAATCCGCACGTGTCGTGAGTGGGACCTCGTGGGAGATGATTGGATCTTGGGGCAGTTCCCCCGTGCTGTTTTTGTGATAGTGAGTGAGTTCTCACGACATCTGATGGTTTAAAAGTGTGGTGCTTCCCCCTTGTGAAGAAGGTGCTTGCTTCTCCTTCACCTCCCACCGTGACTGTAAGTTTCCTGAAGCTTTCCCAGCTGTGTAGAATGGCGAGTCAACTGAATCTCTTTTCTTTATACATTACCCAGTCTCAGGTAGTTCTTTATAGCAGTGTGAAAATGGACTAAAACATACACTGACATAGAAAGTGCTAGGAACAGCTCTAGCCCTAAATAAACTCACTGGTTTATTGGTAGACAGTCATGACCCTCAATAAACACACATTCACCAAAATTTAGTTATTATTTAAATTCAGATCTACTAAAGGTAGTATCATATGTGAGAATCAATCAAAAACCAAGAGATGCTCAACAGCTTAGAAGGAAAGAGAGAAACTAGTGAGGCTATGTACAGTTTGCTTACTGTTTTTTTTTTTTTTAAGTTGGAGAAAAGCAGCAAAAATAAATGTAGTTCTTAGTAACAAATAGATACTAAGTGAGTACATAGCAAATGGCTCACAATCCTTCCATTGTAAAATTTGCTTAGGACGGTTTTCCCTCCAGAAAATTGTTATGAGAACATATGTTGCCTCCAAACTTCTCCAGTTGGACAATGTTCCCTGCTGAAATACTCGTAGTCTTCTCAGGAATGTGGTAAACACATGTGATTCAGAGGGTGGATCAAAGTGATACTACTTAAAAAAAAAGAAAACTAAACCAAATACATATGTTCACTAAGGATAAAGGCACAAATAATAAATCTTAGCATATGTTCTAATAGAAAATAGCTTTAAAAATGGAGAAAGAGACATGTAGCCTAAAAGAGGGAAGATTTTATATTTACTTGAAAAGGTTCTTGGTAAGCCAGAAATTACACTTGGAATTGTATTGTCATAGAGAAAGAAGATACCTTTTACATTCCTCCATTTCATAACTAATGGTGTGTCATTTCCAGAAAAACCAAAAATATTATTCTAGGCCTACCAATAATTGTCCCTCTAACTAAATGTCTCTTTCAATTTGGGATTCTGAGATTATATTCCATAATCCCTCATTTGTTGTAGAGGCAAAGTATATTAATAGATTCCAAATATGATTTTTAAAAATCATAAAGTGCTTCAATAAGAATGCCATTTCGAGTTGAGGTGACAAGCAAATAGTCTATAGATGTCTGGGTGCCAATGAAGGTCAGACAGGTAAAGAAAATTATGCCCAGCACTTTCACAATTTATCTGTTGTTAGGTACACTGTCACAGTAACTTCTTTTGCAGAACTTTTAACTGCAGATTATGGAAGCAAATTGGAAAGAAAAAAAGTTATTTTTAAGGCTAATGTTGTTTGTTGTTTAGTCTTCTGGCTCTTCAAAAACTGCTTTGATCTATAAACAAAAGTTATTAGAAAGAGATACCAAGAGAAAAACACAAATATGGAAGGGCATTAAATCATTTTAGTGTCACTTTTTCCATTAAAGTATCATCAAACACTTACTCTGATCTACTGCTCTCTAGCTCTCTCTTCCCCTCATCTCTTCCCCTAAGCAAACTTAGGACATAAACACCTTTACACTTCTGCATATTCAACAAACAAGATACAAGGACTGTGAGAGTGAGGTTGAGATGGTCAGTTGCGTGTGTTTATTTATGGATTCACAAATACTGCCATGGGATACAACACATTACAGAGACCTAAAAAAAATTCTCAAATCTCCATCCTAGAACAAAAGTTGCCAAACTTTTTCTGTAAGGAGCCAGATAATAAGCACGTTAGGCTTGCACACAGTCTCTATCACAGCTACTCAACTCTACTGTTGTACCCAAAAAGAAACCATAGATAGTATATAAATGAAGGAGCATGGCTGTGTTCTCATAAAACTTTACTTATAGACACTAAAATTTGAATTTTATATACATTTTACCTATATAAAATATTATTATTTTTATTTTCTCTTTTGGCCATTAAACAAATATAAAAAACATTCTCGCCTCACAGTGTACAAAAATATAAGGTAGTTTGCTGACACTGATGTAGACCCACCCCAACTTAAATATCTTAGAATGGGGAGAACTGGGAATAATCATCCGGTTTATTCCACTCTTCTTCTCTTCCCACTCCTTGAGCTGATCCTGTCACCATATGTCACAGTATGAGAACTCTTTAAGGAGAAACATGAAACCTGTTTGAAATGCACTTTCTGATGGCTTCATAAAAGGGCTGTAAAAAATTCAAGCTATGCATCTTTAAAGCTCTTTAAAGCATAAATTCTTTCATATGATGCTAGCATTGGAGTGACAGAAACAAAGCTAGGTAAAACTTTTTTAAATATATCATTGCCAAATTTCTCTCTACAGGCCTCCTTCCTTCTTTCAGACTCTAATTCAGAGAAATCTATTCTAGCTGTTGAAAGCCTTTGACTTCTTTCAGTCATCGATCCATGTATAAAAACCATTCAAAATTTAGTGTCTTCAAACAACAGCAATTTACTATGTCGAGCAGTATGGTGGGTTGTCTGCAAGGTTCTTGTGCTAATCTCGCCTGGGTTTTCTCATGTAGCTGTTTTCAGCTGGGACGTATATAGGGGTCTGGAGTCAGATGGTGCAGTTGGGATGGCTAGGCCTCTCTTTCTATATCCCAGGCTTCTTCATGGTATGGTGGGTTCAGGGTAGTGTTCCAAGTGAGTACAGGTAGAAGCTACATGATTTTAGAATTTGGATGACATGTTTTCTGCAGCATATTGTTCAGAACAAGTCAGAATACCAGCTTGGATTTAAAAGGTTGGAGAGGCCAGGTGTGGTGGCTCATACCTGTAATCCCAACACTTTGGGAGGTCGAGGTGGACAGATCATCAGGTTAAGAGATCAAGGTCATCCTGGCCAACATGGTGAAACTCCATCTGTATTAAAAATACAAAATTTAGCTGGGTGTGGTGGCGCACACCTGTAGTCCCAGCTACTCTGGAGGCTGAGACAAGAGAATCGCTTGAACCCGGGAGGTGGAGGTTGCAGTGAGCTGAGATAGCACCACTGAACTCCAGCCAGGTAACAATGTGAGACTCCGTCTCAAAAAAAAAAAAAAAAAAAAAAAGTTGGAGAAATAGACTCCACCTCTGGAGTAGTAAAATAATATTGCAAATGAGTGTGAGTAGAGAAAGGGAGGACTTTGTGGTCATCATGCAGTCTACCATTTCATACTTATCTCAGATTTTGTGGAGCCTCTGGGCCTACATTATCCCTTTTATTTCAAAGCATTTCGATCTTCATAACTGCACATTAAGAGTAACAACCTTAATGGCATGATTATGAAGATTAACAATGAATTTCTGGAGTAACACAGAAGAACAGTGTTTAAAAGAATGAGTGTTGTTACAAAATTGGGTTGTGTTGGCTCTCATCGTTTTGGTAATATGGAAAATTCAGGAAGATTGCTTGTGGAGACAATGCAGGTGATAAGCATAAGTAAAATGCTATTGAGAAGCTCAAATATGTCAGGGAAAGTTTTCAAGACAGGTACTTGGAGGATCTGCGAGATAGGTATAATTAACGTATGGTATATATGCTAAAAACAAAGGTGATGGTCAGTCAGAATCTTGTTTGTGAACAGCTTCCAGAACTTGTAATGAATTTAGATGTAAGTCACCAACGAAGAGGCCAGCCTTCCTGTTTGAGTGTTTTTAGTTCAGCTATAAGACCTTTATGCCTAGAATATCACACTAATACTCTAAGGCACTAGGAAGAAAATTCCGAACAGCCACTAAAAAACAATAGGGGCTTTGAGTGTCAGTTGTCAAAGTGATGGAAAAGAGAAGTTCTGGAAGGTCATATATTTTTATGTTTGAAGGACAGCAAACTGGCCTTACCTAACTGTGATGCTCAAATGAGCCCTAGCTAGAAACCCTGTTAATAATATTATCACAACCCTGTCTCTTCAAATCTAAGATACCATCTATTGTAAGTTACATGCTAATTTGTATATCATCCAGTAACTATAATTATAAAGTATCACTAATTTTAATAGGTGTCTTAATTTCAGAGATGTTAAAGTGTGAGAAAATATGCTTCTTAGAGATGATATAACTTGCTCATAATAATACCATAAACTAAATAATAACCATAGGAACATATAAAACATTTTTCATATTTTTTCGGTCAATACTTATAGCAGTCTATGAAGTACTTTCTATTATTACAATTCACATTGGATAAATGGGCCAACTGTGGCTAAAAAGATAAAAAGATTATTATTTAATAATAATTACAGATTATTAAAAGATAATCTTTAATTAATGTAATTAACGATTATCAAATGGCTATAAACGCAAAGTCAAAATTCTGTCCTTGGTCTTTCCAACTCCAAGCCTGACCCTTAATCATTAAGCTCTATGGCCTTTTCTGAAAACTAGTCACTTCCATTCTTTTAGTATCATCACATAATTGTTAACAGCCAGTTAATCAACCAACCACATTTTAAAATCTGCTATTATGAAATTCTCAGGAGTAGCTAGCTAAGTGAAACACCAGCAACAAAATGGTTTTGATTTCACAATCCAAAAGCTCATCATCTACTACAAACTCATCATAAAGAATGACTAAACCAGTATAACCAGTCTTTGGCGCCTAGCTTCTTCTGCTCTAAAATCTCTCGCTTTCCTAAACTATGTCCAGTTCCGAGGTACAATTAAAAGTCAATTGTTGTAATTAAATATCTCTCAAGAAAAACTCAAATAGCAGAAACTCTATTAGGCAACAGAGGCTAGATTTGTCTGTGATAACTACAGGCCAACAATTTCAGTTGTTTATACGAGTAAAGATTTATTTCTTGCCCCACACAATGATCTTTACGGGTCATCTCCGACCCTAGACTACATCACTTTGCCTTCACTCTAAGACTCAGCTGACAGGACAGCCATTATTTGGAACATTTCCCAGATGCTGTAGCAGTGGAAAAAGTGATCCCTGGAGAGTCACATACCAGCAATTAAATGCCTGATCTGCACTTGACCCTCATTACTCCCACATGTATTACTGGCCAGAACCGATCTCCAGGTCTCCCTCTACTGGAGGGGTCAAAACTTGCCTCCAATTGTTCACCTAAAGACCGAGAGAGAACAGCCTTACACGGGACTGCAAATCTCTCTCCATTATGTTCAGATAAACACATTGTTTGATACTTGTGCCTATACTGCTTTATATTTAGGTAATTATTTTTCGATATTTTGGGGTGTGAGGACCCCTGTGATAAGTGAAAGAAAGAAGAATGTGATAACCTCTTTTGATAATAATTTGCTTTTTATATGCATCTTTTTTTGAGAAGGTACAGATAATCAAAAGCCTAAATGAATTCAATGATGTTTTAAACTGAATTTGTATTTCAGTGACTACAGAGAGTATACATGCATTTAAAAGTAGTACGTAAGTATTATACATGCAAGACGTGGAGTAAGATGTGGCTCACTTAACCCTCATAGGAACAAACAATTAAGACAAATTCAGACTTCAAAGACCTAAAATTAAAACAGAATGGAGAAGAGCTGCAGGCAAGTGGTATCACTTTTACTTTTCCATCCCTCAGAGGGCTTTGTAAGGGACATAACCGTTCTTTTAAAGATAGCATGCTTCCTATTCCCTGATATCTTCATGTCGATATTACATTCCTTCCTTTTGTCTAGTTGAATAGTGCTCAACCTTTAGCAAACACAAGAATAACGGTATGCACAATTCTAAAGAGTTTGTGCTTTATGGGCAACTGGGAATTTTCAAGAAAGGCTTGTTTTTAGCCAATGTTGGCATATGAATGAATGTATTTGGGATTTGGTGACCCATAAGCTGGATACCATTGCTTCAGTATTAAAACTCTTGGTAAATGACACTCTTCAGTATTTGGTGATGTTTCCATCCAATTCTAATACTCTACCATTATTTATTTATACATTTGCTTTTGGAATGTGGTTGGACTGTACTTTTTTCATTCATTCAAAAATGTTTGATAAATTACCCCCTTATATCAATCACTACATATACATATTATGTTGGGAATGCTGAGATGAGATAAATCATCCCTGGCTTCAAAGAGTTTGCTGTCAAAAAGAAACCAAGAGTTGAATAAATGTCTGCTCAGGATAAACTGAAGGCACAGGTAGTGGACATGTATCCAATCTGGGTTGGTCAGTTTAGCTTCCCTGATAAACTGAGGCTTCTGGTGAATATGAATGTGGAAGAATTAGACATATAGGTGGTAAGAGATTGTTAGCAAGTTTCATGAGAAAAGAATAGTCAAAGGCAATGAAGCAAGGACATTCAGAGCAATGATGGAAACTACTATGTATATTACTCTGCAGCTTGTGTTTCTTTACTAAACTGCATGTCGTGGGCATCCCTACAGACCAGTGATAACAGACCTAACCTCCTTCTCTTTAACAGCTTCATAGAAATATAAAAAATAGATGCACATTATTTATTCAATTATTCCTGCATTGATGGATGTTCAGATTATTTCCAAGGTTTTTCTACTACAGTGTTGCTATAAATATCCATTTATGTATAATTGTAAGCTGAGATCCTTTGAATTCTCCTAAGATCAATTCCCAAAATTGACACTATTGAATCAAAGAACATTTCATTTAAAGAAAAAGTCAGACTACTGTATTAACTTACCTTCCCACTGAGCATTCTAGGTTACAAGTCATAAGTTTTGCTAATTTTATGAACACAATGATAATAGCTCTTCATTTTAATTGTATTATCCTGACCACTGATAAAGTTGAAAATTTTCCATTTTTGTGAATAGCCTATTTACGTCCATTGAATCACTTCCATTTTATTTTTCTTGTCATTTTTAGGGGTTCTTTTGAATACTTATTAAATACAAGAATAAGTATGCATAATTCTTTCAAATTACACACACTTTTCATTTTACTTATCTTTTTATTTTATTTATGAAGACTTTGACTTTATTGGCTTAATTTTTGATGTATTTTGGTATAACATTTTTAAAGTGTGTAAATTCAAAATTCATACATATTTTTCTTTGCCTTTATATGTTTTTTGGTTTCTATTCTTTCTCTAACAAGTCACACCTCAGAAAAAAAATGTGTATATATATATACACACACATATATAATTGAATATATATAATTGAAAATGTATTTGTATAATATATAATGGAGTGTATATATATAATTGAAAATACATTTGTATAATTTTTTATCACTTCTAAAATTTAGATTTTTTTATTTACTTTAAAACTATATATTATTTTAGGGCTACTTTCTCTTTCAGATGATAAACCAATGACAGATCACTGGTTATGTTATCAATAATAATTCAATATATAATCTTTTCTCAATGTTGCAAGTCACCTTGGATTCTGCTCTGCTCTGAATTCCAGGTTGATGGAGCGGCTACTCTCCAGAACAATAGAAAAGCAATTTAAAATACCTCTCATTTTGAATGTATGTGCTATTAGGAAGTTGGGAGAAAAACGAGCAAGATGGGAAGGGAAGGAGAATGAATTTTGGCCTAAGATTTGATTTCTATCAGATCTGATTCCTATTGCCTGTGTGAATTTCCCCCATCTTGAATCCAGCAGTTATGAATTGAATTTGACTCATTTGTGAAAGACCAGTGATTGATAATCATGAAAGATGACTTCAAGCCCAATTTGGTTGACATAGGCTCTCAGGGCCATCACAGATACTCATGGCGATGCTTTTAAATATTAACTCTGCAATTAGATCTTTGGGATGGTTGTTTACATACTGGTCTGAGGATGTGAATTTATATCCAAATTTCTGTTTTGTTGTAAAACTTTGTAACTGGAATGAAAGCCTTTTCTTATTTAACTGAGTGACACAGTCAATCCATCACCTTTCGAATGCCAAAATGGTAGAGAAGTACAATACTTTCAGCTTTGGTTAATTCTACCTTTGATTTGCTATCAAACAGCAGTTAAGCTGATGCAGAAAAATTATTTTGATAAGGCCATTTCTAAAAACAGAATTCAAAATAAGATCATTTTGGTCTCTTCCATTTATGTCACATAAATGGTATTCTGCCAGACATTGTTGGCGCACTTATGAAAATCTATTCTCTTTCAAATTGCACTGCATTACATGCAGAATGCTTGGTCCTTTTTTGAAATAGTTTAGAGCAAAAGCTTGGTCCTTATTTGAAATAGTTGAGCATAAAAGCTTTTAAGAAGAGATTCTTTAGAAGCTGGAGTTGGTTTTTATTGGAAACTGTTTATCCTGGAGAGTAGTTCTTAGGTAATTGCAAGAGAATGATCTTGTCTCATTTCAAGACAAGCCGAACAGGACAATCATTGTGTGGGGCTTTCTGAGCAGTTAGAAGATAGTATAAAGACATTGAACTTTTGGGTTGGGGAAAAAAGGTTTAAGAACCAGCAGGTAGAAGCACTCAGGAGACCTTAGCTCCTTTATAACTTTGCTCTTTGTTAGGAGTCTTATCATCATCCTACTCAAGAAGGTCACCAATGGGACATTAGTGGACCAGGGGAATTATCCTGACCATTTGAATTATCCCTGAGAATATGTTTCAGCCTAAGAGAAATGCAAGCGTAAGCCTCTTGTCCACTTTAGAAAAGTTGGCTCAGGAGATACAAAGTCATATTTATCATGCTTTGTAGCCCAAGCACATGAGAGGTAGACTCTGATTCAAGGTTGGTAACAATTACTAACATCTATTTATATGTTAATCCAACTAAAATTTATTAATATATTGAGCTATTAAAATATAGAGGATACTGTACTAGGCACTTCAGGAATACAAAAATGAATAGAACCAAGCAGTTATTAATAGCAGGCATGCATTAAAGTCAGAATATGATAAAGGGGAATAATCAAGTCATTACCAATTTTGAAAAGAAATGAAACCCAGCAGATGGTAAATTCTTAATGAAAGAGTTATTTCAATATGAACTTTGACAGAAACAATTCAAAGAGTCCCAGGTGGTACCATGGTATCTTCCAGATGAGGGGAGAACATTTCATTCTTTTATTCTAGTGATCAACCACTCCATTCAAAGCATCTCATTTCCTGCTAGGGAACAAAGTTGAAACAGACATAGAATGTGCACGAAAGGAACTCTAGTAGGGAGATAAGATACATTCATAAATAAATACAAAATAACATAGAAAGTAATGCATCACACAAAAAGTAGAAAGTCTTGTTCTAGGAATTGTGTTGGAATTTACAAGGATGATATCTGGCAGAGATGGGAGACTTGCAGATATTTAACATACATTTTACGGGATTTTCACTATGTTATGTAATTTAACCTTAAAACAACCCTGAGAGGTAGACAATACAGGACAAGTAAGACTTAGCATATTTGTTTTACAAATTAGGAAATCCATGCCAAGAGAGGAGGGGTTTTGTTACTATTTTTTATTATGGTTTTGTTTCATTCTTCAAAATACAATATCATAAGAGCGTTTTTATTAAAGGAAATATATCCTCAGATGAGAACAGAAGATCACTGGCTTTATTCCAGCTTACCAGCTGATTAGACATTATAGTTGATGCTTTCTTGGGGATTTTGATGGGCAACCTGGATGCTAAAGTTGTCTGAAGCTCACTTTCCCCATGTGTCAAGTGGAGGATAACATTCTCTGATTACAAAAATCAAATGGGAAAGCCTTTTAAAAATGATAAATCGCCAAACCAAAAGGAAAGATGTTAAGTTTTGAATAGTCAACATTCGGTCCAAATTCAGTGCCATGACATCAGTTTTAAAGTTTATCCTGGTGCACGATGCTTAAAATCTGAAAGATTGAGGCCTATGGGGAGTTTGTTACAATCAGCAAAATTGACCTACCACTAAATTGTTCACATTCTACCTGAAGCTAGTATTTTCATTTAGTTTTGGAAGGCAAAAAAACATGATCAATTTTACTGAAATTGTTCAGAGTTCCCTTGTTCAACCTCACAAATATAAGTATCAGTGTATAGCATACACTGAGATAATTTAAGAGATCTTGGTGAACTTTAGAATTGGTTTTATAGATGTTGGTTTTACTTACAGAGCTATTGTTTTTCTAACACTTTAAAACATGTGTTGATGTACTGCCAAACCATGAACAAAGGCAAATGAGTAAATAAATAAGAGAAGAAAAAGAAAAAAGAGAAAAGAAATATTGACGCAGGTCTTAAAGTTACTTTGCAACTTTTTTATTCAAAAGAGTAACTTAAGAGTTAAAATGTCAGAACTATTATTAGTCATTTACTCTCTAGTCTACTTCTAGGAATGCTAGATTACAGGTTGCATGTCTGTGCTGCAAATTTGCTGCCTCTTATAGAATAAAGCTTCCTGAGATGAAACATAAAGGAGAAAAACAATGTTGAGATTTAAATTTGTCTGGAGGAAACTGCATAAATGTGACTTTTGGTCTAATGGAATATAATAGCAATGATAATTTTGGTTGTAACATAAACTCAGGCATAAAAGCACCAAGTACACAGTACCTCCTACAACTAATGCGATTATATTTTCTCAATCTTCTTCTCCTTCTCTTTCTTCTCTTTAAATCCCTTTTCAGATAGGAAGTCTATTCCCTAAGCTGATATAAAGATATTTTTAAGTAAAAACAAATTTTCTCTGTGTTATTTTTCAGAAAGATAAACTGAACAAACCATGCCAGTTTCCACTTAATCTAGAAAACCTTTCAACATTACAATCCCTCCTAGAAGGACTTTCTTTTTTACAGTCCTGTAAGTTCTTTCTGATGTATAAATACATCCCCTGAAGAAACACCCAAATAACCTCAGCCATATTTGCCATAACATCAGGATGTTCAGTGAGGAAGCTTAAAAGACTTGATTTGTAATAATCAAGTGTTTCTAATAATTATATCTAATAATCAAATAATTATTAGATTATTAGATTTCCAATAATCTAATAATCTAATAATAATCAACTTGATTATTAGAAATCAAGTTGATTTTTTGTGGTTAATGAGAGCTTCTAAGACTCAATGTCTTTAACTTCTAAAGGAGAGGCTTGACTGCAATTTCTACATCAATGTCAGATTAAGAAAATTCGCCTGAATATGGAAAAATATTTAGAGATTCACACAAAAATGAGGCTCCTATGGCAAAAATATAATCTTGTTGATAATAATAACTGTGAAGTAGCTTTACACAACGTGTAAAGTACTTAAAGCATGCTCACGCTGAGACATACGCTACACTTCTGAAGGCTGAGGAGCCTGCTAGTAACATACAGAGAACATTTCTTCTGCAAAGTCTGAATGAACACGTAGGCTGTGTCCATCTGGGTCACAGGAGTTGGAAAAATAATTGCAATTACATATTAGTCTTTTCTGTGGAAAGATGTCTTAGATATAACTGTACAGCTAGGGAAACAGGCCAACATGGTAGAGTGGAGGAATTTGAAAAAGCATTTGAGAGGTGATTCTCAGTTTGGAATTTCTGTAGTTGCTCAATTCTAATAAATATATTTAATAGCTTTTTACGTTTTTATCTTTACATATCTGCCCACTTTCAGTGGTACAGGCCATACCTTAATTACTCAAAAGTTCCTTAAGGTTGGGGTAGGGGTAGTGCTTTTAAAAAGAACTCTCTCATAAACTAATATAGTGGGGGAAATTACTGAATTATTAAATTATGTTCTCCTGATCTTTTCTATGGTCTTGTAGTTCAAGCAGGTACCCAGAGTTTGCAATTATTGCTGTAGGGCTTTTGCCATAGCTGAGAGGTGAAGCAGTCTTTTCCTCCAGGCATATGAGAAATCAGAAATTGATTGAGAAGTCTATGATGTGTTGCTGAAAAAGAAGGAAGCAGCAGAGTACTATTGTGGTGGAGGGCAATCTAAGAGAATGGAAAATGACTGAGGTTTTCCTGAGTCTGATTCCTTGGAATTAACCATCCCCAGCACAAGCCCTAGGTTTAGAGAGAGAGTGGATGGGAAAGGCTCAAAGAAGTGGTTTAGTGGTGCACCTAGGAGAAGCACCTCTAAGAAGCTAGAATCTGGTGTAAATCACAGCCCAAAGCCACAGACACCTGGAACCTTGCTGACCAAAATACAGTATCTGTCCTTTACAAAGGTTAATAAAGAGAATTGATAACCTATTAGTGGCATGATTGATTTCCTTAATCCTATGAATCTATGACATAAAACAGGTCATATAACTAGTCAGAGGTAAAGCAAAAGCAAGAACCCAGGCCTTCTTAAGCCCCAACGAGGTACTTTTGTGTTACAGGGCTTCAATCTGAATGTTTTCAGTTGCAGCTATTTCTAAATTCTAATCCCATACCAGCTGCCAAAGATTTCACCTCCGGAAATCCAGATGCTAAAGCAATTTTTCAGAAGCAGAAACATGGAAGAATTTATATTTTGATGAGTCATATATTTTTATGACTCATGGTACCAAAAACCCTGAATGAATAAAAGAGGTACTACACGCAAAGGACTTTTTTAGTTATTTGAACACATCACATTATCTATATTCAAAACAGTTGTTGCTGGAGTTCCATTGTTTAAAAAAGTTTGAAAATATGGCAAAAAAAGGCTCTGATCTATTATCACAATCTCAAAAAATTAAAATAAGAAATATATCCATTGATAAGGCTGCACCAGTAACTGAACGATTGCATTTCTATGCTTTTGATAGGAAAAATAGCAAAAATATTCTAATGATCCAATTGTTTTATGCTGATTAGGATCTTCTTAACCTCTTGACAAATTTTAGATTATTAAAACAGAGGGGAATTAAATAATTACATAATGAGTGTAGTTAATTGAATATAACAATATTTTTGCAGTTTCCTCTCCTTTGGGTGTGTCTATGTGCCAGTGTTATTGAGAAAATTTTTATATCCTCAAAAACTAATTTTAAGTGCATACTTTTATGAGTTTTGGTAAGTAGAATCATGAAATACCACCATAGTCATGATATAGAACATTTCCATCATCCTAGAAAGTTCCCTCTCATTCCTTCGAGATCAATGTTCTCCCATATCCTGACACTTGGCAGCCACTAATTTGTTTACTTTATTTTTGTATGTGTGGTAGGAATACTTAACATGAGACCACCCTTTTAGAAAAGTTTCAGTGTACAGTAAAATATTGTTGACTGTAGGCACCACGTTGTGCAGCAGATCTCTAGGACATTTTCATCTTGCATATCTCAATTTTTGTATCTGTTGATTAGCAACTCCTCATTTCTCCTTCTTCTCAGCCTCTGGTAACAACCATTCTACTTCCTGGTTCTATAATTGTGACTATTTAAATACCTTGTATGAGTGAATTATGCAGTCCTGCTGTGACTGACTTATTTCACTTAGCCCAATTGACTTATTTCTCTTAGGATAATATCCTCAAAGTTCATCCATGATGTAGAATATTGGAGGATTTCCTTTTGAAAAAAAGGACAAGTAATATTTCAATGTATGTATATACATTTTCTTTATTCATTTGTTTGTCCATGAAAACTTAGGTTGTTTCCACATTGTGGCTAGTCAGTAGTGCTACAGTGAACATGGGAATGGTCATATCTTTTTGAGATCCGGATTTCAATTATTTTGGATAAATATTCAGAAATAGGATTTCTGGAGTATGTGGTAGAAAATAATAAAGATTAGAAGAGAAATAAATGAAATAGAAAATAGAAAAACAATATATAAAAAAATTGAGTTGGTTTTTTAAAAGATAAAATTGATAATCTATCTAAAATAAGAAAAAAAAGAGAAGACTCAAATAAGTAATATCAGAAGTAAAAAGGAGACATTACAATGAATGCTACAGAAATACAAAGAATCAAAAGAGACTAATGTGAACAATTACACATCAACAAATTGGACAACCTAAAAGAAATAAACAAATTCCTAGAAACTTACAACCTACCAAGACAGAATCATAAAGAAATAGAACGTCTGAATAGTCGTATAACTAGTAAGGAGACTGAAGCAGTAATCAAAAACCTTCTAACAAAGAAAAGTCCAGGACCATACGGCTTCACTGGTGAATTCTACCAAACATATAAAGAGGGGGAATGCTGTTTTCATCTCGTCTTACATAGACTCTAAACATGCCGGCAGACATCACATATACTTGTCATGAATAGATAATTAGAGATCATAGTCTTCTATCTTAGAACACAGCCATCATTCCATAAACATGAACATTATCTTCTACTGAAATTTTCATTTCTTAAACCTATTTAAGACTTCTTTCTTAAAGTTTTATCAACAATGTAAGCACTACGTCTACATGGTCACTCACACTATGTCTGAATTATATAACATACTCAAACATCAAATCTGTTGTTACCTATAATATTGACACTTGGGTTATACACATGCATGTAATTGTCACATCCCCTTTCTAACTCAAGGCATTTTTACTATTGCTACATATTATAAGTCTTGAAAACACTAACATCAAAGTAAATTATTTTCATCATATGTAACTAATTCATGCATCTTACATATTCAGTGTAATAGTGCCACTTCTTTTTTGGTAAGAAAGAGAATTCTAAATTGATTCAAAAGAATGAGCCAATACTTAAACATTATCTCATAAGTTTGTGAATTATTAATTTAAATATTTATACAAGTTATTACATAGCATACTTTTCTGGTTCTTTAACACAGGAGAATGTGACATCTGAATATTCCACATGTCCTTTCTCTAACATCCATTGCCTATTTTTAATTAAAATAATAAAATATAAAAGAAAGATTCTAACATGGGACATCACAATAATTAAAGAATATTCTATTCTGTTCTTCCATTCATACCACAAATAGAATTTGGTTATATTTCCAAACTGTATGTGAAACCCGTTTCTTTTTTTTTTTTATTGTTTCTACATCACTCTACACATCATTACCTCTTGTCTGAATTGCTCTCATATCTTCTAATGCAGATGTCCTCAAAATTTTTTTCTCCTATGACCTAAAAGATTTGAGAAACTTACATTTTTTTCTAATTTAATATTACTGAGTAGAGGTCTAAAATTTTTTTTTTGGACAAGATCATAACTCACTGTAACATCAAACTCCTGGCCTCAAGCAATTCTCCTGCCTCTGCCTCCAAAGTAGCTGGGACTACAGGCTTGCACCACATCCAGCTAATTTTTTAATATTTTGTAGGGATGGGGTCTCACTATGTTGTCCATGCTGGTCTCGAACTCCTGGACTCAGAGGTCCTCCCACCTCAGCCTGCCAAAATGTTGGAATTACAGGCGTGAGCCATCACACTCAGACTAAAATTGTTTATTGAGTTTAAATAGTCGCAAAACATGGCAACATGTCATTCATTATTAATATGGACATGTAAAATTAAGCTGTTATATCTCTCTTTTAAAGGCTTAATGGATAATAGATATAAAAAATGTATACTCACTTTATCAAACATTTGCACATGATGGAAAAACTTGTTCCACATTAGCCCTTCTGCCACAAAGAACTAGGAAACTGGATAATTCTTTAAACAATTATTTTCCAACATTGCACAGAAAGAAACATGGGATTATGATCCCTGAGACAAAGAAAACAAAGTAAGCCCTACAATCACGACAGCTTTCTGCTTGTCAGTATTTACAGAAGATGGGATAGTGAAGGAAGGCCAAGTGAAGCGCAGTAGTCTTTTTGAGCTGTAGACACAAAAATCAGGGATTGTCATGTTGAAGTAGCCTGGAATTTGTGAGGCAAAAGATACAAAACAAGGGATTTACTTAGATAAAATGATTAAAAATCTGTAAAGTAGTTTCCTTGAGCACTGGGCTGAATGCCAGATTAAATGATTAAGGTAAGACTTCACCAAGCCAGAAAAGATCAATTAATGGAGATAGCACAAGTATCAGGGAGATAAAAGTTAGAAATTGATCAGAGCTCACACATGGTTGAGATGTTAAAACTCTGACCAGCCAAAGGGAAAAACATTGTTGAACACTTGGGATACTTTGTTAAGATTCCAGAAAAGCAGTGCCTTAAAAGAAAGAATAAACTAGTCTTAGGTAAAGGCTATACTATACCTTTCCTAATGGGCCTTAAAAATGTGCCTAAAAATTACAAAACTGATCCGCAACTAAATTAATTGCCTGCCCAAACAAAACTCAACATTCTTTAAAGGAAAATAAAAAAATTCCAAAAAAACCATTATGTATCATTCAAATATTTGGCGTCCAATAAAAATAATTAACATGTAAAGAAGCCAGAAAATATAACTCATAACTAGGCAATAAAAACAAATCTAGAAATGAGAAAGACAAAATTAGAGGACAAGGATTTTAAAACAGGTAATGTTATTACTATGTTTAAAATTTTAAGAAAAACATAAAAACAATGAAAAGATAAATGGAAAGTATATAAAAAAAGAACCAAATAAAAATTATAGAGGTAGAAAGAAAGTTAGTGAACTAAAAAATTCACTAGATGGCCTTGATAACTGATCAGGCACTACAGAAGAAAAGATGGTGAATTTGATGAAAGGACATTAGCAACTACAGGCATACCTTGGAGATATGGAGCAAACGGAACTCTAACGCATTGCTAGTGAGAGTGTGAAAGTTACAGTTGCTTCAGTTTGGCAACTTCTTGTAAAGTTAAATATACACTTAATATATGACCCAGCAATTCCACTCCTAAGCGTTTTAACAATAGAAATGAAAATATATTCTGCACAAAAATCTTGTGCATGAATGTTCATAGAACCTTTATTTAAAATACTAAAAACTAGAAATCTCTCAAGTGTCCTTAAATAGCCAATGAATAAACAAATAATAGTATATTCACTTAAAAAACACTAAACAACAATAAAAAGCATAAAAGAAACATCTCTTGTGGTCACGACTCCATATGTTAATATTTTTGTGTGATTATTAATAATAGCTGATTAAAAGAACATAAAATGATAAATTTTATGAAATATTTTCAATAACATACAATTCAAAATCCTCCTATATGTCCCCACTGCACTTAAAAAAAGTGTCAACTCAACTATGAGGCCAGTGAGCCTGTAGCGTCTCATTTTACCCTTCTCTCCTTCTCTAATATTGGGGCCCAGATACAGACACCCTTCTGTTTTTCAAGCATAACAAATTCACACCTACCTTGGCCTTTGTCCCCTGGTTGCTCAACCTAAAACAGTCCCTGTTGACACTCCTTGTCTTGTTGCCCTGTTATAATTTCCAATCATTTATTACTGTCTGATACTGTTACTTATCTCTCTTCTAAAATGCTTCATGACAGCAAAATCAAAACTTCTTATCTTTTTTATTTTCTCTCCAATGACTAGACTCTGTTTGGTAGATTCTCAAAATGTATTTTCTGAATGGATAAATGAGTGAATGAATGAATACCAAATAGTTTTTATGAGCATCAGTTTTTAGTTTTTGTTGTTCAACAATTAAAAATTGCTCTGTTTTTCAATGTGAGTTTATTGTTTCCTAAAGCTACAGGTATACTTAATATGTCTCTCTTTGGGCTGCACATCTATCTCTAAGGAACAGGATTCCTTATTCCTTAAGGAATGTGAGGCAATTTAGAGAAGGTAGAAATTCCAAGAAGTTCAATTAATTGCATAGTACTTTCCCTTAGGACATTTCCAACACTATTCCTAGGTCCTAGTCATAAAAGAGGTTCCCTAAGTGACTGTAATAGACAGCATTCATTTAAAAACTGTCACCTCTAGACCTGGGGTTTTATTGATTTTTACATTACTTTTACTTTTGAGACATCAAAGTCAGAAACACAATGAATATCATGCTAAATGGGTGATTGGTAGGGAATTATTTTATCAAAAGAATTCTGTAAAAATGGTGCTATACCGCATAGCATGAGATTAGGCAGTAATTACTATCCCGAGCATAGGAGTAAATTCTATTTCTCTAGTACTACTTAGGACAAGATGGTCATGTAATTACTAAAAAATGGACAAAGAATAAAATTGGGGGTAAGATGAAAAGTTATGAATTGATGAGTTACTTCAAGGGATAAAGGTCAGTACAAAATAAGTGAAATTTAATGGAAGGGAGAAGAGAAGAGGGATTAGGATACTGAAAGAGAGTGAGACTTGAAGAAAATTGTGTTCAAAAAAATAATGCTCTCTCTAAAGCCCCTGGTTAAGTCATCATGAAATACAGAATAATCCCATGAGGAAAATATGTTAAGTATCCAAGTCTAGAAATCAGTTTCAATTTCTACTGCTTATTCCTTCCACACACTAATAAAACATCCCTCTGTACCTATTTTTGAGATGTTCTTTGCATGTAGCAAATGCCAATTAAAGTTCTTCATACATTTCAAAAAACTGACTTCAAAGAAATTAAAAACAGTGTGTGATAAATCTAAACATATAGCAAAAAGATACATTTAGAGTAGGGTTTGAAAAACAGCAAATATACATTAAAATCTAGTGTTATTGGTGTTATATATTCTTACCTACTTAAGAGAATAAAGAGTTTCTTATTGTTGGCAAGAGTGCCTATAATTATTTTCCATAAAAGGACAGTAAAAGGTCTGGAAAAGTCTGTCTTTTTTTATAAATATTTTCCTGTTCGGTGGTTTCAAAACATTTTTTAAGAAGAAAAGTGGTATATCTATTAGATCAGAAATGATATGTTCAGTAAGTCAATCCACTTTAATATTTATAGCATGATGATGATCAAGGTCGTTACAATTAGTAACAACAATGCTAAAGGTTTCAAGTGTTTTAGAGTTTAATTTTTCAAAATTGCAGTCCTTTTTTTTTTTTTTTTTTTTTTTTTTTTTTTTTTTTTTTTTTTTTTTTTTTTAGTTCTAGAATGTCACTTTGTCATATCATAAATGCCTCAGTAGGTAATTGTGGGGAAAAAAATGAAGGGGACCCAAACAAAAGGGGAGCTAGAAAAAAAATATGGAGGCGAAGTTTAACTTAGACTTGGAAGAATGAATTTTGAGCCTCAATTTTATTACGTGTTAATGTGACTCTTGTCATGTCATTTCATCACTATGAGTGCATTTCCTCATCTGTAAGAAAGAGGGCCAAGAATAATTTCTTCATGGATTACAATAAGGATTAACTGAAAATGTGACTGTGATGTTTTTCATTAAAATATAAAGCTGAAAACAAAAGGAAGATTATATACTGTATAATTCCCTTTATATGAAATTCAAGAAAGGCAATATTAATATATAGTAGCAGAAATGAGAAGAGTGATTATGGCAGATTAGACTATTGACTGAGAAAGGAAAACAATTTAATATTCTGGGCTGATAAAATATTCTATACCTTTAGGTGGTGATTAAAGGGGCATATACAAATAAACAAAGTAATTGAGATGCATATTTAAGGTTTGTACATTTTTTTGGAAATTAAACTGCAATAAACAAGGAAGATAGTACTGCTGTGATATTTATCCACGTTACTTAGCGTGGGCAAAAGGGCAGTCATAACTTTCCTTATCTGTTTTTCTGTTCTCATCTTGGGCCGCTCCATTCATCCTTAAAGGAGAACTTTTGAAGCAATTATCATTTCCTGGCTACAATATTTGCTTTTTCACCATAGAAAAGAAAACTTTAAATGCCTACTTCCATTTACTTACATCCTATTCCAACCTTGCCTAGGAAACTTAAGTGATCTCTTAAAATGGACCTCATATGCCACTTATTCAAAAAGCCTTTCCAAAAATATTCTACGCAGATAGAATCAGATAATTCTTCGCAGGATTAGCTTCATGGGCATGCAACGTTGGCAATAACATAGGCCTTGCACTTGGTTTAATAATCTTCTATAGCCATCTTGAAATTCTTAACAACTTTTCTTTTTCTTTTTTTTTCTTTTCTTTTTTTTTTTTTTTTAAGGAATCTCACTCTGTCGCCAGGCTGGAGTGCAGTGGCCGGATCTCAGCTCACTGCAAGCTCCGCCTCCCGGGTTTACGCCATTCTCCGGCCTCAGCCTCCCGAGTAGCTGGGACTACAGGCGCCCGCCACCTCGCCCGGCTAGTTTTTTGTATTTTTTAGTAGAGACGGGGTTTCACCGTGTTAGCCAGGATGGTCTCGATCTCCTGACCTCGTGATCCGCCCGTCTCGGCCTCCCAAAGTGCTGGGATTACAGGCTTGAGCCACCGCGCCTGGCCTCTTAACAACTTTTCAACAAGGGACCAGGCATTTTATTTTACACTGTGCCCTGAAATTATGGACCCAGTCCTATTTTTATGAGTTTTTGCTGTTATGTTTACCAGCATCTTTTTGTTGTTGTTGTTGGGATTTATTATTTCTTATCTGTCTCTTTGACTTACCAAAAATACCTTTAATCCTGACTATGGCTTTTCCATTTCAATTCCCAGGGTCTGCCATAACTTTTATCATTTAATAGGCAGTTAATAAATATTTGTTGACTGATAGATTAACTGACCTATTAATTGAATGAACTAAATAATAACTGAGTAAATTAATTAATGTCATTGGGTAACAGTGATGTGGAAAGCCAAGGAATGATAACAGGTTAGAGTAGTAAATTGAAAACTGTAATTAATTTCTTCATTAATCTGATCTGGAAATGCATTCAGCAAACATTAAGTACCTACTTTGTACCAGAAAGATGTGACTACCTGGCACTCACATCTATACAACATGATTTTTACCCATATCCAAGCTCCACCAGAATTTTTACTTGGCTTTTCTCAGTGGCTTCTCAGACTTCTTTTAATAAATGGGCAATGTTATTATCAATAGCTACATTACTACTCCCCACACTCATTCCCATACCTATCTCTGAAAGTAACAGCATACTGTTATTTTCTCTGAGAATTCGCTAGCAGTCTAGTCCTTGCATACCGTCTCAAAATAATTTGTTTGCTTTCCCTTAAGAATTTTTTGGTTGATAAAAAAATTTTACCCTTCAGCATCCCAAATTGCTTACTCGGGCTGATATTGCACCTGGACCACCCAGGGAATTAATCATTGTGTGGTGCGTGAAAAGATGCACACTGTACAGACTGCTGAGAAATTGCATCTCTTCATGGAGATAAGGTGCTACGGCCTCCACATTTGCCCTCTTCTGTGGCTATAAGATCTTCCTTGGCATTTCTACTGTTTTAGTCCAGTGAGTCTAGATTCCATTGCTTTCCTATTTGCAAAGAAAGTTAGAATCACTGCATTAATCAGAATCCATTAAAAGTACAGTTTTTAGTTTTCCTTACCATATTAATCAGAAAAGATCATCCAAATAAGATATATACCAATATAGACCTGGAGCTCTTCTATTTGCAGAATCTCCATTTAGTTTACTCCCAAAATGTTTACTTAACCGCTTGTGCTAAAAGATACAGAATGATAACGTGATATTAAAGTAAATTTAAAGTAATAACTTAGGTAAACTCCTCTTCACTGTAGATACACTTTAAGTGTTATGAGCTGATCTAGATCATGCTTGAATCTTCATAATAATGAATTCTGGTGATAACTATAATATCCTATTTTTTTTAGCTTATTTACATCTTGCTGAGGTTTTTAGAGGTGGTAGCTAATAACAACATGCTGCCACCAAACACAGAACTGGATGAAATCTGTCTATCAATCACTTGTCTATCCTCTAAGTTTATGTATAAAGATATACATATATAGTACACATATGTGTGTCTGTGTGTGTAACTTGGTTTTAAGAGTTTCACTAGCTGAAGCATAAATCAAGTAATATAAGTTACAGAATGCTTATTATCTGAGAGGAGAAATTTTTTCTTGCTATAATCTCCAAGATAAGTTTTTCACATGAGGTATTTTATAGCATTGATTGATATTGATCTCTCCTAGTTTTCTTCCTTGATCACCGATCATTTCTTCACAGACTTCTCCGCTGGATCTATTTCAACAACTAAAGTGTAGACACTGGAATGTCCAGGGTTACGTCCATGGACTCCTCTACTTTTCTGCTTGCATTCCAGTCAATCCCTTCGCTTTAAAAAACATTCCTAATATTTTCTCATCTTTCTGAACCCCTTCTCTCAACTATAGACTCAATTGCCTCTAGGGCATCTCCATTTTAAAATCAATAAACACTTCAAAATTAACATGTAAAATACGCAACTCTTGCTCTTTTCAAAATCTGCTGTAATCCTTTCAGCTACACAGGCCAGAAATCTTGGAATTTTCCCCCGTATTTTCTTTCTTTCTTCTTTTTCATATAAACCTGTAAGAATTCTGTTGGGTCCACATTCGGAATAAATCCAGAATCTGACCACACACTCTTTCTACCATTGTTACCCAGTCCAAGTCACCATCATCTTTTGCCTGAATTATTGGCAGGTATTCCTAACTAGTTGACCTGATTTTTCTTTATCCCTCAACCTCTGAGAAGACACATGAGGAACAACCAGCTCATAGGTGCTCAATAATGACCTACTGAACAAATAAATGCAAGGCAATATACTTAAATTATGGATCAAAGGAGATTTTAGAAATTGATTCCAAATCACTGTCTTAGAAATCTTTTAAAAAATGTCCCAGGCCTGAAGTCAAAACAAAATGCAGAAGAGGCCAGTCTAAGTGAAGGTAAGGTAAATAGATTGCCTTCTCATGTTTACACATGTTCCACCTAAGAAGGGTTCTATTCAAAGCAGAAATGCAATTTCTAGGTCCTTTCTCACATGTCAGTTTCTCATTCAGGCCTTTCCTCACTGCAGTATTTAAAACTGTAGTAACCTGGTCTCAACCCTCACCAACTCTCCCAATCCTCTTGGTCTTTTTAATGTCACTCTACAGACCTATCAAATAGTATATATTTAGTTAGGTCACTTCACGGCACCAACAAGACAGTTATTTTTTCTATATTTTTATTGTTGGTTTCTGTGATGGTTAATATTGTGTGCCAACATGATTGGATTGAAGGATGCGAAAGAGGGCAAGGTTTCTTGATGTTTTGCTCATAGTGTATACTCAGGCCTAGAACAGTACCTAGCACATAGTAAGCTGTATTTTTTAGGTGCCAGGGGGAAGCATAACTCTATTTAAGTAGTAAGAGATTTTTGTTGTTGTTGTTATTCCTATAGGGAGTACACAGGGTGTGTGGCTGGAATTAAGGAAATTAACAAGAGATTTGTGGTACCCAGAAATTAGCAACCATGGGGCCTCATAATTCTGAGGCCCAAAGAGGAAGTCTTGGGTCTAAAGAAGTCCTGGAGCTCAGTGAGAGTTGAAGTAATGGAGGAGGAGTTGCAGCCTCAGAGGGAAAGAAAATGGCCTGAGTCTCACATCCAGAGGAGCCAGGGAATGGGGTTCATACCCTGGAGTCTGTTACTTCCTGCCCTTGACTCTCTTACTGATGCTGTTAATTGACCAAACCCAATGGGAAGCAGAGGTCAATGGAACCCAGCAATTCAGAGAGGGGTCACCTTTTCAAGGTAAAGAGCCAAGCAGAGGTGGATGAAACTGGATCTGAGGGACAACTGGAGAACAATCAGCACATACAGACTTAATAAATAGCCATGGAACAAATGCAAGGCAATGTCCTTTAAATACGGTTTCAAAGGAATCCTAGAAATACAATCCAGGGCCGGGCATGGTGGCTCATGCCTGTAATCCCATCTCTACTAAAACTACAAAATGTAGTCGGTCATGGTGGCACATGCCTGTAGCTCCAGTTACTTGGGAGGCTGAGGTAGGAGAACAGCTTGAATCCGGGAGGCAGAGGTTGCAGTGAGCTGAGATGGTGCTACTGCACTCATGCCTGGGACAGAGCAAGATTCCGTAAAAAAAAAAAAAAAAAAAGGAAAAAACAAAAAAGGAAAGAAAGAGAAATATAATCCAATGTACTGTTTATCTCAGAAACCTCAGAAAAAGTCAAGGTCACAAAATCAAAATAAAACTCAGAAGAAGCAATTTTGAGGGGTGTTAAGGTAGGGAGGTAGCTTCAAATGTTCTAACATCAGCCACCAAGGAACAGTTATATGTACAGTGGACTCTTTGGTCAAATTTCAAAGGTTCACATGTGCTATGGTCTGAATGTTTATGTCCCGCCTTGTACCCAGATTCACGTTTATACCTAATCCCCAAAGTGATAGTATTAAAAGGTGGGGCCTTCAAAGGCTAATTAGCTCATGAGAGTAGAGTCTGCATGAGTGGATTCGTGTCCTTATAAAAGAGTACCCAAAGAACTTGTTTGCCCCTTTCCACCCTGTAAAGACACAGTGAGAAAGCACTGAATATGAGGAATAGTCCCTTAAGAGACACTGCATCTGCTGGGCCCTTAATCTCAGACTTCCCAGCATTTAAAACTGTGGGAAATAAATGTTTGTCATATATAAACTATTCAGTCTATGATAGTTTTTTAAAAGCTGTCTGAACAGACTAAGACAGCATGAATGATTGGATATCCATGTTCCTGAATTTTATAGTTCTACATAAGTTCTCCATGTAATTCCTCCATATAGGTGGTATTCATGGATTGCATCATTAATTCAATATCCTGCCATGGTGCCATTCTATGCTGCTCACTCACCTCACAGTGCCAGTGAATCAGATAACAGGGCCAATCTGTAAATGCCACATGGCTCCTGTTTCCCCTCACTGCTTTATCTCAAGATATATAGAAACTGATTTGATATCGTGAAGCCAGAACAGCAGATATCACAATCATCCTCGTACATGTAACAGGGGGAAGTAGGGGGAGAGAGAAAAGGTAAAACTCAGCTTTCATATCCGAGGTTTGAGGAAGGGATTCTTTTAAGTAGAAATGCCACCTGGAAATAAAATTTGTCATTTCTGTAAATAGTAAGGAAACACAGGTAAGGGATGAAAACCAAAAAAACAGCTGCTGAGCCTTTCTGTTCCAGGGGATCGTGAAAGCTCAAAGAACATCCCTCAGCAAAACTACACTTTATACTCTGCCCACAGATTCACTTCTGCTTCAGAAAGAAAGCCTGGAACAAAAGGAGCCTGTGGAGGCCCAGAAGTTGGAGAGTCTGGGGTTATGCATGTGTGGCTTTATCTTTCCTCTTAAGTAGTTAGTTGCCTTTGGAAAGTAACAGAAAAAAAAACTGAAAACAATAAAGGGAAAACCACACTTGCCCTGTTTTTATGGTCATGTAGATGAAAACAACATTCTGCCTCCACTCTCTTTGCTCTCACAGAGGCCCATGGAATAGGGCGTTCAGGAAAAAGAGAGAAAACAGCATGTCTCACGCCATGTCAAGGTGCAGGCCCATCAATTCAGCAGCCTGCAGAGCTCTCCTCCCTGCGAAGAGCCCGCTGCTGAAACAACATTATTGCTGGCTGTGACTCTAAAGGCATTTTTTTTTTCTTTTCCTGTAGCTGTGACGTGCTGACCTCACTGCTGGAATTGAAAGATAAGAAAAATGTTTTAATCCTTATGTTAATTATTGAAATTAGAACTGCAAACAAATATTTTGGGAAACTTCAAGTTGCTTCCAAACGTGGCACTTTCCATTTTAAGCCCAAAGTGTAATTGTGTATTCAAAGGCTCAGATCTTCCTGAAGATTCATGCATTATGTATGCCATAACTTCCCCGGGACAGGGAGGATGTCACGCTCTGCATCCTGCTGAAATGGGGAAATAATTTCAGACACAATTTGACTTGAAAAGTATCAAAAATTAAAAAAGAAAAGAAAAGGAAAACTTGGAACCCACTTTTTTGGGACTAGGATTTTTCACTAAATCAGAGGCTCTTTTAGGGTTAAAAAAAAGTACAAAATTAAGATGAATGTTGAAATAGCAAATTAACAACTACAGAAGTATATTCTTTTATGCAGAAAAAAGTATTTCTGAAAGAGGTTGTTTTTGACGGAGGCTCAGCACATGTTTTCTGTAAAGAGACAGATATTAATGTTTTCAGTTTTGTGCTGACATGATCACTGTCATAACTACTCAACTGTCTCACTGCAGTTCAAAACAGTCATCTGTAAACAAACGGGTGGGACTGCATTCCCATTAACTTAGTAGTCAAACAGGTTTGGCCTCGGGCTGTAGTTTGACAACCCCCATATATCTATATGTTTACAGATGAATTAATATGTTTGCCAAGCAAGCAAAATATTTGAAAACTCACCACATTGACTACTTTTATAAGTCGATTATTACCCTTATTAATACTTAGCCTCTTTCATCAGTGAGATAAGTACAGAGGTCCCCACATCAACATCCGTTAAAAAGGGAGACACTGCCACTGCCAACATGAAAGTGCTCCTGGGACTGGGAACAGATCAAGCATCCTGACTGTATTACACTTAGCGTGTCCATCGTCAGGTTTAATAAAATCCTTTCAATAGTTTTCAGTCAGGCCTACAAACATTTCCTCTAACTTCTGCCTCAAAATCATGTATTAATTTCAGACACTGGTACCCAACGCAGTTTCATGGCAAAGGCTTTCTGCTGCTCCAGGAAAGGCCAGGCTAAGGAATCTGAACATATGTCTATAGCAGCTCCACCAGAGTCTCTACTTGGAGATTCCTGTCCAACCAAATGAAAAGGGGCAGACTGTAATAACATCCATTTAGATTCGATGTCTGATTCTCATTTAGTTGCCCTGATTTCTTTTAGTCTCTAGGCACATCTGCCAGTGCTTATTTTTTATGGCTGATTTGTGGTAAAGGTTTGATTAAGTTACCTCTATACCTTGCAATACTTAAAATATACAGCACAGAGCAGACAAAGAACAGTTTAAGCCTTATCCATTCAAGGTCAAACAAAAATATTTTAGTCCATCCAGCCAAGCCAATGAGGTTGGCCACCTCACTGGTCTACTCCCAGGACAGTCCCCGCTTCATCTTTGGTTGTATCTGGGAAGCCACATGAACAGACTGCTTTCAAAACAAGTTCTATTTTTTTTCATACCATAGTCCAGGTGTTTTGGCTGTATCAATACAGTCTGCCACTATAAACTGGAAAATTCAGAATAATTACAATTTTGCTGTGTTCAGAAGTTACTGGAACTTTTTATTTAGGGGCATCCGTTGTTGCTCATAAATATGCATTTATCTAATTGCCTTCACTCATCTCACTTAAGATGCTCTGTTAAATGTCTGATGACATTTCTAATGTGACCTTGAAACAGGTAAGCTCTCTCGTGTGAGGAGTGTAAATTTAGATAAATACAATTAATTGAAAATGTCTATGGGGAGAATTTTACCAACATATAACGGATCTGAAACAGTTGAACATTAAAATCACTGAGTCACAGGTAGCATTGATTTTCAAACCCCTGTTGAGAAAGTCAGATGGCATATAGGGAGAATCCTTTTAATAGCCATAGGTGGATGTGGTCTTAATAGTATAAGAGCCTGTAGTAAATACTGTGGTTGTCTCTCCAGGAGCCATTATTCTTTCCCTTTTACGAGAAGTATGAAAATTTGGAGATAAAATCTGCTTTGTCTTACCCAATCAAGGCAATTCCATCTCTCTCACACAGTGTCCTTGGTTGAAGTAACCTACTCTATGCCAATGAGTACCTAGCATTCCCTTGGGACTTTGGCACACACAGTCACAACCAGTGAGACATGAAGGTCTAGTTCTAGCAGCTATACAAAAATGAAGCTACTCATACTTCAGGAAAGCCATGCTATGCCTTGAAGACATAATTACATAGTTAAATCAAGTGAACCCTAACACTAACGCTATATCATCTGGTCATATGAGCTAAATAAGCCCTTTATTGTTTTATAAGTATATATTTTAAAATTATGGAATATTTCAAATGTACAAAAAAAGTAGAGTAGGTAGTAGGACAAATAGCCAAGTACCTTGCTTACATGATCACTTTTCTGTATTGATATCAAATTCTTTTGATAAGATATTCTAGAATACCTTAACTCATAGTTCCTCATTTAAGTGATTAGGGATAGAAATGGCCCTACTACAGAAGCATCATTGATGAATTCTAACTACTTGAGGCAGGATATCTCTACTTTTTTTTTAAATCAAGCTCCGGTTAAGAAGTATGCAGTACGTATAACAGCTTTGAACCTGAGAACATACTCAAAGTGATATGAATCAGCATGGATTGTCGACCAGTCTGAGATTCTCACATCACACTAGGATTGTAAGAACAGGACAAGTAACAGAAACAGGACAAATTGTCTTCCATAGTCGTTCCTGGCCATGGATTTGCCAAAACATTAATAAGGAAGCCACAGGTAACTCCCACCATTGCCAACTTGCGACACATTTGAATGAAGGCTTCTTTTCATATTGCCATTATATTATGTGTATGGCATTCCAGCATAAAGACTTATGCTAAAGAGAGTTAACTGAATTAGAGGGAACCAACAGGCCTGGGAGGCCATCATCCTGCAGCCCAGATGAAGATGTCCAGGCCAGCAGCTAGCTGTGCCTCCCCAAGGGCTCCTTATAGAGGTTCTTTTTCTGTTAGCATGGTCCCTGTTACATCTGCTGCTACAGATCTGAGATTGTTTTGCCAATAGCTCTAATGACCTAAGATAGACCTAACTTCAAGTCAAACTGAACTGTTAGCTCAGTTACAAGTGGTTTCAGTTGCTTCAAATTTCTGCAGCTTAATGAAGGCAGACTAATGTCATCCTACATCCCACTCCACTTAATTTAGTCTGAAAAGTCCACTTACCCTTCCTTTTCTGTCTTTATCTCACTTTGTTTACAAATATGTGAAAGTATATGCAAATATTATGCTTGTAAAGAGGGATAGATATTTGAAAATACGCACATAAAAAGTTCACTGTCCTCAAAATCCTAGAGGCCAGTAGCATAAAATCATGTTGGTAAAACATATTAGAGTTCATATCCAAGCAAAATAATTTACTGATATTGAACTAGAAGTTTCATTAAGAAGATCTAAAACTATATACTTATAGCTTAATTTCTTTTATTTCTTGATTTCATCATTTGTCTCATTCATTTAAATTTTATCAAGTTAGATATCCAGAATTGTTGACATTCTTTTAAAAATAAGTGTCAGTATTTCATAATAATTTGTAATACATTTTCTCTTTCTCGGAGCCACTGTAGGCAGTCATTATTTGTTGACTGCATGGAAAGATGAATAAATTAACAAATGTCAAATTGCTCATATCAAAAGTTTGTCTTCATTCTTTGAGAAACCTTATTGATTATGAGAAATAGAAATAGTATGTAAATTTAATACACACACAAGGGTCATCAAAGCAAAGGTTTTAAACCTATGTTTCCCAGGACAAGCTAGTGGTTAACCAACTGCACTCAAGGGTTGGGGAAATTTAGTAATGAGAGAGAAGGTAAGAAACTATGGAAGGTCTACTGAATAGTGGAAGGAAGTTATTCTGCAATGATATAATCTGGAAAAGAACAAGAATTTGCAAAGAAAGACAGTTGACATATGCCAGTATGATTGATGCAGAAAAGCTGGAATTTTAAGGCAGGACTCATGTTGCCAGTAAAGAAAGACAACTAACTCGATTAGTGTATCTGTGCAGACAGACAGAAGTGGCCAGTGCCAACCCAGGCCTCTATAAAATATGAACATAGTGAGTTTTTCAAACATTAATGTGCACATGAATAACCAGGAAGCTTGTTCAAAATGCAGATTCTGATTCAGCAAATCTGTGGGAGATGTTACATTTCCAACAAGCCTTCAGATGATGCTCACGATGCTGGTTCACGGATTATACATTGTGTAGCCAAAAAATAGTTTCCTCACAATTAATAAAGGAAGATCCAGGTAAGGAATATGCCTCTACCAATGTATATAGTTGTGTATTCAGTTTGTTTTTGTGTATACACACATACACAAACAGTTCATTTTATAGTTTAATTCTCAACCAGTCCTTTTGTTGACATTTTAAAACCCTGAGTTCACTACCTGAGATATTTTAAAGAAAAGGTATGTGATATTTGATCCTTATCATGAAATTAATGAAGTCTGATAGCTTAACCAGGTAAGCAATCTTTTCATATCAACCCCATTTATGGTAAAGAGGGAATGCATTGGATGAAAAGTCTTAGTAAAATTACAAATTATCTGAGTATCAACTATGTAATCTATGAATTGCAACTATTTGCCTTGCCCCTCTTGAATCCTTATTCCACTAATTCCAGCTGTGTAATGAACTGAGGTTCATAACGATGGACCTCTTTTAAATAATGGACAGAATACATACTTTTGCGAATTAAACTGGCTAATGTACATCAAATACACATCACAATCTTTGGCACATTATGGGTTTTGACTAAATTACATTGTTTTAAATACTAATAAAATAATCAAATATGATCATTTTCTAAGGGACTAGACAAGTTTATACTATTGTTATAACTCTGAAGTGAGTCTTTTTGCTATGGGTTTGCCCGAAGATAACTACAAAGCTTTCCGTTCCAATATTTATTCTTATCTGTCACCTTGTTTAATTCTATTCATTGTCTCTTCTTAGTAAGAGGTTTAGTATTCAAGCCTAAAAATGTCCTTATGAAATATCATTCTTTATTATGCCAATAACTCAGAAATGTAGGTCAAGTAAATATAAGGATGTGTGAAATGAAGCCTTGAGAGTTTG
>NW_012101465.1:737243-746629 GCF_000951045.1 Mandrillus leucophaeus
TATTCACAATAGCAAAGACTTGGAATCAACCCAAATGTCCATCAGTGACAGACTGGATTAAGAAAATATGGCACATATACACCATGGAATACTATCCAGTCATAAAAAAGGATGAGTTCATGTCGTTTGTAGGGACACGGATACGGCTGGAAACCATCATTCTCAGCAAATTATCGCAAGAACAGGAAACCAAATATCGCATGTTCTCACTCATAGGTGGGAATTGAACAATGAAATCACCTGGATGCAGGAAAGGGAACATCACACACAGGGTCCTATTGTGGGGAGGTGGTAGTGGGGAGGGATAGCATTAGAGATATACCTAAGGTAAATGGGTACAGCACACCAACATGGCACATGTAAACATATGTAACAAACCTGCACATTGTGCATATGTACCCTAGAACTTAAAGTATAATAAATTTTTTTTTTAAAAAGCATATTATTATTAAGTCATTTTGAATGGGTCCAGGGGGATAGAGTATGTTTCTCACCAACACTGCTATCACTTTGCTCCAGCAGAACCTGCAAATCTTCCTTGACTATAGTGTCAATGTGCATTCTTGAATATTACAAAATAAATTTCAAAGTGTCATACACTGTATCTTTATCAAGAACTTGCTTTGGGAGAGCAGGGAGCTGAATACTGCTGGGTAATCTGTTAAATTAGGTGATCTTATAGCTTGAGGAACTTAGTTTATGGAAGAACTTGAGCTTTCACTTACACAAACAGAATTTTGTTCCCATTAAAATTATTTTGTGAAATACCAACATATCTGAAATCAAGCACCAGTAACTGATCTAGTTACTATATTCAAATATACTCTTTACTCCTTCAATACAACCAAAAGATTAAATGCAATATAAATATTGTATTTGCAGCTTAAAGCTAACACCCTGTTTGGGTTAACAGATGCTGTGATAATGCAAAGGACACTCATGAAATTTACATCATTGTGTTTCCAGTGACTGAACATTATCTTAGGAAATGATACTAGATTATATTATCATTTAATATTATGAATATTAATATTACATTCATGTGTATCTATTTATAACATTAGTATGTGTATCTACACACACATATATATATATATATACTGATAATTTAACAAGTAGTAAATATATGTAGAAAAACAGTTTTATTTTGATTTTATAAATCTGGTACTAAAACAAATACTGGGCCGGGTGTGGCGGCTCACACCTGCAATCCCAGCACTTTGAGAGGTCGAGGCAGGCGGATCATCTGAGGTCAGGAGTTCGAGACCATTCTGGCTAACATGGTGAAACCCCGTCTCTAATAAAAATACAAAAAATTAGCTGGGCATGGTGGCACACACCTGTAATCTCAGCTACTCGGGAGGCTGAGGAAGGAGAATCACTTGATCCCAGGAGGTATAGGCTGCAGTGAGCCAAGATCGCACCATTGCACTCTCTGTCTTGGGCAACAAGAGTGAAACTCCATCTTAAAAAAAAAAAAAAAGAAAAAAATACTGGCCAGGTTTTATGAGGGCACTGCTATTGATCTATGGATATTGTTCTCAAACTGGTTTGCATCATACTCTACTGGAGCAAGGGCTCATTGAAGGTTTCGGGACCTCAGTTTCTGATTCAGTAGGTATGGGGTGTGGAACCCAAGACATTTGCATTTTTACCAAGTCCCAGGTAATGCTGATGCTGCTGGTCCTACCACCACACTTGAGATCCACTGCTATAGAATACCTTGTTTTGGCATAAATAGTAGCTAGATGTTCTTTTGCCTCTTTTCCCTCCATTTTAGCAAATTTAATACCAATTTAATATTACAAATTTAATATTTAGTATTTATAGAATTTAATACCATGCTTTTATCAATATATTCTTTAAATCAATAATTAGAATCATCAGGGTAGTGATTAGAATACAAATGCCTGCCTAGGCCCCACATCTTTGGGCTTAAGATAGGTCCAAAAATTTCCTATCAGTGCCTATTAGAATCAAATGAGGAGACTTTAAAAATCCCAAGGCCAGGCTGCACCCAAAACCAATTATCTTCGTCTATTTGTACTGCTGCAACAGAACACCTGATACTTGGTCACTTATAAAGAAAATTACCTGGTGGTTGGAGAGAAGTCTGGAGTCTGAAAAGTCCAAGACACTGAGATATGGTGTCTAGTGAGGGCCTTGCTGCATCATTACATGTTAGAAGGGGGGAGGGCAAAATGGAGATAAACGCTGTGTCCTCACATCACAGAGAGCAGAAGAGAGTGGACCCACTCCCACAATCCCTTTAATAGTGGCATTAATCCATTCTTGAGGTGAAGAAGCCTCATGACCTAAACATCTCCCATTAGGCCTCATCTCCTGACACTGTTGCATTGGAAATTGATTTTTTAACACATGAATTTGGAGGGATACATTCAGACCTTAGCACCCATTAAATCAAAATCTCCGGCGGTGGGGCACTCAGGCCTCACCTCTCCAGGTGATTCCATTGTGCAGCCAAGGTCGAGAACTAATCAGTAGATTTGGGAACTGCTACTTTAGGAGTCTGTGTTTCAAAGCAGGTTCTCCTGCTCTCTACCTATGAGGACTGCAGTAATCAGGAAAATAATCTGTCTCTGTCAAGATTGCATCTTGATTTACTCTATTTGCATCTTGTATTTATTTATGTTTACATTTCTAGATTTTAACTGTTTATAAATGTTGTCCTGGGAATACATATGTTTTGATGACTATTTTTCAATGATTTGCTATTTTATTAGCTTATATTAATGGCTTTCAATGTCTCCCTTAATGCCAAGAGGCAATATGTTTTAGTAGGGGAAAAAAAAAAACCAAAAAATCAAAAAAAAAACCTCAACCAGTCTTTTTAGTCAGTTTTGAGACCTTAAACCAGAGCTGTCCAACAGAGCATTCTAAGATGATAGAAATGTGCTGTATCTGCTGTGTTCAACACCGTAGCACTAGCCACATGTAACTCTTTAACACTTAAAATGTGACTGGTGCACCTCAGAAACTGAACTTTAAATTTTGTTTACTTCTAATTTAAATTTATACAACCAGATGTGGGTAGTGACCACTATATTGGCCAGTACAGGCTTAAACAAGAAACTGAACCTAGCACAAAACTGTCCTGCAATAGTAACAGTAACTAAAATATATGCATATATGTATGCATGTGAAGATTTACTATTTGCTAGGTTCTGTGTTAAGAAATGTACAAGTATTTTTTTCTTTTCATTTTCATGAGCAGCAGTTGGCAAACATTTTCTGTAGAGTCAGAGAGTAAGTATTTTAAGCTCATGCACCATGCAGTCTCTGTTGCAATTTTTCAACTCAAGTTATTGCAGTGAAAGCATCCATAGACAATCCACATACAAATGGCTATGGCTGTGTACTAATAAACACATACATTTACAAAAGAGGCGACAGGAAAAATTTTTCTCATGGGCCATATTTAAAGACCCCTGCTCATGATAATTCTATAATTTTATGAATGAGAAAATAATAGGCGAATGTGAGTATATAGCCACTCTAAGTAAGGGTTCCACTCCTACTACAAGCACTTGCTTCAACATTCACCTTTCCACTTCTGGTTATCATTTTATTTGAACCAAAGCAGGAATCTTCTTGACATGAATTAACCTTAATAAGAAATTCCTTCTTTCAATTTTCTTCCTCATCATCAATTCAGAGACAAATGTTTTTGTACTATTACCAGATCTACCAGTTTAACGTGCTGGTGAGCTGAGACACTGTGGGACAATTCTTGGTTCCAACTATTGGACACAGTGGAGAGTTATTACCCAGCAATTAAACATGTGTATGACTATACATATATCATTGTCAAATATGGCTATAAAATGCAACCTGTAATATTTGTATATGAATCCATCTAACAGTAATTAAATGTTTGTTATATTCAAGGTACAATGCTGGGTACTATTGTGGAATACAAAAGAATATAGCCTGATTCTTTCCAGGGAACTAAGAGTCTGTGGAGGGAGATGCCATGAATATAAACTACTGGAATACAAATTGACTTAGGAGTGGTAGAGACTAAGTATTTAGGAGTCCACAGAAACTAAAGATCACTTTTCACTAGATCTCAATTCAATTCTATTAATAGTCACCTGCTGAATATCTACATTTTGCCCAAAATGTTATTAGGTTACTGGCAGAATACAAAGCAAAAACATATTAGTCTTCCTGCTTGTGTAGCTTAAGATATTATTAAGTAAGCAAATTATGAATACACTCTTCAAACAACGGAAAGGAAAGTCCAAGGGGGTAATTTGAAAAGTATTCTATAAGCTAGTGAACATAGGAGTCAATGTAACTAAAAGCAAGAAAGAATACTGTAAAATGTAATTAGCCTGTGAAGACTTACATCTCATGGAAGGACCCAGAGATGGGGCTAAAAATTTTGTGATTACACAGAAAACAGAGGCATAATTTATTATGTGTATTATTTGATGTACAATAAATAAGTCAAAGTGAGATACCTATCACCGGAAAAATCAATGGAGTCAAAGTTCTTCATGTCTTTACATTGTATTATTTAAAAACATACTATGTCAGCCTGCGCAACATGGTGGAACCCCATCTCTACCAAAAATACAAAATTAGTTGGGTGTGGTGGCACATGCCCGTAATCCCATCTACTCGGGAGGCTGAGGCAGGAGAATCGCTTGAACCTGGGAGGTGGAGGATGCGGTGAGCCGAGATCACGTCATTGCACTCCAGCCTGGGCAACAAGAGTAAAATCTCCATCTCACCAAAAACAAAAAACGAACAACAACAACAACAACAAAACAAAACAAAAACAAAAACGTACTATGTCAAAATGTGTACAGTTAATACAGAAATCTTATAATTCTTAGACTACAACTGTATAATGCATGAAATGAAAGCATTGGTTGTAACTGTGAATGAATGAGGGATAGTTATATCTTCAGTAAGGGATAGTTATATCTTCAGTAAGTAATTACTGGGACAAGAGCCACTTTGGTACCTACTGTACCAAATCATATAGGATTCAACACAGCAGAAACAAACACTAATAGGAATGGAATAATAACAATAGCACTTCTATTGGATGTTAGGATCCTATGGTACACATGCTATTTTCTTATCTTCATTTTCAAAAGTCTTCCATTTATGTTTGTCACTTCAGCATATTCACAATATACTTGTTCCTTATTTCTTCTCCTCTTCATTTTTTCTTCTCTTTATTTCTTTCAAATGCAGCCTGTTTCCTTTTCAGGAATTGCTTGACAATCTTATTGAACATTTTTTTACCATTTAAGTAAGTTCTACAAATACTGCCATTAATACAAAATACTTATTTGAAAGTATCAGGACAACATAAAGCATATTAGTTCACATATGTAAATTGGATAGAAAGTAAAAACTATTCTCTAGCATCTAAATAGGTTAGAAGATAATATGTTTGTACCTGAACAGAACACAGTATTTTCAATTGCAATAATACTTTCTTTGACAGAATTCTTAATGCATTGTGGGCATGTTATCCATCTGTTACATGGACACTTAAGGCAAATTATACCTTCCTGAATTAGACCCTATTTTCAGAGGTGAAATTTTATGCTCTCTCATGTTCTACAGATTGCCTAAAACGTAGAACATTATAATGCTGCAACATCAGCTGGCAGGAATTATGGAAAAAACAACATTCATTTTGTTTCTATTTCACTTGGAGTTTATTTATTTTTTAAATTTACAGTGTCGGTTTTCCCTTCTATACAAGTTGTATGCTGCATAACAATGTTTTGAGGGGCCCAGAAGCAACATTATACAAACTCATTAGCACACAGATTAAGCCAACAGAAAGAGATCATTTTATTGTTTCATTTAAAGACTATCTTCCAGTGCTAATTCGCTGGTATATTTTGACAGGGAAGAGGTGTAATGTCAAATAGCATAACATTGGGCTGGGACTGAAAATCCTCTTCAGAGGCAGACATAGGTATTCCAATGGAGTTATCAAAATAAGTTTTTGTAGCAGTATATGTATTATTATTAACTAATGTCCCACACCAAACTTCAAATGTAATATCTTACAACATGTGATCCCCACCACTCATCAACACGTCTTTCCTAAAGTGGGAATATATATTGCATTTAGAGTAACCTTGATACTGTCAGGCTTCAATAAATGCTGCTGAGAGCAGAAGGTCAGCAAAGCCCACTAAGTTGAATAGGCACCATTAAACTATTTCTGAGGAATCAATAATGAAAAATTGACAAGCTAAATACAGGTTTAAAATGTATTACATGTTCTAAGTGATGCAATGAGATGCACTCTTAGTGAAAAAATAGCATAACATAGTTAGCTTTTACTGCAACATAAGATGAAAAATAAAATATTTTATGAGCTGTAGTAATTTGTTAATGCCACCTATTTTGAGTACAGATTAGAATCTTATACTATAAGACAGAAATTTAAGCCTAGAGCCAATCTAAGATAGCATTTAAATCAGCTTCTTGCAAAAGTAGTATTAGAAGTAGTTCAATAAACGTAGATGTGGATCTCTTAAACATAGAATTGCAAATTAACAATAGGGCATTTTTTTTAACTTAAAACTGATGATTAAAATTGATTAAAAAAAGTTTTATAAGTAGATAAAACTCATAAAAAGATATTATCACTTTATATGCTATTGTGGATTTTTTTTTTAAAAAACATCTTTCTCAAATCTACAAAATCCTCATTCTCACTGTTAAATTTGAACAGTCATTCCAAAAATATACACTAATATGTACACTAAAAAATGTATAACTGCAGATTTAAGGAAAAAGTTGTACGTAAATACTTCAGGAATTATTTTTTCCACACAGAATGTTTATATTCTTCCTGACCAATATCATAATTGTCAAGAAGCATGACTCAACTCTTTTAACCTGTTTTGATCAGCTATAATTTAAAACCTCCAGGCATTCAAGGCAGGGAATACACCGATTGAGCAGTGAGTTGTTCCCCAACATGTCTTTTTATTTAGATGTTAGCCCTCAGGTAAAGGGCAGACCCTAGCTGTGGTTTCACCATACTAACAGTAAGACGTGACTCCAGACATGGCTGCTCTTCTACCCAGTGTGGCTCATTTGAATTATCAGTGAACAAATCGATCCTTGCGGCTAGTTATCTTCAACATGTACATAAATGTGATTCACGTAAGAAGCAGTAGTATTACAATGTATCTGATCTCTGATTTTAAAATACAAGCTGAGATTCATATTTATGATCAATAAATGTCTTACTGTATGGTATCTTAATTTCTATGGCACAACCAGCCACAGAAACCTTGTATTCAAACGGCCAACTGTTATCAATCTTGGGTATGCATGAGAATTTTATAAACTCTCTTATAGATAGGTAGATAGATACGTGTGTATGTGTGTGAGTGTGTATGTATACCCCATTTCCACTCTGTGAACCGGCTGTTAGCATGTTCCAGCACACCACTGCTCTGAGTGATTCTGATGTCTGCTCTTTCTTTTGCAATTTTTACATTCAGAATCTGACCAGATCTCTTTCTCTATCACTACCACTCTTATCAAAGCCACAGCTCTCAACTCCAAACATGTCTTCCTAGTTGCACTCTTGCTCTCCTTGTTTATTCTTCGAAGAGTAGTCAGAAATATATTTTTCAGATGTAAAATGAATCAGGCCACTGATCTGCTAAAAACTAATAGCTTATTCTTACAAGCAGAATAACTGCTGCTTTCAGGACCTCAAGTTATCTGCCTGAAGACTCTCCCCAACTCTGTGACCTCATCTCTCAGTACAACTCTCTTGCTTGCTTTATTCTGGCAGTACTGGGTCATTTCTAGTCTTTGAATCACCAGACATGCTGTTCTGCCAGGCCCAGTGCACAGTACTCCCTCTACCTAAAACATTCTTCCCCACTCTATTTATAAGCCTCCCTCACTTTCTCCAGAGACCTGCTCCAAAGTCACATTGTCCAAATGATGATCTTCAATCATGCACTCTCATCACACAACAATCCATGCAGACACTCCTATCATTTAGACCTTGCTTTATTCTTTACTATAGCACTTGCAACTACCTGAAATATTAATACTATTGAAAATTAAAAATTATGCTTATCATCTGGTCAGTCCACTAAAGTGTAAACTCCTTGAAGGCAGTAACTTTGTTATATTAATTGCTCCATTACCATGGTTTTGAACAGTGTCTGGCATGTAGTAGGTATTCAATAAATAATTGTTGAACAAATCAATGTTATAAAGGAATGATTATCATGATTTAGTAATATAGTCAATGGTTATACCTTCTATTGTACCTATGCCTCTTTGTGAGAGATTTAATTTGATTAAGATGGCAACTTGAACCAAGTGTTTTCTTTAAGAAAACTGAACTTAGGAACAGTTTTAAAAATTACTCCAGAAATAGAGGGGAGGTGCGCCCAAGATGGCCGAATAGGAACAGCTCCAGCCTCCAGCTCCCAGCGTGAGTGATTTCTGCATTTTCAACTGAGGTACTGGGTTCATCTCACTGGGGAGTGCCGGACAATTGGTGCTGGTCAGCTGGTGCAGCCCAAACAGCAAGAGCTGAAGCAGGGCGAGGCATCACCTCACCTGGGAAGCACAAGGGGGAAGGGAATCCCTTTTCCTAACCAAGGGAAACTGCGACACACAACACCTGGAAAATCGGGTAACTCCCACCCTAATAATGTGCTTTACCAAGGGTCTTAGCAAATGGCACACCAGGAGATTATATCCCACACCTGACCTGGAGGGTCCCACACCCACGGAGCCTCCCTCATTGCTAGCACAGCAGTCTGAGATCTAACTGCAAGGCGGCAGCAAGGCTGGGAGAGGGGCGCCCACCACTGCTGAGGCTTAAGTAGGTAAACAAAGCCACCGGGAAGCTCAAATTGGGTGGAGCCCACTGCAGCTCAAGGAGGCCGGCCTGCCTCTGTAGACTCCTCCTCTGGGGACAGGCATAGCTAAACAAAAAGCAGCAGAAACCTCAGCAGAGGTAAATGCCCCTGTCTGATACCTTTGAAGAGAGCAGTGGATCTCCCTGCACAGAGGTTGAGATATGAGAATGGACAGACTGCCTGCTCAAGTGGGTCCCAGACCCCTGAGTAGCCTAACTGGGAGACATCCCCCACTAGGAGCAGACCCACACCTCACATCTCACATGGCGGGGTACACCCCTGAGACAAAGCTTCCAGAGCAAGAATCAGACAGCAACACTCGCTGTACAGCAATATTCTATCTTCTGCAGCCTCCGCTGCTGATACCCAGACAAACAGAGTCTGGAGTGTACCTCAAGCAAACTCCAACAGACCTACAGCTGAGGGTCCTGACTGTTAGAAGGAAAACTAACAAACAGAAAGGACACCCACACCAAA
>NW_012101465.1:750899-756209 GCF_000951045.1 Mandrillus leucophaeus
ATCGCACCACTGCACTCCAGCCTGAGCGACAAAAAGTTAAACTGTGTCTGAAAAAAAATTACTCCATCATTTTATTTAATAATTTTTAATAAAAGATTTTCTTGTTTAATAAATATATGTATTTTAAAATATGGTTTATATTTTATATCATCCTATTTAATGTCTTCATTTGTATAAGTTTTTGTACTTCATATTAGAACAGATCTTTTATAAGTTAAAAATACACAAATTACACAGAAAAACAGAAGAGAAATTTGTTGATGCTCGAATAACATATGTGGCTACAACTGCCTTTTGCAGTACAGACTTAGTAAGGTTTGTTTCCATTTGAGCATGTTTGAAGTTGCATTTTCTCATAGTGCATGCTACATTATGTTGTAAAGTCTTTGAGGTCAAGAACCATCTTTTTATTATTCATATATTCCTAGCACTATGCACAACTGGAACTCCATATATACACTTTTTGAAAAATGAAAATCTATTGAAGATACTGAAGGCATTCTGGATAAGCAAATAAAAATATATTGTTGGTCTTATGTAACAACAACACTTTCCTAGTGACAGGAGTTTTAAAATTACAGCACTTAATCTAGAAGTCTTTGAATTAGATTTGTTTTATATCACTCTTGTACACTTCAATGGTTACCAGTAGGTCAGTGAAGTCTTACTATTTAGATGCTAAGACCATAATGAAATGGTTGCTATTTACAATGTGGCAAAATGGCCTGAAAGAAATAGAGTTTGCTGAGCATGCAAACCTAAACTTCTGAAGGGATAAGAGCATCAAAAAACATAACAATCTGTCTTCAGCAAATTTCCCAGCCGCTACAATGCTGCTTTGATAACACACTTCCTCTAAAGATGTAATTGTATACATACAATTTACAGTATTAATGGTATACAGTTGATAATGTTACCATTAATAAAAGAGGTGCTACAAAAACAGTTTTAACTAGTATTTATAGTTCAATGGCTTTGGTGTGCATCCAAGATAGGATGACACAACTGTTACCACTATTTCGTGCCAGTTGATTTATGTAAAAAGAAAGCACATACCCAGATCAAGTCAAGGTTCAGCATCATATAATAAAGTTTAATTCTCTCTTTTAAAGTTTATCTTTATTGGTACAAGTGGATTTTATAAACTTTAAATATTTTTTTGAATGATAAAGAATATATATTACAGGTAGATAGCTAGATAATGGAAAGATAAAGCTATGGATTTGATATACAAACATAGATATACAAGTGTATAAGTGTGTTCATGCAGCAGACAGTGTGCTATTAAGCGGTTAACATATAGCATCATATGTTATAGCATTCGACATCACAGTGGCCACATGGGCTGTATATTTTTAAAGTTAGTTTACAGGTTAATAAATCTCATCAATTTAAATGGATTATCCAAAGGCACACAGTAAGTGACATAGCCATGATATAGTCTCAGCTCTTTGCCTGTTCTCACATATAATACACCACATTTTTTCTATATATCTACTTATTGCCATATTTTGTCTTTCTTACTGTGGTAAAAACACATAACTTGATATCCACCCTCTTACCTTTTTAGGTGTACAGTATGGTATTCTTAACTATAAGCACTATGTTACACAGCTGATCTGTAGAACTTTTGCATCTTGTGTGACTGAAAGTGTATACCTATTGAACAGCAACTTCCCATTTCTGCCTCTGCTTAGGACCTGGAAACTGCCATTTTACTTTCTACTGTGATGAGTTTGACCACTTTAGATAACTTGTGTAAGTAGAATCATGCCGTATTTGTCCTTTTGTGACTGGTTTATTGCCCTTAGCATAATGTTTTCAAGGTCCATCTATGATGTCACATATTACAATATTTCCTGCTTTTGAATGGCCAAATGATACTTCATTGTATGGGTATACCAGATTTTCTTTACCTATTTTTCTCTCCATGAATGTTTAGGTTGTTTGCACTTTTCGGCTATTGTGAATAATGCTATTATACAATCAACATGAGTAAGCAAGTATCTCTTCAAGATCCCGATTTCATTTTTTTTTTTTTTGTATAAATACCCAGAATTAGAATTGGTAAATCATATGGTAGTTCTATTTTTAACTATTTTGGTGAAACCTCTATACTGTTTTTGACAGAAGATGCACCATTATACATTCTCACCAACAGTGCACAACAGTTCCATTTTTCCCATATTCTTGGTATCACTTATTCTTTTTTTCTTTTTTCTTTTTTTTATATAATGGCCATCCTAACAAGTATAAACAATATTTCACTGTGGTTATGATTTGCATTTTTCTGATGTTTAATGATGTTGAGCATCTTTTAACATACTTACTGGGAATTTTTATGTCTTCTTTGGAAAAATGTTTAATCAAATCCTTTGCCCCTTTCTTAATCAGGTTGTTTATTTTGTATTTCTGTTACTGAGTTGTAGGAATTTCTTAAATGTTTTAGATATTAACTACTTATCAAATATATGGTTTGCAAATATTTTCGGTTAATTATTTTATTTGATGTGCAAAAGCTTTTTAGTTAGATATATTCCCACTTGATCATATATATGTGGGCTCTCTATTCCTTTCCACTGATTCATGTGTCTCTCTTTAAAAATGGCACCATGCTGTTTTGATTAGTGTAGCTTTGTAATATGTTTCAAAATCAGGAAATGCGAGGTCTCTAGCTTTGTTCTTTTTCAATATTTTTAATGGCTATTTGTGGTCCTTTATGGGATTCTTTAGAAATTTTACAATTTTGATTTTCTATTTCTGTAAAAGATGTCTTTGAGATTTTAATTGAGATGGCATTGGATCTGCTTTGGGAAGTGTGGATATTTTAACAATATTAAGTATTTCAATTCATGAACATGAGATGTATTTCCATTTGTTTGTTCTTTAATTTCTTTTAGCAAAGATAGTTTTCAACAAATAAGACTTTGTGTTCTTAGTTAAGTTTATTCATAAGTATTTTATTATTTTGATGCCTTTTTTTTATTTTGATGTCATTTAAAATGGGATTATTTTCTTAATTTCCTTTTAGGGTTGTTCATCGTTTAATGTATAGAAACACAACTGATTTTTGTATGGTAATTTTATGCCCGGCAACTTTACTAAATTTACTTACTAGTTCTAACAGTTTTCTTTGGTGTGAAGTATGTACGGTTTTCTACATATTAGACCATGTCATCTAGAAACAGAGATAATTTTACTTTCTCCTTTCCAATTTGGATGTCTTTTTATTTCTTTTTTTTTTTTAACCTAATTTCTTTGGTAAGAACTTCCAGTATTTATTTTCATCGTTGCAAAATCTTCCACTCTTTTCCTCATTCCCCTAAATATAAATTAGATCATAGCCTCCATCAGTTCTTCCTTCATTATATTTCTGGAACCCATTTTCTTTGGATCTCACTTTAGTCACTCTTTTCTCCTCATATCTTGAATATTAATCTGTGTTGCTGCTTCGGTTTAAACCTTCTAAAGTTACTAAATGTAGCATCTCTAAATACCACTTCAAGCTTCTCATTTACCTGCTAATTCCCCAAGTCCTTCAAAACCTCAGTCTACAGTCTTCTTTTCAAAATATATCTGATACTACAGTGCAAAATGGTCTTAGTGCTGCCATTTGAGTCTCATCTTTCCTTTGCTCAGGTTTTCTCACATATGCAATACACTCACTTCTCCCTCAACCAGCTCAAACCCAGGCCAAACTTTGATATCAAACTCTGGGGCCACTCCAAGTAGTGGCAGCAATGTTATTGCCACCATTGTTGTCATCTTCATTGTGATCATCATCATTCCAGCTCTATTTGTAAGCTCTTATGGAAGCACTACTCAAAGAGTAGATCTGACAGACCCCGGCAGGTCAGCCAACAGTTTCCTACATCCCCAGGATAATATAAGAACTAAAATTGAAACTAGGCATTTAGAAACCTTAATATCAATTTCGGATTGCTGTGACATTCATATGTGGAGATTTAAAAGCATCACTTCTCAATGGATTAGAAATTTAAAATCCAGAAAGAAAAATGAGTTACTTCATCATAGATGGTTTGAGAAGTACTGCTTTACAGTCTCCCAAAGTATTTTCACACATAATATAATATTCAGTTTAAGCTGTGATATCAGGAATAGATATTGTTTGCATCTTGTAAGTGTAAAGCAAGCAAACAAACAAAAACCCTGAGGGCTAGAAAATGTTTGAAAATTTTCAAAACACATATCTTGTAAGTGGTAGTACTTTTCATTCCAAATCTGGTGTTGTTTTTTTTTTTCTCTCTGTCCTATTGTTTATCTACCAGGGGTGCCTCAGAGTGACTGTCTTCATTCAGCCTGGTAAAAAACTGGATGGATATAATCATTTTGGGATGATTTTGGGATCACTAGAGAGCCACTGGCTGCCTGTGAGTTTTATCTACTAATACAACTTAATCTAGTATTTGTATTCAAGAAAATGAAAAACCATATATATATAAATATATGTGTGTGTGTATATATATATTCTTTTGACTAAAGGCTGACTTACTTTCTCATGTTTTCATTTAACCTCTCAATCAACTGACATTACATTTATTGAGCACCTACTATGTCTCGTGCCTCGTGCTCAGTGCTGGTAAATATGAAGAACAGAATAGCTCTTCCATAATGATTTCATGGATAGAAAATAGTATAGGGGTTAGAACAAGTTTTCTTATATTTTATGATTTTTTTTATCATTTAAAGTTATCCAAAACTCAATTTTCCTGTTTTGTAGTACATAAGCTTTGAAAGAATTCCATCTAATGTGAAAATAAAATTCTGTACAGCTTCACCCTGCTGCAAGCTACTAAGCATTAGCTTCTGTCTAAATAGTCTTTCTTTCTCTAATTGCTTTCTTTAGGATCACTAATCTTCCAAAGAATCATTGTTTACATTATGCGTTTGCCCATTAAGCCGAGAAGCACTTCTTTCCACACTTTTCCCATTCCAAGGAAGGATTAAGAGCAACTGTTAACACAATTAAAGCTCAGTTTAATTTCTATGATCCATTTGCTTTTGCAGTAAAACACCATGACTGTGAACCCCTAGAGGGTTGTAACTACCATGGGATCAGGTTTATTTGCCTGCCCTAAGTGACCTGTACAGGAAAAAGGCAAAACTTACCATGTGGAACACCAAAACACTAAGACTTAATAAACAAGGTCATTTCAGATGTTCTTTCTCTTTGTATAGGAATGGGCATTTTCATAACTACCCTTCTCTGGCTCTCTATGAAACTGAGCATCAACCCAGCAAGCACTGTACCCAAACATCGATTACAGCCTGCAGTAGGGCCTCAAAAGC
>NW_012101465.1:756259-757041 GCF_000951045.1 Mandrillus leucophaeus
ATCAAAGACCAAAGGCAGATAAAACCACAAAGATGGGGAAAAGGTAGCGCAGAAAAGCTGGAAATTCAAAAAAATAAGAGCGCATCTCCCCCTCCAAAGGAACGCAGCTCATCGTCAGCAACGGAACAAAGCTTGATGGAGAATGACTTTGAAGAGTTGAGAGAAGAAGGCTTCAGTTGATCAAACTTCTCAAAGCTAAAGGAGGAACTACATAACCAGCGAAAAGAAACTAAAAACCTTGAAAAAAGAATGGATGAATGGATAACTAAAGTAATCAATGCAGAGAAGACCTTAAAAGAACTGATAGAGATGAAAACCATAACACGACAAATGCACATGCTTCAGTAACTGACTCAATCAACTGGAAGAAAGAGTATCAGTGATTGAAGATCAAATGAACGAAATGAAGTGAGAAGAGAAGTGTGGAGGACATGAGTAAAAAGAAATGTACAAAGCCTCCAAGAAATAAGGGATTATGTGAAAAGACCAAATCTACATCTGATTGGTGTGCCTGAAAGTGATGGGGAAAATGGAAACAAGTAGGAAAACATCTGCAGTATATCATCCAGGAGAACTTCCCCAAACTAGTAAGACAGGCCAACATCCAAATTCAGGAAATACAGAGAATGCCACAAAGATACTCCTTGAGAAAGGCAACTCCAAGGCACATAATTGTCAGATTCACCAAAGTTGAAATGAAGGAAAAAATGTTAAGGGCAGCCAGAGAGAAAGGTCGGGTTACACACAAAGGGAAGCCCATCAGACTAACAGCAGATCTCTCG
>NW_012101465.1:757771-767753 GCF_000951045.1 Mandrillus leucophaeus
GATCAGGTTTATTTGCCTGCCCTAAGTGACCTGTACAGGAAAAAGGCAAAACTTACCATGTGGAACACCAAAACACTAAGACTTAATAAACAAGGTCATTTCAGATGCTCTTTCTCTTTGTATAGGAATGGGCATTTTCATAACTACCCTTCTCTGGCTCTCTATGAAACTGAGCATCAACCCAGCAAGCACTGTACCCAAACATCGATTACAGCCTGCAGTAGGGCCTCAAAAGCACAGTGGCCTGGAATTCTGATTCACTAAGGAAATCAATTCAGGAGCAGCTGCCCTCAATATATGACCCATTCTCTGAGACTGTGATTCTAGGGAGCACGCACATTCCCAGAAACGTGTTAGATTAGAAGGATGACAGCAGTGTCACACAGACTTTGGTAGTTATTTAAAGTTAATTAATTTAACCTGACCTTTCCATATAAATATAAGGCACAATAGACGACTAGTGATAATTGATTCTGGAGAGCCTCCGAAATGGTTCAAGGAAAACACAGCTGTGCTGTATAGCAGTTCTTGTTTGCTCTGGATTATAAACTATTTTTAGTACTTAGTTAATAAAGCTAATTTTCTTAAGGGGCCTGCAGTGAAATGCATGAGCTGCTGTGTCAGATGCTGATAGAATTGGGATTTGTAATGGATGAACCTAAGAAAATTAACTCCTCTAATGCGGACTTACTTTTAGAGCTGAGGCATCAGTGTACCTGCTTGCAGAGATATCTAATCAAAGTAATCAGAACCTATTTTATGGTTTTCCACAATAAGTTTATTTGGGAAGTTACAGATGGACTTCTGTAATACATCTGTTATCTCTATTTTTTGTGTTGATATACTATTAATTTTAATTACAACAGCAATGAAGATTTCATGATAAAATGATAAACAACATATATTAAGTGCTACTTATAAGTACCTTAAATATATTCTTCCATTTTGAAACACTGATCTTTTCCCATTTTGACATCTTTGAAATTGATGGTGTGTTGTAACAGTGCATCTTCGAACTGATGACATCTTAGGTTCAGTAAAATATAGTAACTGATGCAATCCTCTAGGCAACTTCCTGAAGGAGATATTATTACTCCTTACACATGAGGAAACTAAGGCATAGAGGGATCTTAAGTAACTTATCCAGGTGATGTAGTTCATAAAAAGGAGAGTTCGGATTTGAATGCAAGCAGTCTGACTATGGATTCAAATTCTTAATTACTATGAGATATTGTCTCATGAACTCATTTAAATACAACTCAAGTGCCACGTGACCAAGTCTGTTTCATGAGCAACTCCCTACTATCAGTTTCATGAGTACTCCAGCAGTATGAAGGCACTAATATGTGTAAAAAGAAAAATTAGTATTGTTTAGTGTATGTTTACAGAAAAGTGTATCATACTTTGAAAATCTATTTTGTGTTTTTACTCAATAATATTTGCATGAAATCCTTTTTATTTTTCAACTTTTATTCTAACAGCTGCATAGTATTCCACTACATGACTGCACATGTGCAATTTTCATGTTTCCATGTTTACATTGTTATAAACAGCACTGTAATGAAACATATTTAAATGCTCTCATTTAAACAAGTGATTCTCTAGGTAGATTCCATGAAGTGGAATTTCTGAGTCATGGATGTGCTTCTATTTTCTATTGAGAAGATTTAAATATTTTGGCTGTAACACGACATGCCTGTCATATAGCATTTTGTTACTAAGATTAGCAAGTCATTTTCAACTATATATCACAGCAGATATTTATCAAGCATATTTGAAGTGCTTTTTTGCATTTATGTGGGAAAGTCTTTATAAAACAATTTTTATTTAGGTTCATACAAACCCTAAAGCTGTATTATAAAAAGAGACATGTACATTTGGAGAGCAGGAGGGTAGGACAGAACTTGTGGCCAACAGTAGTTCTCTTGTGATACACTATCAGAAAAAATATGTGCCTTTGATATTTTTCATCATTTGAATATCTCTTAAGTTTGTAAAACACAACAAGATAGAAACACTTTGCTTGTCTTGAATGACATTAACAAGGAATCAAATGATATGAAAATTTACCTCTTGTTGAATTTTTTAAAATCATGAATGGAAAAAAAATCCTGTGTTTGTCATATTCTTTAAGTACAATGAGTTTAGTCCTCTTGACTCCAAAGTGTTTGTTTTCATAAATTATTTCCGCCAAACTAGTGTCTAAGTGACAGACTGTCTGCTCTGGAGAGGACACACGGGATCTGTTTATTGCCATCTCTGGGATTAGCGTGCTGGCTCTCAGCTACTTTTGCAGATGCTTCTTGTCTTTGTTCTTAATATAGTTGTTTAGCATTAAGAATAGTTATGTCATCAAAACACCTAATATGAATAGCAGGAATGTACTCTTGAAATGGTGGAGGCTTTTGTGTATTAGCTGATCTGCTGTAAACTTCCTTCTTCAAAGGCAGGAACCTATTAAGATGAATTTATTACCATAGGTACAAAGTCCTCACACATCCTAAATACAACGCTTGTCTAACCACTGTTGTAATATACCACAGCACTTCAATTAAAAAATAGTCACAGAGGTCAGGAATAACTAAACATAATATAAATAGCTGTCTCTGAGCCACTAGGCACGTCACTTAAAAGGGCACCAGAGAGTCCTCATTTGGAGAGTTACATAAAAACTTCAGCTTTGGAGGATGCATGATTATATAACACTTCAGTTGGTTTTATAATGTCATTCCTTTAATCTTACAAAGAATAGGGGAAGAGCGTGGACAGTCATACTTTTTTAATGGTTTCATCTTTCAAGGAAAAGAATGTGCAAGTGGGGGAACAAACTCTTCTTTCATGTAATCTTGAACTGTTAAATCAGTCCACCAAATTAGATTTTGGCCATGATTTGGCTCTCCCTGGTATCAATAAAGCTAATAAATATAATTATTTTTTAAACATGTAAAAATACTATAGGTATGCAAATAGAGTGCAAAGTAAGCCAAATTTGAAAGTAAGTGTATTTCAAATGACATTATGGTTTCCTCCCTTGGCCTTTTTTAAAGGTTCCAGAAGCATAAAATGACTATAAAAGAATGATTTTGTTACAAAAAAAGTGATCTAGATCAGTAGGATCAGCCTCACTCATGAGCACTGAGTTAGAAACAGTTATAACTCATTTTATTGCACTTTGCTTTATTGTACTTCACAGATACTGTGTTTGAAGGTTTGTGGCAATGCTGTGTCAAGCTTCTATTGGCACCATTTTTCCAACAGCACATGCTCACTTTGTGTTTCTGTCACATTTTGGTAATTCTTGCAATATTCAAATTCTTTCACTATATCTGTCATGTTGATATGTGATCAATGATCCTTAATGTTACCATTATAATGGTTTTGGGGCACCATAAACTGTGCCTATAAGAGATGGCAAACTTAATTGATAAATGTCGTGTCTGACCTTTCTATCCACCAGTCGACCCCTGTCTCTCTCCCTGTCCTTTGGCCTCCCTATCCCCTGAGACACAATAATGTTGAAATTAATTTAATTAATAACCCTACATTGGCCTCTAGGTGTTCAATTGAAAAGAAGATTTGCACATTTCTCACGTTAAATCAAAAGCTAGAAATGATTAAGCTTAATGAAGAAGATATGTCAAAAGCTGGTATAGACTGAAAGTAGGTCTCTCCTGCCAAACAGTTAGCAATGCTGTGAATGCAAAGGAAAAGTTCTTGAAAGAAATGGAAAACGCTACTTCAGCGAACACATGAATTATAAGAAAGCCAAGCAGCCTTATTGCTGATATGGAGAAAGTTTTGGTGGTCTGGATAGAAGATTAAACAAGTCACACCATTTCCTTAAAGCCAAAGCCTAACCCAGGGCAAAGCCCTAACTGTATTCCATTCTATAATTCTGAGAGAGGTGAGGAAGCTGTGGAAGCAAAGTCTGAAGCTAACAGGGGTTGGTTAGTGAAGTTTAAGGAAAGAGGCCATGTTCATAACATAGAAGTACAAGGTGAAGCTGCAAGTGGTGACGTAGACGCTGCAGCAAGTGATCCAGAAGACTTAGCTAAGATCATTGATGAAGGAAGCTACGGTACACAACAGATTCTCAGTGTAGACAAAACAGCCTTACGCTGGAAGAAGATGTCATTTAGGACTTTCATAGCTCTAGGGAAGTTAGTGCCTGGCATCAAATTTTCAAAGGACAGGCTGACTCTGTTGGGAGGAGCTAATCCCACTGGTGACTTTAAGTTGAAGTCAGTGCTTATTGACCATTCCAAACATCCTAGGCCCTTAAGAATGATGCTTAATCTACTCTGCCTGTGCTCTACAAATGCAACAACAAAGCCTGGATGACAGCACATCTGTTTACATCTTGATTTACTGATTATTTTAAGTCCACTGTTGAAAACTACTTCTCAGAGAAAAAGATTCCTTTTAAAATATTACTGTCCACTGACAACATATCTGGCCACCCAAGAGCTTTAATGGAGACGTACAAGGAGATCAATGTTGTTTTAATGCCTGCTAACATAAGATGCATTCTGCAACCCATGAATCAAGGAGTAATTTCCACTTTCTAGTATTATATTTAAGAAAAACATTTCATAAGATTATAGTTGCCATTCTAGTGACTCCCTCTGATGGATCTGGGCAATGTAAATTGAAAACCTTCTGGAAAGGATTCATCATCCTAGATACCATTAAGCACACTCACAAATCATGGGAGCAGGTAAAAATATCAACAGGAACAGGAATTTGGAAGAAGTTGATTCCAACCCTCATGGATGACTGAGTGCTTCAGGATTTCAGCAGAGGAAGTAACTGCATATGTGATGGAAATAGTAAGAGAACTAGAATTAGAAGTGGAGCCTAAAGATGTCACTGAGTTGTTGCAATCTCAAAATAAAACTTGAACGAATGAGGAATTGTTCTAGGTGAGCAAAGAAAGTGGTTTCTTGAGATCGAATCAACTCTTGGTGAAGATGCTTTGAACATTGTCGAAATGACACCAAAGGATTAGAATATTACATAAACTTAGTTAATAAATCAGTGGCAGAGTTTCAGAGGACTGACTGCAATTTTGAAAGAAATTCTACTGTGAGTAAAATGCTATCAAACAGCATTGCATGCTACCGAGAAATCTTTTGTGAAGAGAAAATGCAGCAAACATCTTTGTCTTTATTTTCAAAAGTTGCCACAGCCACCTCAGGCTTCAGCAACCACCATCCTGTTCAGCCAGCAGGCATCAACATCAAGGCAAGACCTTCCACCAATGAAAAAATTATGACTAAGTGGTGATTCAGATGATTGCAAGCATTTTTTAGCAATAAAATATTTTTAAATTGAGATATGTACATTGCTTTATACATGATGCTATTGCAAACTTAATAGACTATAGTAGAGTATAAACATAACTTTTATATGCACTAGAAAACAAAAAATGTGTGTGACTCTCTTTATTGTGATATTCGTTTTATTGTGGTTGTTTGGAATTTGAACTTGCAATTACTCTGAGTCATGCCTATACAGAAGCTTGGGAAACATCCCAGAACTTGTAAAACAAAATTTGCATTTTAACAAGATCCCCTGATTCTCAGACATTATAGCTTGAGAAGCAGCGCTCCTGATTCTCAAACATGATAGTCTGAGAAACAGCTAGTAATAATTTAGCTTTCAATTTTCATTAGACCATGTACATCAGCAGTTGCAACACAGTTTTGATTAGCTAATTACGTAGATTTTTTTAATGAAGAGCATAGCTACTTGAGCACTTGCCCAGTTTCTCCACTTTTCCTCAGAAATTGTACTTACATTCTTTAGATGAAGGTAAAAAGCAATTAGGATGATTATGGTAATAGTAATTGCATTTAGAATATTTACTCTGGAGAATAGTATATAATTTGACTCGTCACTATTGAACAAACCCTCATTAAAAGATTATTCTGAGAAAATATTGATGCTTATTTGGAGGTGACTGATTTATGCTTTGTCTCCCACCACTTTAAGAAGTGTCCTAAGAAAATAACACATGTCATCTTATGGGTTAGTTTGTATGTAGATAAGACTATTATCTGTTTTGTCCAAAGTTATGACAATGTCTTGGTAGCTTGCCTTCTCACCAATAGCTCAATTTTTTTTATTATGTTATTATTTGATCTGTAAGAATTTGTGCCTAGGAAAAATTCAAATTGATTTATAAGCTTAAAGACATATATTAATATCTTTTAAAATAATTTCTTTATCTTTCAACATAAACCAACAAATTTCTTTCCCCTCAGAAAACAAAAATAAAACTACATGATTTTTCTAACCAGACAAATGTCTCAGCAAATTGACTACATCAGTTACATATTCTGGACCTTCATTTTTCACATCTATAAAATAAGATTTTGCCTGATCATGAGGGTTTATGATATATATTCTGATATAAACATTTATTATCATGTGAATCTACCATTCATTCTTGGTCATGCTGTTTCATGAAGTGAATAAACACATACAATTTGACAGCGTTTCCCAAGATTCCTAAAGCTTGGAATGACATAGGTTTAAATAAATTTGCCGGAAATGATGAGAAATGTGTTTTGTTGAGGCACAATGCTGCCTGCACAGTAAATAAGGCATATTCATTACAGAAAGGAAAGTCATTTCATTTTTGTTACATTCCATCAGATTGTCGCACATATAAGGCTAGAACTTATGTATGTGGAAAATGGGATTATTTAGGCAATGCACATTATTATCATGGAAGTTCTTTCAGCAGCTAATGTAGGCTGAACTACATATTAGAACAATTGGTCTGAGATTGAGACATGCTACCACATCTCATCCATTTCACTATCTTCAGCAGGAAATCATATCTACTAAGTCAAATTTCTTGTCTTTCAAAAGGAATTGGTTTGTGCACCATTTTGTGATAACCTTAGTGTATGTTATTAGAGGGTTGCTAAGGTTTTTAGAGATGATATGTAACATAAAACACACAGTATAAATGTAGATGGTTTGCAAAGAGAAGGGAGACATAGGATAAGGCATATCTGATTGGTTGTTACCATTTTGCAAGAAATAATCAGGATCACTAAGTTTGGAACCTGAAATTTATTTTTCCATAGAAATGATATTATTAATGATAATTATATTCTCCAGTCAATTGAGAAATTCATTTTCAACCCAGGATGTTGTTAAACTGAAATTATCAGGCATTTAGCACAGAGTGTGTCTTGCAAACAGCAGATAACTCTGAAAGTAGCCTTGCCTAAGTAAATCACCATCCCTTCATGGGAACTGTTATCTGAGTGTTTCTCCTAAAATCTATCTGACATCTAAGTTTCTATCCAATATTTATCCCTTAGAACAGTTGTGTGGCCTCAACTCTGCTATTAAGTTGGTTCTTGACCTTGGCTTGTGGTGTATTAGGGCCAGTTTGTAAGGGCTCAAAAGAGCTAATTTTTAAATGTTCAGAAATTTTATAAGCCAAGTTTCAACACAGCCAACATTAAAAAATTAATTACATATGCTTACAATTATACTAAAAACACAGGCGATAAATGGCCAGAACTCAACAGTTCTTATTTTACTACATTTTACTATCATATGTTCTCTAAAGTTTATTTACATGTATTTCATCTGTACAGTGGAAATACTATACAATGGTGTGCTAATGCATAGCTCTTTACAACTCCAGGTCCAGTGACATTATGTCAGGAGCTTGCAATTGACCATATGGGAATATTTATACAGTGAAAAATCAGCAAACACTTTAAATAAAGATTGATTTATTTGCTTGTTGATTTATACACAAGGATCATGAAAGTGTGACCCTCAACCCAAAATTTATCTGCATTTTTTTTTGTTTTGTAAATAAAGTTTTTCAGGGAGAATATCATCATGCTCACTTATTTTCATTTCATCTATGGCTACTTTTGAGCGACAATGACAGAATTCAGTAGATATAACTCAGAGACTATATGGTCCATGTATCCTAAAATAGTTACTATCTGGGTATTTAGATAAAAACTTACCAACCTCTTCTCTAAAGAAAGTGGTGGAAAAAATGTTAATAATTTACATAAAAGCATATCATATATGCATGTGTTACATTGAGAATAGCAGAAAAACCAAATGAAAATTTCTTCCAATATTCTAAAATTATCCAACTCAGTAATGTTAAATGAAGTTCCAAAATTCATTTTTAGTCTTTCATTCTTCCTTTACTTGCTAACATAAACTAAAATATCAACTAATATTTGTATTGAACTATACTTATTCACAATAAATTCTTTGCTGAGTCAAATAATAATCAAATACATATCTATACCCTAATATTGTGCCACAATTGTTAGCAACAAAATTTGATGAAATAAATAGTGGATTTCACAAGTTTACGTAGATTTTATGACAATATTTTTACTGGGCAAAGAGCAAATTGAGATATAACTCCATTTGTCAAATCATGCTTAAATTGCAATCAGAGATAGCTATGCATACATAAACCAAGAAATAATTATGTGAGAATCAATTGGTTATAAGAAATTTGCAATGAAGAGTTTTATATATTTTATTGTTATTTTAAGTTGTTACACAAATTTTATACCAGTGAAAATTATAATAAACTTTTATATATATATATAGAGAGAGTATTAGGGTTTTCCACGGAAATAGAACAGGGTGTGTGTGTGTGTGTGTGTGTGTGTGTGTGTGTGTGTGTGTGTATGTGTGTGTAGAAAGAAAGAGACACAGATTTATTTAAAGAAATTGGCTCACACAATTGTGAAGGCTCTATGAGTCTGAAATCTGCAGGAGTTACAGTTATAGTCCAAAATAATTCCTCCTAGCTCAGGGAAGGTCAGTCTTTGTCTATTAAGGTCATCAGTTAATTGGATAAGGTCCACTCATATATGGAGAATGATCTGCTTTACTCAAACTCCACTGATTTAAATGTTAATCTTATCCAAAAAAACACCTTCTCAGAAACATCCAGAGTAATGTTTGACCAAACATCTGGGCACGATGGCCCAGTCAAGTTGACATATAAAATGAACCATCACATACATACATACATGGATAATTTTTCTTACAATGTCAGTTAAAATTGGTAGCACACACTGATCCTGGCCCTCTCTTAATTCTACCTGTCTTCTGCCTATTTCATCCAGACTGTTGATCTTCCTACCATAAAGTTAAGCCTGGATGATGAAAGAGGGTTTTCCTTCCCTCTAAGTCATAGTATAGATGTGTCTTGTACTTAATTTGATGCACAATGATTGTAGATTTAGTAACTGAATCTGGCTGCGATTAATGGAGTAAAGATGAGGAAGAAAAAAAACTTATCCCTTTTCTTGGTTCAGAACTGCGCAACATTTGAACTGAGCCCTTTCTGCATTTGACATCCTTTCACCTCCCATCCCCTCTGAGCACCACCCTTCAATGATACTTCTCAATGTGACTGACTCTGTTCCTTATTCTTTTTGAAGAAATAAAACTCAAGCAGATATTGGATAGATGGCTCAGAAAAACCACAATTTTTATATCTATGAGTCTTGTTCAGGCCTAGTCTCATCGAATCTTAAAATGCTGCATTGTCTATACTGAACTGGAGTGCATCTATACAAAGAAATGGAGGTATAGACAGCTGACACATATTTATGGGATAGCCTCTAGTTAACATTTGCCAAAGACAATTATAAGCTGATGGAATTTGAGTTCAAATACATGATTAGCATTGATCCTGCATAAGCAAACTAACAAAGAGTTGTATTTTTTTTTTTTTTTTTTGAGACGGTGTCTCACTCTGTTGCCCAGGCTGGAGTGTAGTGGCACGATCTCGGCTCACTGCAACCTCGGCCTCCCGGGTTCATGCTATTCTCCTGCCTCAGCCTCCCAAGTAGCTGGGATTACAGGCGCCCGCCACCATGCCCGGCTAATTGTTTGTATTTTTTGTAGAGACGGGGTTTCACCATGTTAGCCAGGATGGTCTCGATCTCCTGACCTCGTG
>NW_012101465.1:767803-771568 GCF_000951045.1 Mandrillus leucophaeus
ATCTCCTGACCTCGTGATCCGCCTGCCTCAGCCTCCCAGAGTGCTGGGATCACAGGCGTGAGCCACCGCACCTGGCCAAGGGTTTTATATTTTTAAGTAGTTCGTCCTACCTAATGATACTAACTTAATTTTTCCCTGTGGTGTGATTGGATCAGCAGTGCCCCTGTGGGTCCCCTCCCATTACATTGTTTAATTCATATGGGTGGGCCAAATGACTAGAACGTCTGCCATTCCATTCAATGCCACACGTTTTCAAAGGATTTAACATGTTCCTTTCCTTTTTTTTTTACCTCTCCAAGGATGTCCCCTTGGGAGCAGCATTTACTGATCCCTTCTTATGGATGTGTCAGGTTGCCCCCATTATGCTCCCTACTAGGAGAATAAAAGGTCCCTTCTCTATGGAGAATCACCTACACATTTTACCTTTGGGAAATCTGTATGAGGACAGGATAGCCTCATACATAGATTTCTGTAGTTTGTGAAGTGACTATTTATTTCATGAAGGGAAATGTCATGAAATATATTTGCGTTTTGTGGATTTAGTCTGAAGTAATTTGTTTCTAAGTATGTCCCTTAATTATCTACTACCAATAATTAATTCTGATATTTTAGAAATTATTCAAGGAAACTTAACTGTGCACATTAATAAAATGGTTTATAAAAATAAATTTATGAAATGGAGAGAGAACATTTGTGGATGGAGTATTTAGAAGAGCAAAATCAGAGCAACAACTAAAATCGGAATGTTTTCTAAGTCTAGCAGATGGTAAATTCTATAGAAACAAAAATAACACTTTTAGTTTTTAAACATTTTAAAAATTATTATATGTCAGCTTCTGAGTATTAGGGAGGCAAATATTAACATCACGTATGGAATTTGCTCTCATGGAAATTGTTTAGGAGAAAAACAGTGTGATAGAACAAAAACAAAATAGGTAATAAGAGTAACAAAGATGCTGCATAATGTTCCTTAGGCCAAATCTAACAGAAAAATTATAAATTTGAAATCAGACAACAAAGTGGCTAAGACGTAGCCTATGTGCTGGGGAGTCTTAAATAATACATAGAAAAGATAATCTTGACATACCATCTTTTCCCATATCACTATGAATATGTCAGGAATTGAAGAGAAAAAAATGCACGCTTAATTAATTGATAGAATGAGTTAAAATATTGTTGTTTGTAAATTGTAACAGAAGGTTTTTAAGTGGGTTACATATTTCCATTGAAATAATATCAACACATTGTAAAATAACCTAACTACTTTACTAAAGATACATCACAAAGAATAAAATGACTGTTAAAATAAAGTGATCAAATGATTAAGAATCTATTTACTTTCTTTTCCCCCTTCTATTCATATTCAATAATTGCTCTCCCTCTTTTTTGGAAAAAAATCTCATAATTTTTTTTTTAATTCTAGTTAATTCTTCCTCAATTGCTTGGTTGCAAAATTTTGTATCAAGTATAATAGTTCAAAATTGTATTGCTTCAAAAATGTTTATTAGGTGGTTAAATAACTATGTGGAACTTATAAAAGTAGGCTAGTATAGACTTTCAGATTTGCAAGTGATTATAAAAAAAATCTTTTATATTGCGATATATTGCAAAGAGAGAAAGTAGAAATAATAATAAAATAAAATAGGGGTCAAGGAAGAGACTTGAAGACAAGAAAGACTAGCACTGAATAGAAGTTGAAGTTGGAGGAAGAAGAACTATTGGGAAGCAGATGGAGAAGAGGAGAAAGATGACAGTAAAAAGGGATCAGGGGTTTCTAGTGGTTCTTAGGGTTTCACAAGTACCAGAGAGTAGCAGAACAGAGAGTCAAACATCAGAAGGAACAACCGACCGAGAGTTTGTTAGAAACTTCTTCTGGAATAGTTTTCAGTGTTGCTGTGGAAATAGAAAATTAAGAAGTGAAATAAAAAGGAAACAGCAGATCTAGTTACTTTTTCAGGAAGCTTGGCTAAAAAGGAAACAGAAAAAAGGGAGAGGGGCAAGTAGAGAGTAGAGGAGGAATATAAATATGAGTAACAGGATGTTAAAACTGGATCAATTTTTCTCATTTATCCAAGATCTCTAATTAATAGCAAGAAAGATAGGTGACAAGCTTTCTCAAAATGAGGTGCCTGTTCACCTAAGTTGAGGTTGCCAAGGTGATGGCAGAGGGCCACGTCTGTGGCTCCTGTCTGACCACCCGCTCCAGCCAATGACTTGCTCAAAAAGCAGGACTTACGACATGGCATCAGAAAAATTACTTTACTCCTCTCCTTACACCAATAAAAGAAGCTGCAGGCCTAGAGATATTTAGGAAACTATAGTTGGCTTATTCAGAGAGTAGACTGTGTGTGGGGAGTGCCCTTGACATTTATGAGACGTACAGTAAGGACATTTGTCAGAGACCTTAATAAGAACAGTTTAGGGGGTGCAGAGGGCAAGCAACAGACACTGAAATAGGCAACAGAGAAGCAACTAGCTGAGGCTGCTTGTAGTACTAGAGTAGAATACCGGAAGCAGCTATAGTCCCTCTGATATCAGATTAAAGGTCTTTGTTTCTCATGGGTCAGATGGAACACACTTAAGAAACATAGCCGGCCTAGTATTGCCATAGATCCTGCCTAAGGGGCCAGCTAGAAGGGCAAGGAGACCTCAGCTGCAAGATGGCGGATGTGAGGCGCCAGACGACCTGGCCTGAATTAGCATTGTAACCAATCAGATGGTGGAAATGTATTGACCTCTGTGGAAAGACATGTAGGAGATGATCCCCAGTGATAGCAGCCAGTGGGAAGGGGTTCCAGGAACCCACAGTGCCCCTTACAGAAGCAAGAGATGGCTTGTAATGTCCATCTGGCTATCTGAGATTGCCATTGTGTATTAATTAGAATCAAATAGGACTTTATTGTCCCTTAACTTTCTGCAGAAAAAAACAAAACAAACAAAAACAAACAAACAAACAAACAAAAAAACTGGGGAGAGAAATTCCTCAGGGAGAAAGGAAGAGGCTCCAGGGGAAGCATAGAGAAGAGCACTTGGGTTTAGGGGAGAAGAATGAAGTATGTTTCTCTGATGCTACCTTGTGTATGAGTTTTCAAGGGCTGCCATGACAAAGTACCGTAAACTGAATGGCTTAAAAACAGAAATATATTATCTCACAGTTCTGGAGACTAGAAGTTTGTGATCAAGTGTCAGCAGGATCAAACCCCCTCTGAAGGTGCTACAGAAGGGTTTGTTCCAGGCCTTTTTCTTAGCTTCTGATAGTACTTTGGCTTGTGTAAGTCCAATCTTCACAGAGCATCTCCGTGTGTGTGTGTGTGTGTGTGTGTGTGTGTGTGTGTGTGTGTGAATTTTCCCGTTTTCATAAAGACACTAGTCATATTTCATTTTAACTTGATTACCACTTTAAAGACCCTATCTGCAAATAACATCACATTCAGCTGTATTGTGGATTTGGACTCAAACATACATCTTTTCCGGGAGATGCAATTCAACCCATAACATCATACAAACCCTAATATTATGCGCAGGTTATATAAGCAAGAGAGGGAAGAATTGATGTATAGAGGGAGAGAATTTGAAGGTAACAGATTAGTCTCAAACTGAGAAAAAAAGTTTTCCTTAAGACTAGAAGAATTAGGAAAGAAAGAATGATGGTAGACTCAGGTGGTATAATAAAAGTTATGGGGCCAGGAGTGGTGGCTCACGCCGGTAATCCCAGCACTTTGGGAGGCCGAGGCGGGTGGATCACCTGAGGTCAGGAGTTTGAGA
>NW_012101465.1:772253-775062 GCF_000951045.1 Mandrillus leucophaeus
TTATTTCTTGACACACAGAAGGTAATCAATAAACAGATATTTCATTATTGTTATTATTGTTCTGTTTTCATTGTTAAGACTCTCATCATCAGTATCATCTATCTAATGGATAGAATGGACAAGGAGGTACCCTGGAAGTACGTTGAGATCACAGGTAGGAAAATATAAAGAAATACATTTTGATATCTTAAAGCACAGCTTTCAGGTAACGCATGACTAGTCCAAATGTCTGCCCAGCCATCCTGACCACACCATTCATTTTTCAACCCCTTATCCTGTTGGTTTTCTGAATGGCCTTATCATTATCACACACCTCATTATATGGTTATTTGTTTACTATCTTTTTTCCTCAGAGGTAAATGATATAAGACAAGGGTTTATTTCTGTTTTACTTGTGTGTATCTAGTGATTAAACTAGAGTCTAGTACACAGGAAATAATAAATATTCATTGATGGAATGAATGCTCTGATGTTACAGCAGTGGAAAATGTCCAGTTAATATTCTAACACAAGTGATTACATTAGTTTGAAATTAGGCTGAGAGGCCTTGAAATTTTCTAACAACCTGAGATACTAATTAATGAGGTGGTATTCTAGTATCATTATCACTAAATGGTATATTTTCAAAGTTCTGAAGACACTGTAAGTTTCACTTACTTTTAAATCTATACTAATTCCCCCAATTCAATAATCCATAGAAGGATTATCTGTCATTGATATGATTTAGAAAAGTTCCACTCTGTCTGCTTAATAGCCTTTTGAAAGTGAGAACCAAGCTGATCACAAATACTAAATCAAGGAAATACTATCAACAGCAACAAAGATACTGGTCTCCATATGTTCATGCAAAATATCCATTTTAACTTAACTGTAGGTTACATGATATTGGTTCGTTTCGAGGGCAAATGAAATTTTTCTTCAAAAATTAACTTCCAACACTTGCTTCGTGAGATAGGAAGCATTCTGAATGAAAATATCACTATAGGCAATGGAAATTAAAACACCTCAAATGAAATCTTATTTTTATAATTGAGATGGAAAAATTTGAATATTTAGAATTTTAGGTGAAAGGGATGTTTGCCTGAATTTCTCAGACTCTATAGCGTACACCTTTGAAAGCGCTACAGTGCCAGGAATATGCTGGCTCAGCACAGAAACCTAGAAGGAGAAAGAATAGCAAATGACTGCCTCAGGGTTGCCCAAATAAATTCCTCCAGATATCTCTAAGAATACAACAATCCAGAGAAATCATTTTCAAAGTGTGCTCTTACCCTTAACTCAATTTTGCATCTCCAAATAGACTTGTTTGTGATTTGCTCTCATTGGATTTAAAACTATTATTATCATTACTGATTTGATTTGGTGAAACCTTTATTAATGTAAGCATGACTTTTCTCAAAATACACTTGAAGAAATATCAGGATTAAGACTTGTTTCCTACCAAAACAAGTCCTATTTATTTTCAAAGGAGCTAAACATAGGTCTTTAATAGATTTTAAATTTAAATTAAATTTAATTACACTTAAGAGACATTCACTCTCTCCACCAATTTTTCTACTTCTTTTAGCTCAATTGGTCTATAGCCCTCTGAAGTTAATTTCCAAAAACTATTTATTCACATGCAAGATAATGCCAAGAAATAAAATGCAGATTAGTGATTTTTTTAACCATGCATTTTGGATTGTAAAGTCCGCTTGTTTCATATCTTACAAAATGAAATAGAATAGAATAGAATGCAGAATGTCAGAGTAAGTGACACATTGTAAAGATAAGCATTTTTTGGACAATTTCTATTGCGTGTATGTATTTGGTTCCATGGAAAGTATGATTTTCACAATAAACTCCAATCAGAAAAACTTGAAAAACATAGTAGAAGAGAAGAAAATAGAATTTAGAGGTAAATAGGACTAGCCTGAATGGCTTCTGTAACACTCCCTGCATGATATCAAGTAAATCACGTAACCTCTCAGAGCCTTAAGTTTCTCATCTAAAATGGTGAGAATTCCAGGTATTGTTGAAGTGGAAGAGTACTGGTAAATTAGAAGCATTGTAGACTTAAGGCAGAACAAACTGGATTGTCATCGTACCTCATTCATATCTGCTTTTAGCACAGATACACATTGTTCCAAATATGAATTGCACATTTATCGAAGGGAAGGAGGTATGACACAAAATGTAAAATGTGGTAAAAGAATAATAACAAACAACAAAAGTGCCTTGCACAGACAGTTTATTCTTAAATGGCACTCATGTCATCAAGCTGTTTTACTGCACTGGTCTGTGGTCTGAGAGTTAGCACATGAGATATGCAAAGATGAGTCATGATCTCCATAAATAATATTTTAAAAGGCTACCTAACTAGCCTTTATGTGAAATATAAACCTCTAAGCATTTTATTGTGTCCTCAAATAATTTAGCTCATTGAATGTTTTCCCCCTGAACTCATTCAAATCAGTTATCTTTAGAAGTTCATTTGAAATTCTAGCCATGCCGAGACAGAGTACCAATAGTATTCTGAAGGTTGAAAGTTGCATTGAAACTGAGAACTGGCAACAGTGAGAATTTCCCTCTTGTCAAGTCTAGCTATTTTAGAACTCGGAGAATTAAAAAAGAGATATTCCACATCTTATCAAAGCCATGGTTGTAAATTCTAGTTCCCTAATAAGGCAACCATCTCTGCAGACTTTTAATAATATCACTTGAAATTGTATTTAGTTTTAAATTTTATCATCCAAAAGGAAAATTATTTTGATTGTACAGGTTATATAGCTCAATCTAAACATAATTTAGATAACTTACAAAAACAACT
>NW_012101465.1:777807-779664 GCF_000951045.1 Mandrillus leucophaeus
AGTAGTTTGCAAGATGGAAATACGCAGGCAGTCAAGGGATGCTAAGACCTTGGATGTATGGCAGAGAAAGGAAAAAGAGTCTATGAAGTCTCCTAGAAGTTTGATTTACATTAAAATCAAAATTTTGTGTCTAATTTGTAGAATTTTTTATTTTTTATTTTTATGTTTATTTATTTATTTTTTATTATACCTTAAGTTCTAGGGTATATGTGCACAATGTGCAGGTTTGTTACATATGTATACTTGTGCCATGTTGGTGTGCTGCACCCATCAACTCATCAGCAAAATGTCAAATGATGTCACCAAAAATTTATGCAGTTTGAACCATGACAATTATATTTAATTAGATAAATAGTTACTTGGGCCACATTAAAGTTAAATTTTTGACTTGTGTAAGGAATTCCTCTCTTCGACATTTGGAATTAATGATGTTCTGGATATATCCCGCTCCCACGACAATAAGAGATATGTTGTACGTTTCCACTGGCAAGAATGTTAATGGAAACCAGAAAAAAAAGAAGCTCGAGATGCCTGTAATTACAGCACCTGAACAGTTTACATGATAAACATGTTAAGTTTGAGTAGGAAAAAGCTGACCTTTGGGATCTTTGATGCTTTGGATATATGTCACTTGTGGCTGCCTCAATTATCTATATTTTAATAGATACTTACCAATGGTGTAGATACTAACTTCCTAAAGGTAAATGAAAAAATACAAAATAAAACAAAAAATTTCTCAGCCTCCCCCAATACTAAGGCACATATATGTGATTTGGGTTCTACAATCAGAAATACCTGTGGGGTATTTTAATTTTGAACTGAATTATGTAGGGGCAAAGAGGTGGGGCCTGGGCCTCCCCCGCCCCCGCCGGGTATATTTTTATGAACAGGGCAGCATGTCTGTGGAACCAACAGCTATGAAAGAGATTCTTATTTAGAAGGTACTTGATTGTAGTAGAAATTGTGTGATTTTGGAGTCAGAAACTGTAGTATTATTTTTCTGGTGCAATGATGCATGGATATGAGAGATGCAGTAGTTCCTTTTTGGGCACGTCAGGGGGTGGGAAGGGCTCATGATATGATATCAGAAAATGTTCTTGACATTCACACTAGGTTCTGTGTTTATATTTCTCCAATGTGTTCTTAATACTTTTTTTTTTTTAATGCTTAAACTAGACAGAGGTGAGTTTGTTGTCTGCAGTGGAGAATTCTGGCCAAGACACAGGCTTCTGGAAGTCATTGTAGGCAGCAAAACTTTAAAAAAGAAACTGGGATCATTTTTCTGATGGCTGTGTTTGTAGGCAGTGAGGAAGGAGTTACAATTAGAGTATGGAATATTGGTAGTCCTTGAAAAGCGGTCATGGAATAGCTACTATTGACGTTATCATCCAAGTACACATGAATACAGACCAGTTAAAGACAAAACTTTGGCTGATCAGGTGGAGGATGCAATAGTCTTGCCAGTTTGGACTCTGCCAGTTTGGAGGGTTTTTTTTTTTTTTTTTACTACCTGAGATAAGAATGCTTAGACCAGAGAATACAATACTGGTTCTCTTGAGCCTGCCACATGGCTATTTCAGAATTCTCACATCATTGATAAACAGGCAAGAGGGGGATTAACACATTGCCTGGGTGACTGATATTGATTATTGAGTAAGAACTATATTATAAGAACAATATGATAAGAACATATATATCAAACACAGGAGAGCCAATGTGCCTCTTCTGAGTATCCGTAGTCTCATGACTAGCTGCAAAATCAAGACTGTGGCAGCTATCCTTATTTTATTTTATACCCCTTACTACATCATGTGTTTATTTAGTTAACTAACTGAATTCTCCTTTTTCCTACTTCCA
>NW_012101465.1:781859-783780 GCF_000951045.1 Mandrillus leucophaeus
TTATCAAAGCCATGGTTGTAAATTCTAGTTCCCTAATAAGGCAACCATCTCTGCAGACTTTTAATAATATCACTTGAAATTGTATTTAGTTTTAAATTTTATCATCCAAAAGGAAAATTATTTTGATTGTACAGGTTATATAGCTCAATCTAAACATAATTTAGATAACTTACAAAAACAACTTTTAACATGTTCAAAACTTTCGCCTGGGCTTAGGAAGTTAAAAAATATCCAATGATAGAATCCTCATTTGTGTGTCTCGAGGCAGTTAGATACATGTTTTCCATTCCTTAAAACCTCAAGTTTTTAAACTTGCATAGCCATATATATATAAACATATTTTTAAATTGCACTAAGCTGGATAATTTCTGATTTATTTTCCTTTGAACAACATAGCAAGAAAAACAACAGTATTACCTCTATAATCATTAATTAAAGTTAAACAAATTGAGACCATTAGGTTAATAATCGACCATCACAAATACTATCTTAAGAGAACTAGTATGTTATACTTAGTCAATTCATCTAATATTACCTCTTGGAAATAACGATTCATTAAAAAATTAAGATTAAAATATTATATTGGCATAAATGCAAAGAAAAATTTTTGAGCCGATGTTTGAAGCCAAAAACTTCCCTGAGTTTTAAACTTTCTAATTTCTTCTCATTTGCTCTTTCCTTTCTTTTGTAATATGATTTATCTTTGTGATGAAAACATACTTTTATTTTCAGCTGAAAGACTAGTTATAGTTATGAGTTTACAACAGCAAAGCTCACCTTATTTTATTTAAAGACCTTTGTTGTAATTATTTATAATTAATATAGTTTGTGATTGGCAATTATCCTCTAAATTCATGGTATATGGGCTCCCTCCAGTGGCTAATTTAGCATCCACAAATCTGAAATGTCCATTTTAAACAACTGAGCTTATTTAAGTCATGATCAGCAATGGTTTCAAAATTGCTGAGTTTAAATCTTACAAGCAGCAATAAGTTTTAGGTGAGCATATAACCATAGTGTTACAACCCTTTTAGAAGAAACGTCGAGCTTGACACAATGCCAGACACCATGCCAGCCTCTGAAGAGTCAAGATATAAAGTGACCTCTACCAGGAGCTCAAGTCAAAGAGAGGGCACAGATGTTTATAAACAGCAAAAATCACCACCCAGCAAAACACAGAGAGATGAGCACAATAATGATGGCATGCATAATAAAGTAGGAACGCCACAGAGTAAATAGCAGATAGACCAGGGAGAGCTTCGCAACAGATGGTAAAATAAGAATCTGTGGTGTGGAAAAGAAGACATTCCAATCAAAGACATGCATGCTCCAAAACCCAGATTAAAAATAGGTTGATATATATGGAAAATGAAGTATTTCTGTTTGACTGATTAGAGTTCACCAGGGTAACTGGTAAGAGCTAAGTATATTCAAGAAGATAGGAGTCAGAACATGGCAGACATGAGATTCCTACAAGTAGCTGGAAGATTCCTTTTTTGCTATGGTTGAATCACTGAAGTGTGTGGATTTTTTTTTTTTTTTTGACAGAGTCTCGCTGTCACCCCGGCTGCAGTGCAATGGTGCAGTCTTGGCTCACTGCAATGTCTGCCTCCGGGTTCAAGTGATTCTCCTGCCTCAGCCTCCTGAGAAGCTGGGACTACAGGCTCGCAGCACCGTGTCTGATTAATTTTTTTTTTTTTTTTTTTTTTTTGTATTTTTAGTTGAGACAGGGTTTCACCATGTTGGCAAGGCTGGTCTCAAATCCCTGACCACAGGTCATCCACCCACCTCGGCCTCCCAAAGTGCTGGGATTATAGGCATGAGCTACCGTGCATGGCCCACTGAAGTGTTTTCAAACATGAAAGATTTCCCTTCGGGGAAAATAAAGTATAGTGGCGGTATGCAGGACAGGTTGGAGCAG
>NW_012101465.1:784700-836748 GCF_000951045.1 Mandrillus leucophaeus
GCCCCCGCCGGGTATATTTTTATGAACAGGGCAGCATGTCTGTGGAACCAACAGCTATGAAAGAGATTCTTATTTAGAAGGTACTTGATTGTAGTAGAAATTGTGTGATTTTGGAGTCAGAAACTGTAGTATTATTTTTCTGGTGCAATGATGCATGGATATGAGAGATGCAGTAGTTCCTTTTTGGGCACGTCAGGGGGTGGGAAGGGCTCATGATATGATATCAGAAAATGTTCTTGACATTCACACTAGGTTCTGTGTTTATATTTCTCCAATGTGTTCTTAATACTTTTTTTTTTTTAATGCTTAAACTAGACAGAGGTGAGTTTGTTGTCTGCAGTGGAGAATTCTGGCCAAGACACAGGCTTCTGGAAGTCATTGTAGGCAGCAAAACTTTAAAAAAGAAACTGGGATCATTTTTCTGACGGCTGTGTTTGTAGGCAGTGAGGAAGGAGTTACAATTAGAGTATGGAATATTGGTAGTCCTTGAAAAGCGGTCATGGAATAGCTACTATTGACGTTATCATCCAAGTACACATGAATACAGACCAGTTAAAGACAAAACTTTGGCTGATCAGGTGGAGGATGCAATAGTCTTGCCAGTTTGGACTCTGCCAGTTTGGAGGGTTTTTTTTTTTTTTTTTACTACCTGAGATAAGAATGCTTAGACCAGAGAATACAATACTGGTTCTCTTGAGCCTGCCACATGGCTATTTCAGAATTCTCACATCATTGATAAACAGGCAAGAGGGGGATTAACACATTGCCTGGGTGACTGATATTGATTATTGAGTAAGAACTATATTATAAGAACAATATGATAAGAACATATATATCAAACACAGGAGAGCCAATGTGCCTCTTCTGAGTATCCGTAGTCTCATGACTAGCTGCAAAATCAAGACTGTGGCAGCTATCCTTATTTTATTTTATACCCCTTACTACATCATGTGTTTATTTAGTTAACTAACTGAATTCTCCTTTTTCCTACTTCCATTTCTCCTTACTATTTTATATAGGGTGTGCTGATTGTGGCTAACTCATTTATTTTCTAGGCTGCAGACGATTAAGACGAGATAGTGACTGAGCAAGAGGAGAAATGAACATCAAACAGTTTTTTTTTTCTAGGTAAGCCATGAACCATCTGGTGGATTGGATGACATATTCAGAGGAGGCATCTTGCTTCTCCTCTAGCCCACCCTAGTTGCACAGTGGATGTATGGGTGGACAAACAGAAATGTTTGATTTAGGATTGTATGTGCATAACTTCACATAGATGCATTCATGAGATCACAACATTAATTTAACCAAGACTGAAACTAGAGTCTTACCTTAGTGTGTGTCGAAAAGAAGCCAGCTAAAGCCTAATCAATACCCAGCATGGATTTATTATTTTTGTTGTTGTTAGTTTTAAATAAACTGAACCGTCTAGCTTCTACCTTTGTATCAACCAAAACTTATTGTTCCTCTTTATCTACCTCGAGGTTTATTTTATAAACACAGAAGGATGACTAAATCATGTGCCCTGGGATTGTATTTTTGTATCGTCAAATGTTAGACTATGAAGTATGTGAATTAAAATGTACAACTTTCCATCCCTCTAGCATTTAAGTATTACTTTTGAGGCCAATTTATTTTAAAACAAAAAACAAAACAATGCACAATAAGGAGATAAAATTACATTTCAGCGATGCTCAGTATCACAAAAAATTTTATTAACACCAAACAGTGAAGACACCTGGGCACATATTTGCTAATAAAACCCCCTTGAGATCTAGCATAATGGTTCTACTCTACACTAACACAGCTCATTGTAATGGAATTTTCCTAATATAGATACCTGAATTTGATTTCTGGAGAGTTTCATTTTCATTGCTATTGGAAGACAAACTTCATACATAAACACATAAGAAAATGTTGTTCATGCAGAAACTACTTCCAGATTTTTTTCTATCTATAGTTCTGTGTTGTTTCATATTATTTATACTTCTAGTCTGCTTCATTTTAGTTACTGGAAAAGAACTAAGGTAGATAGATACATTATAACTTCCAATTTACCAGAATTCGTAAATGCAATATCTCTAGTCATTGTGAATGTGTCAGTTAGGAAGTATTGGCCAAAGTAACACAAGCCAACTAAAGATAACAAAAACAATAGGCCCTTTTTCAAATAACAAGAGGCCTGAAAGTTGCTGTTTTCTGGACTGATTGATGAAGCAGCTCAATTATGACAAGTTTCCCCTGATCTTATAAGCTTTCCCCTGATGGAGCAAAGGCTACCACGACTCTCAGCATCACATTCACAAAGATAATGTCTAAACCAAAGAAATAAAGGAGACATTTTCCCTATGCATCTCCAATTTTACTGGACAGGAAAACCTTTCTGAGGACCCCTCAGATGGCTTCCCCTCAGGTCTCATTGGCCAGAACTGGGTCACATGCCATTGTCTCCATTACAAGCAATTAGGAATGAGATTATAATATTCACATTAGGGCAAAGTTGAATTATTCCCTCAGACAATGGTTCCCATCAGGAGAAGGGGATGTTATTCCCCAGTGGGACATTTTTCAATGCCTGGAGATATTCCTGGCTGTCAGAACTTAGGCAGGAGGATGTCCTACTAGCATATAGCATCTAGATGCCAAGAATGGTATTGTATATGCTACAATGCCCAGGACAGCCCCCTATAACAAAAAATTATCTGGCCCAAAATATCAATAGTGCCACAGTTGAGAAACCCTATCTTAGGATTTGGCTCACCTTCCCTGGTCAAACCGCCTTTTGATATATAAATAAAATCAAGATTCCTTTCACAAGGAAACAATAGTTTCTCCCACCGGGGAAAAGAATCTATTAGATCAGTGGTTCTCAAATTTCAGAAAACATCGGAGTTATTATCTAAAGGGCCTGTTAAGCACCCATTACTGGTCCCCATTCTCAGACATTCTAATTCAATATGTCTGGGATGGAGGTTCAAAACTTTGCATTTATAACAAGTTCACAGGTGACAATTATGCAGTTGCTCTAGGCACCACATCTCCAGAACCACTGTTAGATCAGGCCCCAGGAGACTGTGAATAAACATTTATCAGTTGTGACATTAGACACCTAACTTAACCTTTTGTGGCTTCTTCTTTCTCCCTGGTAAAATGAACAATATATTAAAGGTTTACTGCTTTATATTTGGTGCCTTTATGTTTGCTTTGTATTTGCTCCTACTGCATGTAGTATATTTGCTATACTAAAGTTTTATTGCTTTATATTTAAATTCTCTGTAGCCAAATTTCCCACTGAAATGATGATTCCTCCCTGCCCTACCCACAATGGTATTAGAACAGCTGAAGTCTTGCTTAAGATACAGTAAAAATGGAACCAGTTTGACTATTAAACAGACCAGTTGAATTCCTTCTAAGTAAAAGACCAAACACAGCTAGCTTCAATGTCAGGTGATGTGGTTTAAGTTAAGTGGTTGGGCAGCTGGCAAGACATGCTTTTCAATCCTGTGTTCAAAAAAAGCATTTGAGAAACTGCTCTAAGAGTCTAAGTGGGTTATTAACAAAACAAGAGACACAAATTGCTAGTGAGAAAATGTTCAACCTAACAAAAATCAAAGATATGCCAATTAAAACAACCATGAGATACTTCCTATGTTTCAACAAAGATAAAAGCAGCAAAGGGAAACATTGAATGTTGGCAATTTAGAGGAAAACAGTTGGAGCCACATCTCACATTATTTAGCAACTTTAACTCTAGTTGGATAAAAGAGTCAAATGTGAAAGACAAATGAAATTATGGAAAAAATCAAATAGAAAATAAAATGGAAAATTTTCAGATCACTGGAAGAAAGTAACCTACCCAGCTTCAAAACATGAGAACAACATTGTGACCTCTTAATAATGTTGTTATTGATTATAATAATATACCTTTGCTGATTAGTATAACAGAAAGAAAAAGAAAGACCTTAGAAAAATGTCAATTTAAATATATGAGAAAAGTAGTTAAGATGCGTACTTCATTAGTGTTCATTTAGGTTCTAAGAAAAATAGCAAAACAAAGCAATGATACTTGGGGCCAGAATAAGAACTGACAATTCACAGAAGTCAGACTATAGTATGGACTTAAACCAAGAAGTTAAATTGAAAAGCTAAAAAGAGTGGTATTAGCTTGTTGTCAATATAAAAGACATACAACACATATGTACACACATACACATGTAAAAAGAAATATAATTCATTGTGATTTGTTTAGTAGGTGGTATTTGGCATCAAGTAAAAGTTCTCTAGTGACTGACTTTGGCCTTGGACTGGGATAAAAGTTGGTAATTAATTAAATCCCCATACCTGGTTCTTCTTAAGTACTTCATCTAATTTAGTTCATATAATAGCCCTCCCAGGAAAGCATTATAATCTCCACTTTACAGATGAAGACACTAAGGTTCAGAGAAGTGAAGTGATCAGCCAGGTCTTGCCTGGCATCAGTGCCTGTGTTCTTCCTACTGTAATTTTGGTATTGCCCTTGGATGAAAATAATAAACATCATAACCCCAATGGCTAACATTTATTGAGTAGTAAGTGCTGTGCTAAGCAAATTGGCTACATTATTTTATTTAATTCTCAATATAATCCTGTTACCTATTTCCATTTATAGATGATAAAATTAAAAGGCTATGTTTAAGGTCATAGAACTGTTAAATCCATGACTGCCTGAGTCCAAAGCCCTCATATAAGTCACTTTCTCCTATTTTGTTATTTAAAGCAACTTTTAAAAAAATAAAAGGCAAGAAAGAGGAGAATAAGCGAAGAGAGAAACACATTTTCTACTGATGATCACCTGATCAGTGTGAAAGATGCATTTGCTACTTTGTTACAAATTAAGAAAGTGGTGGGAAGGTCATGTTTGCTTTAATTTATCTTTTTTTTTTTTTTTTTTTTTTTTTTGGCAGTCTTGCTCTGTTGCCCAGGCTGGAGTGCAGTGGCGCGATAGTAGCCTGATCTCCACTCACTGTAAGCTCCGCCTCCCGGGTTCACACCATTCTCCTGCCTCACCCAAGTAGCTGGGACTACAGGTGCCCGCCACCACGCCCGGCTAATTTTTTTTTTTTTTTCCAGTACAGATGGAGTTTCACCGTGTTAGCCAGGATGGTCCTCTATCGTCTGACCTAGTGATCTGCCCGCCTCGGCCTCCCAAAGTGCTGGGATTACAGGCGTGAGCCACTAATTTACCTCTTAATTTCCACCCACACCTCCCAAGTTTAAACTTTGGTTTACAGTTGAATCTTCATCATCATATTTACCAATGCTTTATCTCCAAAATTTGGAAGCATATAGAAAGTTGAGAATTAAAATCAACTCAGAAACTTCCTGTCTCTCACAAAGTACCTTAAGTAGCTACCAACATATACGTTAGGCAAAAATGTAATAATAGTGTGGGAGTAGGATAATTACAGGAGTAATAAAAACGGCTGGTGTGCATTGCATGCATTGTGGATGCCAGGCACTGTGCTGTAAGCTTTAGAAACACTGCCGTTTAATCCACACAGCAGTCTAAGGTACATCATTATCCCCATTCCACAGATGAGATTAAAGTTTAGGAGGGTTAAATAAACAGTTCACTGGTAGTGTCATGATCTGATACTCTATTTAGCACCAAAGGTTACATGTTTGACTGACGTATTAACTTGCGAAACAGGCAACTTTGAAGAAAGCCATAAATGTGACAAATATTAGGGGATAAGTTGGTACAGGAAGGTCCAGACTAACAGGTTATTTGAAGTTAAAAAGGAAAGTAGAAATACTTTGATAATGAAAGAAGAATCTCAGCAAAGGGAAGGAAGACACAGAAGAGTGTTCAGTCTAGTATTAAAACTATCATGTTTAGTTCCCTTGTTTCCTAGTATCAGCTTTCAAGAATGGCAGGATGGTCACAGTCTCTCTGTTCATTGGGTGATAAGCTATTCTTTATTCCCTTTGGTCTCCTGAAACATGACACTAAACTTCAGGTTCCATTCAGTAATGAAATTCAAGGTTGTGCCTACAGAATTAGAAGTTTCTTTCGTTCATGATAAAATATTTGTAGAAATATGTATTACCTATACACATTTAAAACTTATTTCAAATTAAATTTATGCATAAAAGCTTCAAGGATACACAATTCTTTTGTAATGGTCTCAAGGGCTCATAAGGCCTCAAATAGTAAAAATAGGTCTTCTAGTCCATGATTTAACTGAGACGAGTATGACTTGTGTTGTTCTATGTTAGAGTGGGAAATGTCACAGGGCTTCATCTGCTCTAGTTCCTTCTTCATTTTACAGAAACAAAAATAGAGATCGATCCAGAGGGATGATGTGACTTTGCCAAGGTGATCAGTCAGTAGGAAAAAGCAGAATATCTAATGGGAATAGACCAAGTTACATGACTTTGTTTTCTCCTATTCCTTTTCCTCCTTTTATAAAATCAAGTAGCTTTCAGTGAAATGATAAATGAAAAGAAAGGTGTTCTCCAGGAGTAGGAATTAACTGGGCTTTTCTAAGAAACAGCAGAATGGTGTCATTAAAAATTATTTTTTAAGTCACTATTTTTATTTATTTCTAAAACTCTAATTTTATCTTCAAGGAAGCAAGGCAGAGTCATTTAAAAGAAAATGGCATTTTAAAAAACTGACAGTACAACCCTTTAGTAGGAGTAACTGGCTGCTTTACTAAAGAGTTTTATTTTGATAGACTCGCAATGGTCTTTGTCCTTTATCTAACCTCATCAATACAAACCTGTTTCTGTCATCTTTGAGAACACAACTCAAACTTCACCATTGACCTAATAAAACTGAGTTTCTGGCATGGTGATTCGTAAGTAAACAACCTTCACAGTGCTAGCTTTGCAACCATACCTATAAAATGATTGCACCTGTCACACCATGACTTGCGGTCTTGAGATCAGAAGATCAACTAAATCTCCCAGTCATCTTTCTAAAAAGGGTGACCCATTTTAATAACTAGTAATATGAACAAGCTTTCTAGCCGCAGGGCAGAAACTGATTATGAAAAGGATTTCGGGAGGCATTTCCTTCTCTTTCAAACAGACTATTATAGAATTAGATGAGGATGAGGAGACTTCAGGGATCACAGCAGGGGCAAAATGCAAGATTTGATGCAATGATTCAGTCATTTAAAATTGTGACTCAAACTCTATAGTGTCACATTCACACCTGTGCTCTATTTTTAAAAGATCTTCAGAGTCTCTGAGGCTTAATAGACAGTATCATCTCAGGCAGGAAAAGGCCAAGTATCTAAGCAAGTATTGTATAAAAATCAAAATTGATGGCTGCTACAGAACTTTTACAAGTTGATGGAAATGTATTTTGATCATGGTGATGATTGCAGTGGTATAAACATTTCTCAAAATTCATTGAACTGTACATTTTAAAAGGGTGCATTTTATTGTACAGAAATCATATGTCAATAAAGTAGACTTTTTAAAATGAGAGCTATGTCATCCATGAACACATGTCTCTCTGGCAAAGGCAATAGAAATAATGAAGTCAGCTTTGAGCAAACCCTAATAAAGATTAAATATAGCATTCAAGACTTTGTGCAGTCATGAGCAGAAAGATTTTCCTGTGAGAAACTGGGGTTGATAATTAAAGATTATTGAGAACTTTATCTCACACTCAAAGATAAAAAGTCACTCAATATGAGCCTCTGGAATCTGTTTTTTTCTTTATCAAACCAACCATAGAGTGTATCAGCATGTTTGATGACTTTTCAAAGGTTTGCATCCCCATATGTTTAAACAATTTATTATTAAAATTGGTGACCAGGCGTGGTGGCTCATGCCTGTAATCCCAGTACTTTGGGAGGCCGAGGCAGGCGGATCATGAAGTCAGAAGATCGAGACCATCCCGGCCAACATGGTGAAATCCCATCTCTAGTAAAAATACAAAAATTAGCTGGGTGTGGTGGCACACACCTGTAATCCCAGCTACTCGGGAGGCTGAGGCAGAAGAATGGCTTGAATCTGGGAGGTGGAGGTTGCAGTGAGCTGAGATTGTGCCACTGCACTCCAGCCTGGTGACAGAATGATCATCTAAAAAAAAAAAAATTGGTAAAACTCAAGTTTCAATATGCATTTTAACTAAGAAGAGTATATATTTTCCTACTTGTTTCAACAAAATAAAATGTGGCATAGTTCTTTTGGGATTACTGAATATATATTTTAAAAACATACTATGCAGGCTAATTTCCAAAATATGTAATATCATACATACTGAGACACAAAAGAAAGTTCACATCTTTGATTATGTTGAGTTGGCAAACTCATGTCATCTTTCTGGATTCTTCTTTCTGTTTCTGTAAAATGAAGGGGCTAGCCTGGATAAAGCTTTAAACTATTTCCAGCCCTAACACAGAATAACACAAATCACACAGCAAATCACAAAGCAGAAGCATATTATTACTAACTGGAAATTCCCTCTTCTGTTATTGCCTACTGCTTTGTTTCTTTTGTGATGCTAGATTTGGAGAAAGAATAGCACTTAGGAGAAAATGAGAAAATGTTTGCATTATGTCATTGGATTGGAGAAAGAACAGTACTTATGAGAAAATAAGAAAATGTTTGCATTATGTTGTTGAGACACACAACAAGACTCTTAGTAAATACTGGTTTCTTCTAAGCAGAATGACATTGATAGATGGAATATTCTAGAATCTGGGTTTATCTGAAAGTACAAGAAAGAAAAATAATAATTTCGAAGAGTGAAAAGTAAATAAAACTATGATTCATCTCATTAATATTATGACAAAAAATCTATAATAGATTAAAATACCTTTCACTGTAAGAAGTGGAACACATCTTTGGCTTTCAGGGAAATAATGATATATATTAGAGATTATGACATTACAGAATCTTAGATATTTACAAGATAAATTAATGTTCATCAGTATCAGTTTCCCAGGGTACTATGGCGATCCAGTAACATAAAATCCAAAACAAAACAAAACAAAACAAAACAAAAAAACAAAAACAAAAAACCTCTAAACCTGTCTTTATTATTTTTAGTTTTCTAAAGGGAAAGGCACAAAAACAACTTTTCATAGCTGTCACTTTGTATGCATAACTCAAGCTGTGATTAATATTTTAGCGATAAATATTCAGAGATAGCAGTAGAGTTTTCTTTTATCACATAAAGGCTAAATTTTATCCAACGTTGTATTTATGCATTTACTTTAGCTTGTCAGCATCAGGCAATGATTCTCAATTTCTAACCAAGGCACATTGCTCAACTTAAGAAGGGCTGACAGAATAATGGGTTTGACCTGAGAAGCTAAACTCTTCAGAATCTGGAAGATAAAAAAAATGAGAGGAAGGAAAACAAATGATGGAAGTCCAGAGCATCAGAAAAATTATATAAAATTTGGACATAAGGCTTAAAGGTAGGTGGCATGTCTTTTAATCTCATACATGGTCAAAGGTTATTCAAGGATTATCGGTGGTAATATATTCAGTTCAACACACTTTTTACTATTGATTAAAAGCCTCAAACAAAATAAAGTTACTTGCTAACCTGACCTTTGTCTGATAGAGGCATAAATAAAAAGTTCATATATTGGCTTTATACGTACCTGACAATCATGATTTTAGTTTTGGAAAATTGTATGTTAACAAGATCAAAATTACAAATGAAAACTGTTAATTGTTGTTTTAAAAAAGATTAAAAAGACCGAAGCATGTAGCTGGAAGTTCTGTGAATTATGGATGCTTAGGAGAAAAACCTACAGATAAATACCTAACAAGTAGGTTGAAGTCCCATAAAAAGGAAGCGGTGCTGTATATGCAATATCTTCTGCTTAGAAAGAATTAAACTTCCACATACCCATCTCTTCCTCATCTTCTAAAACCCAGCCACACAACCATTTGTTTTGCAAGGCTATCAGTGTTTCCCCATGGACTGTTACTTCCTTCAAATCGTCTGTTCATCCTTCTTCAGAATACCTACTATTTTGTACTGTAATTAGTCTGCTGAAATGTCATTGTCGACCCATTCTTCCCAGGTTTGTTTCTGCTGTGAGTTCCTTTATGAATGGGTGTGTCCAGCATTGATACAAGATGAACATAGAAAGATGCACAATAATTGCTCAATGACTTACAAATTCTTAGTTGGTGGCATCCAAATGGACCTGTATTTTGGATAGTTTAAGCTCTGCTCATTTGAAATGTCAAAGCCGTAAATAAAACATTACCTTCAGAACTACTCTGAACTTTACCAGCTACATAGTTCTATGTCCTGAAAGAACGTAGAACTTTCAGGATGGATCCAGTCTTTGCCTCTTCCTCCTTTCATCACTTAGTGGTTTCATATGTGACCTTGCCTTTACCCAACATCCTGTTTTTGGTTTATTCGGGTTCTGTTCCTGCAGTAATGGGTCAGTGCCACTCTCTCTCTGTGCCCAGCCTTGGCTCCAAAACCACAGATTTGTCCAGAGACAGGCTGTTTAACAATTCTTTCCAGGTGTTTGGCTTTTGGATATTATTGTTCTAAAGTCTTGGGACCCTTGCCTGTCTGCCATGCTGTCCCCCAGCTGCCTCTGGTATGACCAGCTGAGATAACTTATTTTCTGATCAAAGAAGGCACACTTCAAGGTCTTGCATTGTAGAGTCTTCAGTCTTTAGCTTCTGCGCTCTTCAAAGCCCATTGTCAGGTAAACTAGCTTCACATTAATTCTGGAGTTCTGCTCTTCCCTGTTTCCTACTACTCAAGAGCTAGCAGTGCAGTCAGACACTTTGGAGTGCCTCCACATTATGCCGCATCTACCCAGGATCTATGTCCATATCATTTTCTAGTGCTGGAAATTCAGCCTTGGTACTAGGTCGTTTGAAAACACATTTCCCACCTGCTCATTGAGAATGTTTATTAGAACTTACACCTCTTCAATAGGCAATTAGGCAATCCAATGGTCTCCTAATCTTAGTTTTTCTTATACCTTTTAATAGATGTATAATAAAGTTCACTTTATTAAAAATTTTAAAAATATGTATCTGTAACAACATTTAAAAAACAGAATAATAACTGTCATCCAGAGACAAACATTGCCAATACTGTGGTGTATTTCTTTATATCTTTACTTCTACAATACATAAATACAAACTGTTACTATAAAAATGGCATTTGTTGCCCTTCACAATATCTTTTTTTTGTATAATAAAATCCGTTTTCATATCAATATAGTTTTCTCACATTATTTTAACAGGTAAACTGCATTCCACTGTACACATGACCAATGTTTGTACAAATAAGTCCTTATGGTTGGAATTCAGGTAGCTCCCATTGTTTTGCTATTAAAAATAGCACTGCAATGGACATTTGGATAATAAATGTGCACTAGCCAGATTAGTCCTAAATGTGGAATCAGTTAAAAGGAGATACATTATAAGAATCTTTGATACTTATTACCCTTCACAATGGTTGTTCCTAAAGGTTACTTGTCCACTAGTACATCCTCAAAATTGTCATCAATACTCAGTATTTTTAATATTTTTAAATGTTTGACACTAACATGTAAGAAAGGACTATTTTTCCAGTAATAGACAATGTTACTGCAGATTGTTCACATCACTGCACCCTCCAGATTAAGCTCTGAGATCAGAATCCTTACAGGATACAACTATGTGGAGACTGAGGGAAGCCAAGGGTAATTGGAGAACTTGCCTATTGGAAATAGTCCCAGAAAGACCTTTTATCATGGAAGGATAAGCAAACTATAGAAATAAAAACAACAATGGTTTGTGAAATGCTGAAACATTTAAAGAACTGAAAATACTACATTCAATATGAAGAGCGAAATACGTTCAAAACATTACTGACAGTAATTAGGCAAATAAGTTATTTATTTTTTCCCTATATATATTTAAAAAGGATTCTAGGAAACAGGAAAAGAAAGATGAGACCAAGATGCAAGGAATCAGTAGAAAATTCGATTAGTGAATTAAGAAAAAGATGTAAGGAAAAGAAAAATGTAATTCCAGGATGCAAAGCTGAATGGGAAATAGCAAACGGCCTAAATGATATTACATGAGGAACAGATAGATACTTTTCCTTTTGAGAATGGTATTATGCTGTATACTATTCATTCATACCAACAAACAATTCTGGGCACCTACGGTGCATATCAACATTTGAGGATAAATAATAAAAATCCAAGTGTGTAAAGAAATCACCTTGTAGAGGGGGAGGCAGACTGGAAACATTGTAACAGACTGAACTCTCAAACTGAGGCTGACAGTCAGAGTAGCAGGAGCACCAATGAAGGAAAGATTAACTACCTAGAGCAGTTAGGAAGCTTTTCACTAAAGATGGAACCTGTAAGTCAGGACATTTAAAATGAAGAAATTTGGCCAGATTCCAGAGTGACAGAAGAAATTCCAGGGATAGAAAACCGCATGGGCAAAGTTCTCAACTCCATCTATTTTTCAAGAATCCTTAATATACTGGTTCTTAGCATTTTGAGGAATAACCAGTTCTTAAAACAAACAAACAAACAAAAACCTTTGCCTGGAAAACATGCAAATTATAAGCATGTACATTTACATGTCAATGTTATGACAATTTCAGCTGTTAAAAATGTTATATGACTACAGAGTATGAAAATTATTTTTTCAATGGGTTAGCTCTATTGTACCTAGTTAATAATCACAAGTCTTATAGCCTATTAAAAAGTTATAAGAAAACTCAGAATTTTTTTAAAATGTGGTAAAACAAAGTAGAAGTACAGTTTTCAGCATTTAAATTACTTTTTCTCTGAAGGTCTAAACAACAAGTTAAACGTTCATTGATAGCACTAGGGTTGAAAACACAGATGTTCAATTTCTTTAAATAACTTCTCTTCCTACAGAATGGTTGTGTCCTGTGAGACATAAGTTCATCCAAATATAATATGGTCCACATATGGAAGCAATCACATTCCATTTTTGGAACCAGTTGACAGAACTCTGTCACTGCACAAAATACAAGCTTCCTCCTGCCCCTTTTCTTTTTTTATGCAGCAAAAGTTCATGTAACAACACAAAATAACTCTCATGACTGAGAATTTGGCAATGTTTCATTTTCCACCATATCAGGGTGGGAACCAAGAAAGACCAAACATGACTGATAATAACATTAGAGAAGCCTGTTCTCTCAGCTTATGTGCAGGTGGGAATCATTAACAGTAACAAAATCTTCATAACAATCATTTTGTCCTTAAATATAGCTAAATATTGAACTCCATGTGGCAAGACAGAGGGTTAGTAGATAGGCATAAAAATTCTGCTTCATTCTGAACATCTCCAATTCAAGTCCCTGAATGGATTATTGCAAAGTCACAATCCCATTCCTCTTGGATAATGTAGCAGGAATAGCACAGGCTTGGTAGTTATTAGAGGGGAGAAAGAAGAATGGATATGGAGTGAGAAGACAAATTCCAGACCTTTAACTCTGGGAAATCTTCAAAAGGCATCTACATTTAATGGGTTTCTGTTTTCTTGAATGGAAAATGAGACTATATAGTGCAAAATGGAAAAATGAGAATATGTGGGACAACTCTTTTGAACATCAGAAAGTTTACAAGCCTAGCTTTATGAATAATGCATCATTATTGATATATGGAATCAACATTTTACAACAAAGTTCTTTGGTAACGTTGACAATTAACAAACCACTAAAGGTGGCTGGAAAAAAAGTATAAACTGCTTCTCAGGCACCTGCATTATTTAGCTTACTGCTACATTTCAAAGTATGTATAGACCCAATTAGCTATGGGTTAAACATATATTTTACACACACACACACCCACAGCCAATTGTCTTTCTTCTTTCTAAACCATCTTTGGTCTACTTCACCTCTATGATAGGATTGAACTGTCTCATCCAATAGCTATGTGACTCTTGGGCTTCTTTCACTGTTTAGCACATTGTTGTTGGAAATGATACCATTTGCCAGGTATTATGTCTGTTCTGTGTGTTCATTATATCGGTTGCATATGTTTTAAGTAGTTTCCAGCTCTCTGAAATAGAGGGGAGGCAGTTGCTCCTTAAAAGTTATCTGAAATAATTTTGAAATTTCTCAGCTGAACGATCTTTTAAAATTTCAAAATGAAGACAGCCTTTGCACTGACCTTAAACCCTTTCAAGTATTAAGTCTTGTTTGCTTTCCGCTAAAACTACAAATACTGAAGAGAATTTACTACTTTCAGGAAATTATTATAATTCTCATTTAAACACTGATACAACTGCTCTAATGAGTCAAAAGCCTTTGAAAGTTTAACCGGCAAACCAAAACCTATTCAGAGACCTATAATCATTGTATCTCATGTATAATAATATAAATGTGTGAATGAACAGACATGATTGATAGGTCAAAATATGAATGTAGAAAAGTAACCAATAACATGCATGGGCCAGGACGGGGGGCAGAGAAAGCTTTATTGGAGAAGGCAAGACAGAATGCAAAGAACACTGGATAAATTCCATGAAAATAAAATGATGGCATTTGAGTAATAAAATAAATGTGACCCATAATTTCAAAATGTAGAGAGCATAAGCTTTAAGATTAGTTTTAGAATTTTATTATGTTTGATAACTATTTTATATACAATTATTTGAAGTACAAAAAAACCTGATGCATTTTAATTAGTATTTGAAAACCTACACAGTATTTTCTAAAATCCCTAGGATGAAATGTATCAATGTGTTTGTATCGGTGCTGATATGTTGAGAGAAGGGTGCTGATTGGGGGAAAGGGAATATCTATGTGTTTCTGAAATGATATAGTTTAACAATTTCTTACATTTAATATTGGGACTTCCAAAATGCAAAATAGATTTGTAAATAGTAACTTTTAGTCTGAAGCTGGAAATACTTGGGTAATTACAAAACTTAGCAGAAGTCATTGCTACTTTGAAATAAACTAAAAAAAAAAATTAAGGTTTTTATGAAAGCCCATTAGTTCTTATTTTAATATTTAGCGCATTGTAAGAAACATTAGTAAAGCTTATTAATAAGATTCTAAATGAAGTAAAGAGAATGTAAAGTGTTTTGTAGGTCACAGGTTTTATGGTGACACTATGCCCACTGTGACAAGGTCATGCTGTGAAGATGGTGGAGACATGAGGTCATATTTTTGCTCTGCCATCTATTAGATATGTGATTCTAGGTAAGTTATACAAATTCTAAGGGTTTTTAATTTGTGTTATGGCCATAATCCTAGTATTTCACCTCATAATGTAGTTTTGATAATCAGATTATCTGAGATGATATTCACATATCACTTGACAGAGTAAACTGGAAATGTTCAGTTTATTTTACCATTTTTGTTGAGAAATAATAGCTATATTGCAGAAGTCATACATTTTTTATCACTATTAAAAGCCATTAAACAATTTCCTCATTTCAACTATTTGCCAAAAACTTATTTTATTAAAGTGAGAGAGATATTAGGGATTTACTATGTACCTATAAACAGGAATTTATCACACTTGAAAAATCATCCCAAGGTTTTTAGACAAGTGGTGCTTTATAAGACAAATATTTAAAAAATACAGTATAATCACTTTTGTTAAATTTCCTAGAAGTCATAGAAGATAATAACGTAAGCATTATTATATCATTATTTAGTTTGATATTAATATATCAAACTAAAAATAAGCTTAAGAGTGATCTAGTACCTTAAAAATGAAATTAATGAGAATTGAAAGTAAGGCCCTAAATCTGTTAAATCATATTTGAACTAAACAAAATTAACCTAATTTCTTGTTCCATGGAATCTTTGCTCCTGAAATCTAAACAGCTTGCTTACTTAGGCTCACTTAAAAATTATTATTTTGCCGTCCACACCAATACAAAGCTATCGTGTCGTGAACTCTGCTCAATCTCAACCATTTCTCTTCTTACAAGACTTATCTTAAAATTATTCAGCCCAGACCCTAAACTCGTTAAATATTGTGCCTTAGTTTCCCATTTTAAGACAATATTAACCCAAAGTAGTTTACCCATTTTTTACAATAGTTCTAATAAATTTAACTTTAATTCATCAATACATTTTTCTAGTGGACTTTTGGGGAGTTGACAGTTGACATCAAATTTTAAGAGGGTAATCTCTTATAATATTTGGAGAGACAAAATATGAATGAGTACCAGATAGCTACTTGATGGTAAAAGGTAAAGTGTTCTTTCCATGGATACACAGATAAATCTGAACACGTACAGAGGAAGCTAAATAAACTGACACACTTTGAACCAGGCATTGTGTGCCATTCGAAGCACTCCAGTGGATTGTTCTATAGTGCATACAAGTCAGGAGACAGATACTGATTGTGCATCAGTAGGAAATGCAATGCCACGTTAGGGGATTGTATATATCCAGTGGCGATCATTAGAAATTTCTCCATCCTTTTGAAATTGGAAAAAGAGAAAAACTCAATTAATGATATTATATGCTAAAATATGCTGACAATAATTCAAACTACATTTAGACCTTCTTAGAAAAGCTGTTGATAAGAAAGATTGGCATTCCTGGGTCATTATTTGTCCCTTTTCTCTTGAACAGTTCTTCTCTGAACAGCATTTGGCTCTCTCCCAAGAGCATAGAGAACAATCTTAAACTATCTTGGCTTCTACATCTAAGAAATGGAAATAGTACTGACAATCTTACTATGGTTTAAGAAAATTGGAAATACAATTGTGATAATTTTTTAAAAAGTAAATTTTAACTTTCTGATTGGGTTTCTCACTTTTGGGAACAGGGTATGATCACTCTGGGCAAGGGTTCTGGAAAATTATTCCGAAGAGTGATTTACCAAATTGAATCTTTTGGCTGGAGACGGAATGTTCCTCTAAATGTAAATAATTTCTTAGTTCCTCAACAGGAGAATGAATCCTTGTGGCCACTGGGTGTGGGTTCAGTGAGGAAGGGAAGGTCAGAGAAGGAACAGTGTCGCCATGCTGTGCTGCAATGCGTGTTAACTAGAAACGTTATAATTTAACCTGCAGAGTAAAGTACTTCTAGCTATACCCTCCTCATATAAAATGATTTTCTCAGGTCGTGTATCTGAAATAACTGAGTAACAGAAAAAACTGACACATTGCATTTCCCCAACCTGATGTTAGATGGGACTACCTACATGAATTTATGAGGTTTGTATTGCAGATTCTCTCGAAAGCATTTACTGAATGACTATTAGATTCCAGGTATTATGCTCATCCTTACAGTGATGGCATTTAATATTCCAATATAAAAGTGGATTTCAACAAATATTATATCAACCCATATCATTTTGTTTATTTTGTTTATCTCTGGGAAGCTGCTACATCAAAAGCCTTGTCTTTATTAAAATGTAAATCAAAAGATGTTTGCTATTCTTTCTGTTTATACAAAGGTTATTGTGTTTCTATCAAATTCAGATGAAAGTATCAGATGCTTGGCTTTCCAAAGAGAGATTAGAAGTCTTATTTGGTGGGGATTAGTAATTCTACCTCCTGTACCATTCGGCAGCCATCCTCCCACACTTTGATCACAATACTAATTCATCATAGATCCATGCCTCATAATGATCCATCTGTCTAGATTTCCTCATCAGTAGTTGTTAAAATTAGGCAAGGATTTGTTGGTTGGTTATTTTTGTTCACAGCCACATTAATGCAAGCCCTAAAGTAATCAGTTTGTATTATGTGGCCTTTCATGCAGGGTGCACAGATTTGCAGCTTGTTTGGTTTATCTAGGCTCATGCTTGTGAGGCAGCTGTTAAGCATTTAGTTAATAAAATCCTCTTCCTCCGGGAAACTGTGCTTTGTCCATTCACAGGGAGGCACATGTAGCCTACAGTTTAACATTGGAAGCATCTTAAATCACTCTTAAAAAAAATGAAGATGGCTCCAGAATTTTAGTAGACAAGGAACCTAAAACTAGCAGACTAATTCAAGCATGACAGAATGCGGTCACAGTGTTTATTTTAATTTTCTTGAAGTGGGTCAGTTAACATTTATATTTTTTAGCTAAATCACATTGACTTCAAGTGTTAGTAAGTAAATTATCTTCAAATGTACTTAAACTATTCAGTCTCTAAACTGTCTTCTGTTCAGTGCTTCTGTTTGACTTTTTTTTTTTTTTGGTCTTATCTCTCTTTTTCAAATATTGAAGAAATGAAAATATGTGAGATTAAACCTTTCTCATTTGATTGTGTTCCTACCAAAAGATCGTATCAATGAAAACTCATTCACATACCTCATTAAAATTCAGTCCCTAGATGAGCAAATTTAATTGGCATGAAGTCGAGATACATAATTATTTAAATTATGAACATTTCTAGAAACAGGAGATTATGAAGAAAGGCATCTATTTACAATGCATCACTTCATTGTACTGGAAGTTACAATAAAAACAAATGCTGTACATTGCTGCTGAAAAGGAAGTGAAATATAAAATCATGAATGTATAGCATCTTAAGAAAGAGTTTTACTTGAAATATTCTGAGTGCCCCTTGGTTTATTTTTATTAAAAAGCCACTTCATTATCTGAAGGATAAAGTCTTTATTTTACCAAGAGTTCATTTCAAATCCAAGAATGTTCTGGTAAATTACTTTGATGTTTAGCCCAGACAGATTTGGACACTAAAAAAATGGCAAAAAATTCATTAAAAAAATCCAAAAATTAGTATGTGTGCAAATACCACAAGCATGACTTGGTTAATATAAGTCACCAAAAGTATGTTTAATAGAAATCCAGAGTGTAAAAATTACTTTAAGAATGAGTAGAAATACAAAAAAAGAGTTGGATGTTTGTTAACACCTTACATACTTCTCTGTCGTTCCATTCACATGGCATTTTTTCCTTACTGCTCAGAAATTCTAGGTGCTGTGACTTGACGGTACTGAAGTTATCTGGGATTAGATACTTATTTTTAGAATCTCAGAAACAGAGCTTATATTTCATTAAAATTCTATATACTATAGAACTGCTGACACTATGATTCTCATTTCCCCAAAAGCACCTGGGGTTGAGGTTATTTTTCTTTAAGATGAGCATTATTATTATTGCAGGTATTTGCCAGTTCAAGACAAGGTAAATAGAACTGTAAGCATGAACCATTTAATAGCATTGTGTAACTTTGGAAGTACTATCATGTCTCTTTTTAATGTAGGTGTATCTCATTTCAATTCTTTTAAGGTTCTAGTTTTAACTTATTTTTTTCTGTTACAAGGTAAAAATAAGTAAATGTGCTTCTTTGCAAATATTGTCTGTATTGATGCTTTGTATTAGTGTTTACAGTAAAGCAACTGGTTCATTCAAGAGACCTTGAACTACCCCTTAACACCCCTCAACCCATACACAAAGAAACAAAACAAAAACAACAAAGTGCTTTATATCCCAGTACAAAACCGATAAGTAGGTCAACTGCACAGAGAATTAGGAAGATGGAATATCAAGGGTAGGTTGGAAATCAGGGACTTATTTAGAAATTAGTCAAAAAGCAAAGACACCTCATACCTTTGATGGGATTCAAGGCAAACTGAGGGCTAGTTGGATAATTTTTGTCCCTAGTGAAGGAACTTTACCAAACACAGCAAAAAAAAACTCAGAATGAGGTTTTCCAGCTGAGACTACCATGGCTTTGGCTCTTATTACACTGGTCAGTAGCAGCTGAAAAGCTAAAATGGTTTTATCAAATTCCTGGGTAAAAGCAGAAAAGGTGACTAATAACAGCCAAGTATGCACTAGATTTTGTTTTAAAAGATATATTTCAAATCTTGTACTCCAATATGAAAAAGGACTTTCTTGTTAAATGTCCATGAATATTGAAGGTATATTATTGTACATTAAAAGCATCATGTATATCACAAGGTAAAAACTCTATAGATCATATTTTGTTAACCACAATGCAACAAAACTTGAAATACATAATTGAATTAAAGAGAAAATTTGAATATTCAAAGCTAATAAAGATTTTCTAGATAGATTTTGTCAACTTAAATAACAAATATTGTGTATACTTTTTTCTGGTATTTGAATCTTATTTTACTATTTAAATTTGTTCTTCAAACTAACCCACCACATTACTGATTTGATTTTCTGTTGGGCTGATCATCTGCTTTACTGATTCTAATGCATATTTTAAATTTTACACTTATATCCAAAATATAATCTGCACCCAACTAATACTTATTCTAGACTTTAGAGAGAGTACAAGCAAAAAGAACAAGAGAAATGGCACATATTTCTATGCCCCGAAGTCACTATTTTAACCACAAATAATATACTTGTATATAGTCAATTGCATACGCTTTGGCATAAATTTTTCCAGTATAGCCTATATGTGAAGTGCTTTGTAACTGTATTTTTAACACTCTACTGTTAGTCTGCTCAAGTAAACATTCTCTGCAAAAGACACTTGAAATAATTCATACTAAATTTTGCAAAAGGTCTGCTACAATTTACCCATTCCTTATTGTTTGATATTTGGGGTATTTTTAAACATTCAGTATAATAAACAAAAGCATTGTAGTAGGTATCTTTATTTGCCAAATACTCCTAGAAGAGACTTGTGTGTGTAAAAGGAAACTTAGCTTTAGATCTCAATTACCATTGACGAATTACCCTCTGGAAAGATGTATCAATTTCCAATCCCATTCTGGATGTCGATCAGTATTAGCTCCCCCACACGCCCACTGCTGCTGGTTATTATCATATTTATAGTAGATTTAGTGGACGATTTAGTAGATGAAAAATCACGTATTTTAAAATTTGTCTGTTTTGCTAATTAGTTTGAAGGGAAGAAAGAGAATCCATTAAAGAATTATTATCCCTAAAACGGAGAAGACACAAGATATTTTGGAGAAACAAAATCTTAAAAGTCTGACCAGGTGCAGTGGCTCATGCCTGTAATCCCAGCACTTTGGGAGGCCGAGGTGGGTGGATCACTTGAGGTCAGGAGTTCGAGACCAGCCTGGCCAACATGGTGAAACCTCCTCTCTGCTAAAAATACAAAAATTAGCTGGGCGTGGTGGTTCACGCCTGTAATCCCAGCTACTCAGAAGGCCGAGGCAAGAGAATCGCTCGAACTCAGGAGGTGGAGGTTGCAGTGAGCTGAGATCAGGCCATTGAACTCCAGCCTGGGCAACAGAGTGAGACTCCATCTTCAAAACAACACCTTATGAATCTACCATTTCTAGAGAGAATGGTGGTGCTTCTGATAAAGATGAAGGAGTTTTATCAAGTGGAAAGCATTAGAATAGAGATCTACTGGTCTCATTTGCTATGACATGAAAAGATTGTTCTTTTAGAGTTTCATGTACTGAAGCTGTGCTTCTTTGGTTGACTATAAACTCTCAGCTTTCTGCTTCACTTTATGAAGTTTTAGAGTCATATACATGGGAATAGAAAAAAATTTGTCATGGACTCTTTTTATAGTTTATTTGGAAAAAAGTCATTAAAAACCATTAACTCATTATCTTTACAAGAGTCATATCTCTACCCTCAGTGGCTAAGTGGAGTCTCTTGACTCAGAGCAATGCTTTTTCTTTTTTCCACTATATCCATTGGTGTGTGTTCAGTATATCATCAATTTAACACTCTAGTCAGTCATTAAGCAAAATATATAGTGAATGCAAACTAGGAACTTAAAGTATACTTCATAACTGTAGATGACTCACACATGGAAAATACTTGCTATGTAACATATACATTTAACAAGTTATATGACAGCTAATCTGGATTTATTGCTCAAGGAGGAGTTTTGTGCTTTGAGTTAGAGATGGAGCAGAGTTTTGCAACCTGGAATATTTGAGAATGCTTTTCAATATGTTGTAATAAGCTGAGAATACAGTAGGCACTAAATCAATGTTTAGCCAAATTTTAAACTGTGGAAAAATTTAGCAATAGGGGATATGATTGAAAAGCAAAAATGAAAATCTTCTGCATGCTATATGGCCTATGCTCAGACAGTAGATGAGTCTTAGGGCAGGCCTTTCCTAAGTAAGTGTGTAAACAGAAAAGCAAGAGGCCAAAACAATGACAGGAAACTAAAGAAATGAATGATCCAAGACTTATTAATGACTCCACTTGAAAGTGGAAGAAGTTACTACTATTGTGGTTATTTGGTTTTTCTATCCGAAAACAGAACAAGTAAAAGTAGTGACTTTTAAGTGAAGAGTTTGTAATTCTAAAATTGTCTTTCTTGATATTTCAGATAATTTTGGGTGGTTTACCTGAATGATATATTTTCATTCCTCAAATTGGATTATATGTGAAATGCTCATAATTTTCATATTAATACTCATGTCAATAGTTTTAGTGAACAGTATACATGAGAGGAAAAGAGAAATAATAGCAGAGGGTATTACAGGGTCTGTGGTTTAAAAAACAACAACAATAAATTATTCATTACTTTTGACATTATTCCTCTTTGTCTTTATTCCAATATCATTTTATAATTCTATAACATGATGTTTGTCTTTTTATTGGCAGAAGTGTGCAGTGTTTAAGTCACTTTATCTTCCTATTTTTAATCATTTAAGTTAAATTTTCAGAATGAAATGACTTCTTGACAGCGAGATCTTGTGATATTAATCAATGTCTTTAACTTCCGACTCATCCTTTGTTATTCATTAGCTTCAAGGTTATATTTCAAATACTTGCCCTAGATCCTAACTTCTAAGAGAAAATATTCAAATCCTTTCTACTTTTATCAAACAGACAGCCTTAATTTAAAATCTCTTCACTTGCTATCAGATTGTTTCATAATGCATTAAATCGTATCATGGACATGGTCTTCTCTAATAACATTTGTTTGAAGAGTTGTCTGTTATATCTTTCTCTGATAGTATTATTATAAATATTGCCAAAGGATTTAGAGAATGTTGAAGAATAATGTTAGTATTCAGTCTTCATTCATTCATTCACACATGCACTATGGTCAACCAAATATCAGGAACTGAGTTTGGCACTAAGAGTTCAAAGATGTAAAATACATGTTGCCTGGCATCAGGGAGTTTGACATTTCATTTCGGTTGCAAACATAATTACAATTATAATGCACTTTGAAAGCTGCCTGCCTTTCTAGGATGGAATGTTCTATATTTTGATATCGTTGCGGGCTATAAGGATGTAGGCATTTACCAATACTTACTGAACTGTGCACTTAAGACCCGTGTATTTCACTATGTAAATCATATCTCAATTCAAAAAAGGTAAGCAAAACAAGTAGTGGGAGACAGACTGTGAGCAGAGAAGTTTGGGAATAGTTTCTTGCCACAGCCGCATTTCCACTTCAAGAGAGCATGATTCACATGCATATTAAAAGCTCTGATAATTGCTGCAGGCAGACTAGAATTAGCTTTGTTTAACCCAGTATTTACTAAATTTAACCATATAACTCTCCCTTTTCTTTTAACAGTAGCTCATACTACCATCCTGCAGAACTAGCATTCTTCAGAACACACTTAGGACAACGACAAATTCAGAGATTTTTAAGAAGCTTTTCTAGCATCTTCCATTTTGATATTATTGAATATAAAATGTGGAATTACACACTCTGAATAACTTTTCCAAAGTTTCTCTGCCACATTTCTAGACAAAGACTTTTGTGTGCCTTCCTCTAAGCTCCCTCTATAAGCATTTTTTAAATACCATAAGAATAACAATCTCCTGTTAGAATAATCATCACATTGCATTGAAATCATTTCCAGGGGTTGAGAAAATATGTTCTGAGAGTCAAATCTAGCCAAAGTATGTTTTGGTATAGTGGTTTTCAAATTTTTAAATGGTTAAAAGGAAACAAACAAAGAGAATATGCAACAGAGACTGTACGTGTCCCCCAAAGCCTAAACTATGCACCATCAGGCCATTTAGAGAAAGTATACTGACCCCTGGTTTATGAGACTCTGTCTCTACAGATTTTAGCTTTGTGAGAGAGATACTGTGACGTGACACTATGACCAGGCCTTGACAGACGTGGTGCTTCAAACACAGTTGTGTACGATAAATATTTTTCAAGGAAAAAAAGATTAAAAATTGCATGCTATAACTCTAGGGATTTGGGGTAATTGTTACAGCTGTGACATTTTGAATATGCTACATTTTATTTATTTGTTGCATTTAATGTATAGATATTATAGAGATATTAGTAGGATTTTTTTTAGGTCTGGGTTTTAAGAGACTTCAGAGCTTACAGATAGAAAGCTGTGAGTCATTAGTATAGGCTTAATTAAGCCCTGAAAGGGACTGAAATCATTCTGGAAGAATCATTCAGTGATAAGAAGAGGGTTGATAATGATACTATGCCAAAAAACAAACAAACAAACAAATAAAAAGAGATGAAATGGAACTTCTTTTCCTTCATGCTCTAGGATATATAATTTTGTGGGGTGGAGTAAAGTAAATATAATTGGTGAAGTTAGGCAACTGTCCCCACACTGGCAGCTCTAACAAGTAAAGTCAAGAAAATGAGAGATTTGGTGGGCGCGGTGGCTCACGCCTGTAATCCCAGCACTTTGGGAGGCTCAGACGGGCGGATCACGAGGTCAGGAGATCGAGACCATCCTGGCTAACATGGTGAAACCCTGCCTCTACTAAAAATACAAAAAATTAGCCGGGTGTGGTGGTGGGCGCCTGTAGTCCCAGCTACAGGGGAGGCTGAGGCGGGAGAATGGCGTGAACCCGGGAGGGGGAGCTTACACTGAGTGAAGATCGGGCCACTGCACTCCAGTCTGGGCGACAGAGAGAGACTCCGTCTCATAAAAAAAAAAAAAAAAAAGAAAATGAGAGATTTGAGGAAGTTGGAGTTATTTCCCTGTTATGACAACCACCATGCAGATTGATCTATAACACTGCTTGATGACTGACTTCAATACATGCCAGCTTTACAAAATATATTAAAATATGAACATACATTTGAACTCATTTAAGAAAAACAAATACTGAAGAACGAAGCATCAATTAAATGGTATATTTAACCACATCCCTTGCACCCTTCACTCCCCCAAATCACGTAACACTTGCAGTATGTATTTGCACCATCAGTAATAGGCAATCATTAAATATAGAAATTGATGCTATTCTTAGAGGATGCCAAATGTATTAAGAGTTATATAATCCATTTGCTCATGCACCTATGACAAGATATGTCACATTACTTAAAGACAAAAAACAGAGGTTCTTAAATCTTGTATTTCTTTATTTTTCATATGCCCGGAAGTAAATCTTATGATATCAAAACAATCAATAGAAGCTATGTTTATTCTTCATTTAAAAAAAGGTAGAATTTTTTATTTACAAGTATTGTGAAAATGCAATAGATGGAGAAAACACCTAAAAAAATGAGACATACATATGTACAGAATAAGAAGCCAAGAATGTATTTCTTCAAAAGATCCTCAGAGATGATTGTAAATACTTCTATGCTCACAAACTAGAAAATCTACAGAAAATGGACAAATTCCTGGAAACACAATCTCCCAAGATTGAATCAGGAAGAAGTTGAAACCCTGAACACCATCAAGTTTTGAAACTGAATCAGTAATGAAAAAAAAAAAAACCACAAATACCCTACCAACCAAAAGATGCCCCAGAACAGATAGATTCACAGCCAAATTCTACCAGACATACAAAGAAGAGCTGGTACCAATCCTATTGAAACTACTTCAAACAATTGAGGAGGAAACGCTTCTTCCTAACTCATGTTATGAAGGCACCATCACTCTGATAAAAACAAACAAACAAACAAAAAACCTGGCAAAGACACAATGAGAAAAGAAAATGACAGATCAACATTCCTGATGAACCAAGGAGGTGAAAGGTCTCTACAAGAAGAAATACAAAACACTGCTAAAAGAAATCATAGATAACATGGACAAATGGAAAAATATTCCATGCTCATGAATTGGATGAATCAATATATTTAAAATGGCCATACTGCTCAAAGCAATCTACAGATTCAATGCTATTCCTATCAAGCTACTGATGTCATTTTTCACAGAATTAGAAAAAAAAACTTTTATAAAAATCATGTGGAACTAAAAAAGAGCTCTAATAGACCAATAATAAGCAAAAAAGAACAAAGCTAGAGGCATCACATTGCCCAAATTCAAACTATACTATAAAGCTACAACAATCAAAATTGCATGATACTGGTACAAAAGCAGGTACGTATACCAATGGAACAGAATAGACAATCCAGAAATAGAGTCACACACGTATAGCTATCTGATCTTTGTTCTTACAGGAAAAACAAAAATTGACAAGTGAGACCCAGTTGAACCAAAGGGCTTCCACGCAGCAAAAGAAATGATCAATAGAGTAAACAGACAACCTACAGAATGGGAGAAAATATTCATAAGCTACACATCTGTCCAAGGTCTAATATGGAATCTATAGGGAACTTCAACAGCTGAACAAACAAAAAACAAACTGCCCTGTTTAAAAAATGGGCAAAAGACAGGAACATACACTTCTCAAAAGAAGACATACAAGTGACCAACAAACATGAAAAAATGCTCCACATTATTAATCATCAGAGAAAGGCAAATCAAAACCACAATGAGATACCATGTCACACTAGTAAGAATGGCTATTATGAAAAAGTCAAAAAACAATACATGTTGGAGAGGCTGGAAAGAAAAGTGAACATTTACATACTATTGATGGAAATGTAAATTAGTCCAGCCACTGGGAAAGCAGTTTGGAGATTTCCCACCGCACTTAAAACAGAACTACTATTTGACCCAGCAATCCCAATACTAGATATAGAAGCAAAAGAATACAAATCATTCTATCAAAAACACACATGCACTTGCGTGTTCCTCATGGCACTATTTACAATAGTAAAGATATAGAATCAACCTAGGTGTTTATCAGTGGTGGACTGGATAAAAATATGTGGTACATACACAACATGGAATACTATGCAGCCATAAAAAAGAACAAAATTGTATTCTTTGCAGCAACATGGATGCAGTTGGAGTCCATTATCATAAGGTAGTTAATGCAGGAACAGAAAACCAAATACCACAAGTTCTCACCTATAAGTGGAAGCATTGGATATTCATGGACATAAACTGGGGACTACTAGAAGGGGGAGGGAAGGGAGGCAATGGTTAATAAACTAATTCTTGAGTTAACCGTAGTATCACATAATGTGACCATGTAACAAACCTACACATGTAACTCCTGAATCTAAAATAAAAGTTGAAACGAAAATCCTGGAATAAAATAAAGTCAAACGTGAATGCTGAAAAGTTAAAATAATATATTTCTCCCTCAAAATTACCAAAATTATCCTTTCATTTGTGGTAAAAGCCAGAGCACATAACCAATGAGATAATAGCTCAGTCAACTGCAGAAATAAGCAATTTATGCATAAAAAAGTAAGTAGTAACTCCTGTTTCCTGGAAAATGGAACAGATGTATATTTCCCTATTCCTCCCACTAAATGCTGAAAACCCTGGACATTATATACAATGCAAACATAAAAACACTCTTAAAGGTAAAGAGAAGATGACAAATTCACAAGGTACTGTAAAATCCAAGGAATAATACAGTAGTTAGCTTCCTGAGTTTCTTTTTTGTCATTTCTCCCAGATTTAAGGCTGAAAAAGCCAGCTCCCAAACATGCCAAAGAGTGCAGATGAAAAAAGCCCTAACGAAATCCTGCCCTCTTTAGTCAAGGGACAGAAGAGGGGCAACCTAGTATCACAGAAAACTTTTAGACAATAACTGCTCAACCCCAGTGAAACACCAGAAAAAAAAAAATTGTGGCCCCAACACCATCCATGCCACAAAAGGCTGTATGTGGATCCTAGATTTCAACCTCTCTAATCTATAACAAGCAATCCTTGTCTCCTGCACCCTGTACCATTCAAGATAGTGTCAGAGAAAGCCAAATGGGGAGCTGGAACATTCATCCATATCCAGGGAGTAATAAGGCCCCACCTCCATGGTATTAGCAGAGACAAGTGGGGAACAGTAATAACAAACTCATTGCTCTCAGCCAAGGCATTCTGAAGAGAGGCATAGTAAGGAGCCAGAATTTCCCCCCAACACAAAATTAAAAAGGAGTCTCTCCTCACTTAGCTGGTCAACTGAGGCCCATTGGGAACCTGGACTTCTACCCCTACTTGGCAGTAAGAAAGTGGTGCCCTCCTTCTCCTGCTACAGTAGTGGCAGAGGAAGCCAGTTAATTCTATTAAGACATATACAGGACTTAATTGCTAAAACTAAAAACTGCACAACGATAATGAAAAATGAGAAAAATAAATGGAGGTACATACCATGTTCATGGTTTGGAAGAACACACTAAGGATATCAATTCTGCCAAAATTGGTATATAGATTTAACCCAATTGCTAAGAAAATCTTAGCAAGAATTTTATAGATATATATACAATTATTTTGAAATATATATGGAAGGCAAATTAGGTAGAATAGCTAAAATACTTTTGAAAAAGAAAAAGTGATAGGAACAGGTTTACTCAATTTCAAGACTTTTTATATAGCTGTGATAACCAGGGTTGTGTGGTATTGGCAGAAGGATGGCCACATAGATCAATGAAGCTGAATCCAGAGATAGACCCACACAAACATGCCTAACCAATTTTTAACAAAGACGCAAAATTTATTGGAGAAAAGAACAATTGTTGGAACAAATAGGCAGGTATACACAAAAACATGTTTAGCTTCAATATAAATCTAACACTTTATACAAAAATTAGCTCAAAATGAAATGTGGTTTTAAATACATAATTCAAAATTACACAACTTTTATAAAAATAGAAAACAACGGAGACAAGTTTATTCATCTAGAACTAGTCAGAGTTCTTGGGACTTGACACAAAAAGGATAATCCACAAAAGGAAAAAAAAAAGATAAATTGGACTTCATCAAACCTACAAGTATTTACTCTCCAAAAGACCTATAAAGATGATGAGTGGATAACCTGCAGACTCCAAGAAAATATTTACAAACCAGATGTTCAAAAATGACTAATATCTAGAGTATATAGTCCAATGAACTTACAAAACTTGACAGTAAAAAACCAAACAATCCAATTAGAAATAGGCAAAAGACATAAAGAAACACCTTGCCAAAATGATATACAGATGACAAATATGCAAATGAAAAGGTATTTAGCATCATTAGTCATCTGAGAAACACAAATTAATACCACACTGAGATATTACTATGTAACTATCAGAATGGCTAAGTAAAAAATAATGATAACCACAAATATTGGTAAAGATGCAGAAAATCTGTATCATTTATACATGGATAGTGGGAATGTAAAATAACATAGCCACTCTGAAAATTTTTGGAAATTTTTAACTGAACTAAACATGCAATTAATGTATAACCCTTGATGTTGTTTGGATATTTGTCCTCTCCAATTTTTTTATGCTTTAAGTTCTGGGGTACCTGGGCAGATTGTGCAGGTATGTTACATAGGTATACATGTGCCAAAGTGGTTTGCTGCTCCCATAAACCTGTCATCTACATTAGGCATTTCTGCTAATGCTATCCCTCCCCTAGCCCTCCATCCCTGACAGGTCCCAGTGTGTGATATTCCCCTCCCTGTGTCCATGTGTTCTCATGGTTCAACTCCCACTTATGAATGAGAACACGCAGTGTTAGGTTTTCTGTTCTTGTGTTTAGTTTCCTGAGAATGATGGTTTCCAGTTTCATCCATGTCCCTGCAAAGGACATGAACTCATCCATTTTTATGGCTGCATAGTATTCCATGGTGTATATGTGCCACATTTTCTTTATCCAGGCTATCATTGATGGGCATTTGGGTTGGTTCCAAGTCTTTGCTATTAGGAACAGTGCCACAATAAACATATGTGTGTATGTGTCCTTATAGATCGCTTCCTTATACCTTATACAAAAATTAACTCAAGATGGATTAAAGACTTAAATGTAAGACCCAAAACCATAAAAACCCCAGAGGAAAACCCAGGCAATACCATTCAGGATATAGGCATGGGCAAAGACTTCATGACTAAAACACCAAAAGCAATGGCAACAAAAGCCAAAATAGACAAATGGGATCTAATTAAACTAGAGAACTTCTGCACAGCAAAATAAACTTTCATCAGAGTGAACATGCAATCTAAAGAATGGGAGAAAATTTTGGCAATCTATCCATCTGACAAAGGGCTAATATCCAGAATCTACAAAGAACTGTCCTCTCCAATTTTATGTTGAAATTTGATCTCCAATATTGAAGGTAGGGTCTAGTGGGAGGTGCTTGGGTCATGAGGACAGATTACTCCTGAATGGCTTAGTGTCATCTTTGCAGTAATGGGGGAGTTCTCCCTCTATTAGGTCCCATGATAGCTGATTGTTGAAGAAACTGACACCTCCGTTCCTTCTGTCTCCTTTCATTCTCTTGCCCTGTAATGCCTGTTGCCTTTCTCCTCTAGCCATGGATAGAAGTTCTCTGAAGCCCTCACCAGAAGCAAATGTTGGTACCATGCTTCTTGTATAACTTGCAGAATCATGAGCCAAATAAACCTCTTTTTTTAATATATAAATTACCCAGCCTCAGGTATTCCTTTATAACAAGGCGAAATGGACTAAGAAAATCCTGCACTGCAATTCTGATTATTTATTTTGGACAAATGGAAAGTTAGGTTCACATAAAAATCTGTGTGCAACAGTTCTTGGCAGTTTTATTTATAATAACTGAAAACAACTCATATGTTCAACTGGTAAATGATTAAATAAATGATAGCATATTCACATCATGGAATACTCAGCATTAAAATGAAGCAGAAAGAGATTGCTGGGCTGAATTTTTAAAATTGAACTATATGTTCTCTATAGAAGACAAACTTTAGATTTAAAAACACAAATATGTTTAAAATAAGTTTAAACAAAGGTATGCTATGCACAATGTAAACATAATAGAACTAGAGTGAATATACTGATAACAGACAAAACAGACTTTAAGACAAAAATCTTACTAGAGACAGTTAGTGATGTTTATAATAAACTAAGGGACATTTTTTTAGGGAGCTACACATTTAAAAACACATATGCATCTAACAATAGAGCTCCAAAGAATTCAAGGTACAAATGAATGATTCGATGACAACAGTTGCAGACATCAATATCCCACTCTAATAACAGATAGCACAACTAGACAGAAAGTCAGTAAGGAGACAGAATACTGAAATCACATTGGCTAGATATGGTGGCTTGTGCCTGAAATCACAATATTTTTGGAGGCTGAGGCAGGAAGTTCACTTGAGCACAGGAGATCAAGACCACACCAGGCAACAGAGCAAGACTTGATAAACATTAAAAATAAAAAAGTTAGCTGGGTGGGGTGGTGTGTGCCTGTACTTCCAGCTACTGGAGAAGCTAAGATGAGGCCACGAGTTCAAAGTTGTAGTGTGCTATCTTCACACCACTGCACTATAGCCTAGGTAAGAAGTAAGAGCACAGGAAGAAAGGAAGGAAGGAAGAAGGGAGGGAGGGAGGGATGAAGGAATGAAAGAAAGGAATGGAAAGGAAGAAAGATGAAAAGAAGGAAAGAAGAAAGAGATGCAGGGAGGGAGAGAGGGAAAGAGGGAGAGAGTGAAGGAATCACATTATCACCAACTGGACTTAAATGACATCTATAGAACTCTCCACTGAGCAACAGCAGAATGTACATATTTTGCAGTTGCACGTGGAACATATTTCATAATTTGTTCTTTGAAAAGGTTAAAAAATAATAAGCCTTTAGCTATACTAAAAAAGAAAATAGTGGGGAGATAGATTACCAAATTGAGGAATCAGAGGGGGACAGCAACACCAACTTTACAGAAATTTTAAAATAAAGAAACATTATCACAATGTTATGCCAACACTTAGACTATTTAGATAAAATGGACATATTCATAGTAAGGCATAAATTTCTGAAAGTAACCCAAGAAGTAATAAGCAATCTGAATAAATCTATAACAATTAAGTTGATATACTAATTAAAAGTATTCAAAGAGAAACACAGCCCCAGATAGTTTTACTGTGAATTCTGTCAAACAATTTAAAAGGAAATAACACCAATCCTGTGCAAGCTCTTCAAGGAAACAGAGAGGGTGAGAACATTTAACAACTCACTTTAAGAGGCTACAATGACCACAATGCTAAGGCCAAACAAACATATCAGTAGAAAAGAAAGCTGTAATTCAATATCTCTCATAAATATAGATGCAAGGTCCCCAACAAAATATTATCAAACCAATCCAACAACATATAAATAGGATTATATATCATAACCAAATTGGATATAGTGTTGGAATGCAAGGTTGGATTACACCCAGAAATAAACTAACATAATATACCATATCAATAAAATAAAGAACGAAAATCACATGATTCTTAAGATAGATGCAGCATTTGACAAAATATTATACTCATTTGTCGCAAAAAATCTCAACAAACTAGAGATTAAAAAAATAACTTTCTCAAACTAATAAAGGGCATCTACAAAAATGGATCATAGACTTAAACATAACACCCAAATCTAAAAAAACTTTGGAAGAATATATAAAAGAATTTATCATCTTAATTAGGCAATTGCTACTTAGCTAAGACACCAAAAACATAAGCAACAAAATAAAGAAATAGATACTCTGGACTTCACTCTAATTTCAAAAATTTGGGCTTCAAAGGAAGCCATCAAGAAAGTGATAACTAAATAGAAATGCAAATGACTCAGAAAATCTAAAATAATTTTGAAATAAAATAAGAGAACATATTCATCAATTGTTAAAATTTTACTATAAATCTACGATAATCAAGGTAGTATGATAATGGCATAAGGAAGGCAGTGGACAGAACTAAGATGAGAAATTAATCCTTACACATGTGGTCAACTGATTTTTGACAATGAAGCCAAGCCAAGTCAGTGAGGGAAAAACAGTCTTCCCAACAAATCGTGCTACGAAAATAGGATGCCCATATGCAAAAATATAAATTTAGATCTTTATCTCATACCATACATAAAAAATAACTCAAAATTTATTGAAGACCAACATGTAACAGATGAACTATGAGAAATACAGGAGAAAAAGAAAACCTTCAAGACTTTGGGTTACACAAAGATTTCTTACATATAACATTAAAAGCACAATCCATTAAAAACTTATAAATTCAACTTCATCAAAATAAGAAACTGCTGTGCTTTAAAAAAGACCCTTTGAAGACAATGAAATGCCAAGCCATGTGAGGGAAAAATCGTATTTGATAAAGGACTTGTACCCAGAATACACAAAGCAATTTTTCAATCCAATAATAAAAAGACAAATAAAATTAAACATGGAGAAAGGATCTGAATATTGAAAAATATACAAATGTCTAATTAATAAGCACCTGAAGAATGCTCAATATCATTAGTAGTTAAGAAATTGCAAATTAAAATCACAATGATATATGATTATTTTACTCACTAGGAATGCCTATAATAAAAAGGAAAGACAGTAACAAGTGTTGGAGAGGATGAGGAGACACTAGAAATGCACACATAGGTAGTGACAACATAAAATGGTATGATCAATTCAAAAAATAATTTGACAATTTCTGAAAATGTTAAAAATAAAATTACAGACGACCCAGAAGTTACATTCCTAGATATTTACTTAAGAGAAATGAAAAACATGTCCACACAAAAATGTATTATTTATAAGAACCAAAACTTTAAGCAATCCAAAATTTCCATCATTTGGTGAATGGGCAAGGAAAAGATGGCATATTCATATAGTGAAACATATCTCAGCAATAAACAAGAATATTCTACAATATGGAAGCATCCCCAACATACTGTGCTATTGAGAGATGCTAGATGCAGAGGAAAACAGATAAATGGGTGCCTTGGGCTGGAGTGAGACCAGGAACTGACTACAAGAGACAAGAGGGGTATTTGGAGGATGATAGATGTTCAAAACTAGATTGTTATAATGTTTATACAACTCTGTAAATGTATTAAACGTCATTGGATTGTACATTTAAATGAGTCAATTTTATAATACGAACATTTCAACTCAATAATGGTGTTAAAAAGTGTGACTTGATGAAGGCAAATATTACGTGTAAAAGCCCTTTGTGATATAGGAAACAGTAATCTAAATGACATCTTTACAATAAATACCATATTCATCTGCCTTTGTAAATGTTCCTAAATCTAGAACTAAAGAAAAAAGATTCAAAATGCAATTAGTGAAAGCAAGTTTTCAGTATATAACGCAGCACTTTAATTGTGACTTAATATGGGGATAGATATTTTGTTTTTAATTTTTAAGGGGTGGGAAACATTGCCTTCAGGCTATCTGCCATAGGTATTGTTATCTCTCTACAGAGCTTTTGATTAAATATTGAATAGTAGTGAGTTTGATGTTATAATCCCCGACAAGTATCTTGAGTGCAGTTACTTTATGTGGCTGATTAGGTGGGGAGCCAAAAGCTTTAACAGTCAATTGAACTGGAGTCAGGATTATTTTCTTCTTGAGAAAGTTAAGGAGGTTAAAAAAAACCACATGCTGGAGTAGTAAGCCATGTCACTTTATTTCTTGACTTTATGGTTTCTCAAGCAGAACAGGTGAACAGATTCTAAAAAGCCAACCACTTCTGATCATATTTGTCCCAGAAAGTACTACAGAATAAAAACAGCATAGAAAACATTTTTACAACTATGCGTGTTCCTTTTCATAGCGATTTTCACGGTTAGAATTGATATTAACCATGAGAATAATAATTAATTTGGGATTGTTACCTGGGCCTATCTTGAAGCATTTACTGAAATTGACTATTGGGACAGGAGATCACAAAGCTAGAGCAGGTGTATGACTTTCTCCAAACCTGACTGGCCAAACTTTCCCCCAGGGGATGTTGAAGTTCTGAACCCAAGAGAGATAGCGGAAAACTTCCTGAATCTTGGAGCTCTGGGCAGCTTCCCGTGCCATTTCTCTGTGTGGTGATGTTCTCCAGGCCTTACAATAGAAAAACCCATCTCAATTTGGAGAGCTATATATTCAAAGACCAGTAAAATAACACTTGGTTCAACTGTTTTCCAAATAATATTTTATGTTGCTTTTTCTCCTTTCCCTCCACACCTGAACTTCTCTAGATCTGTGAAATTAGGAGTTGCAAAGGTCCATCACAGCTTCTTTTGTTTCTCTGTCCCCAGAAGAAATTTCTCTGACTTTGTATAGCTTTTGCTATTTGACCTATATACCTTAGTCTACGGTACATTTGAAATCATGTAACTGTGAGCTAGTTTAAAATATTAATACATGAGATTATTGAAGGTGATTTAAGGAGATATTAATACATAGTATTTGTCCCCATTTGCGAAAAAGGCAATGCTTCATAGACCATAATTACCTGAGTATCTCAGGATCAGGCCCCCTAGATCTGCTTTGTACTATATGGGCCTAACATGATGGCATTTAGCATTAACATGGAAAACAAAAATACAGCATTACTTTGTATTAGAGAAAAGAACGAGAATCTATAATTTCTGTATACCATGACAAATACTAATAAATGGATCCTACCTAAATATGACTCCACTGTTGAGTCTTCATATAAATTAAATCTTATTGAGAAAGTCAAAATGTCTCAAATCAATTCAAAGATGCCTGGAAATAACAAAATCTAAACAACTTTTATATCTCCTGGTTTATTAATTATAGCATTTAAATTCTCTTAGGTTTTGTTTTCTCAAGTCCAGACAGGAGTTAATTACACATAATCATAAGATTACCAGGAACATTGAACCAAATAATGCGTAAAAGGTACATAAAAGTTGCCTGATGCATTGTTGCCTCTCAATTAGTCATTATTATTTACATAGTAAGTCACTGGTAATTAAAAAAAAATCCTAATTTTGACTTAAAAAAAGTGCTGAAAAATGAATATTTAGAAATAAATCATTCTTTCAGTGTTAAAGAGAATCAAGCATGCTTTTCAGCCAAGGGAAAAAAGCGGTATTTAATAGGTCCTAGAACACATTTTCTTTAGTTCTGAGAAGCAAGTATTACTAGTTCTGTTGAATCTTACTTTGGAACTCAGCTATTGTTGGAAACAACTATTGTTGAAGTATATTTTTTCTTTTTGGATGGGAAGATATTTAGAGTGAAGAAGAGCCTACAAAATCTAGAATACCAAAAGCTACATTTGGTTGAAATATGCTCTATGCTTTTATGTAAACCCTCCAAATAAAAACAATTTGCAAGAAATAACTGCCAATAGATTTTTACATCTCCAATTAAGCTATTTTGCTGCTTTTATAATTACTAGCAACTGCCATCAATTATTTATTCTGAGGTTAGTAATAATAAACATATTGTTAAATATTCAGTGTGTAAAAAAGATTTTGGCTTTTTACCAGATAACCCTTTCTTGCAATCACATATGCAAAACATAGATGTAACTTTAACTTCTAAGACAAACTATTTATTGACTACATCACAAAGACATTAGAAATAGATTATAATAAAAAAACTGACTACAAATTGATAATGCAACAAGAGGGACTCTTAGTGATACAATGAGAGAATTCAGGTTTGAGGGACATATTTCTTCAGTTAAGGATTAATTAAGCAATTTCAGCCCTGAGGAAGGCTGCTTTGGCTGGCAGCTTGACTGTATTAACAGATGAGCTTGTTTTGCAAGCAAATGAGTAAACAAATCTGTTAACTACAATTAATTTGGTTTTTGCACATTGATTCACCACATTTTTATTTACCAAATAATTCTCATCTCCACTTAAACATAGAAGTCTGACTGCACAAATATTAGCTATGTCTTAGCTGATGTGAATAAGAAGTTGAGCAAAAACATTTTACTTCAGTGTCCAGTGGTACTTGGTGCTTTGGTAGCTCTTAGTTGCATGTTGCTATAAAGAATCCTCCTTAAAACTATGCCATATTAATTAACTGATTTGACTAATAAGTCTCCTTTATGCATTATTTATCTAGTTAAGTGCATAATGATGTATTAATAAGTTGTATAGAAAGAGAGGCTGTGCAGTAGTATTTGTTCTCTGATTATCAAAAGTATACGCCATCGATATTAGTGATTAAGCCAATTTTTTGTGCTATGCATGCCTTAAAATAATTTTTATAAGAACATCATTTCAATAAAACAGATTCATTTGTTTTTTATAACAAACACTTCTGTAGCACTTACTAAGCAACAAACACTGTGGTAAGTGCTGTATTAACTCAGTTATCCTCCAAATAACTATATGACTTGAATATTATTCTCATTTTAACAATGAAGAAATTGGGACATAGATCTAAAGTAATTCACTGAGAACACAAACTGGCAAGTGGGTTTGAACCTAGATAGTTAAGTCACATGCTACAGCCTCAAAACCTGCTGGTTCTTTCAATCCTGCCTTCCTAGAGTTCCTTTCAGACCTGTACACTTGAGAGTTCTGTTGACCAAAAACAATTTCCTATCTGTCCACTTTTCTGGAAAGAGTAAAAAGCTGCTTGTCTGTTTAGAAGTGACCTTTATTTCTTAGCACATACAATGAAGGCCATAGGGGCAGACTCAGTTTCCCTAAAATATGAGCCCAAGGAGAGCAAAGGTAGAGTAGCTAAACCACAAACTGAACTTGAAACTAAGTTTTATTTTGCCCCTTGTTTTTCGTTGTGCATAACCCAATGGAGTACCTTTTCTTGATTTCCTTTGACTTATAAGCAGAGGTTCACATCATGTGAGGTTTTAGAATTGTTCACATCACGTAAACAGAGTTTGGCTTATCAGAGTAGAGTCATGTTTTAAAGGGTCTTGAATGTTGAGTTTGAGGTATTCTAAGTGCAACAGAATAGGGGAACACTGAAGATTCCTGGGGAGAGAAATGCAAGATGAAAGCCATTTCATCTGGTCTCTTGAAAGGTGCAGAATGAATTGGAGTAGAATACAAATATGGCCAGAGACCAGCTACACAGCTAATTGGGATGAGGAGGCGAGAGAGGGGGAGTAGATAAGAAGATTGGTCTAAGGCAATTCAAAAGCCTCAGCCCCGCATAACTACAAGAATGTAGTTTTATTCACGTCACCAGATGAGAGAAATCTTGTTTGGGAGAAGAGAGAAACAGGGAGATGGCACAGAGTGGGAAGAGAGAAGGTAAGTGTGACTTTAAACAATATACATAAAGACTTATTTCAATCACATTAGCATATTGAGACTAAAAACTCTCAAGATTTTTAAAGTAGTGTGAGCATATTAGCTGAGATGTATAACAATTATTTTTTGTTTTTTCTATGTCAGTACTGGTCTGTGCAAAGCAGCTTTTTCACCAATACTATTTTTCCTTACTGTTACTAGTCCTACTCTGTGAGATAAACAATTTAAACTGGTGTCTTTTGCAACGTTCTCATGGAGCCCAAAGTTTTTTTTTTTTTTATAGCATTTATCATAATTTATAATTATATCCTCATTTATTATAGGTTTACTTGTTAAATATTTCCTCTACTAGACTGAAACTTTAATGAAGACATAAACTTCATCTTATTTTGCAGCCATGTACACCCAGTTGTTAGCATAGTTTAGAGCTCAAGATGAATAAATAAATGATTCAAGTTTTTTGTCCTCATTAAAAGCTAAGATTTAAAAAAATCTTACAGACTCAAAAACTGAGGCAATACCTGGGTGATTTTATTCACCTCATTACGTTGAAAAATAAAATAAATCTGTAAACTTCCTGGGCTTTTATTAGAAATTAAAGGTTAGGAATAGTTGTAACTAGGTTAGCAGTGAATTGCTAAATTTAAACACTTCCCTTCCAAGTGATTAAACTCTGTTAACATCTCAACTGTTCAGGCTCTTGTACATAAAGTATTTAGGGATATAAAAGGTTATAATGTAACACTGTAATAAGCTGAGAAAGAAGCACTACTCTGTGTCAGAGAGATTTACATTACTACTAATAGAAGTTAACCTCACAGCTGGAGTGCTGCAAGAAAGAAAAATATTTTTTGAAATGGAAAAAACGTGTGTTCATAAAAAGTTCAAATATGTCAATCAAAGTATAGTACGATATACACTAATTTTTTTTCACAGATGAAAGGCCCAAATAAAGTAAGCTTTAAAAAAATCAAAATACAATAAAGGTCTGTGATCCAGAACATCTTCAATCACAGCCTCTTATTCTGCTCTGTCATCTAATTTCACCATTCTCCACTCCAGTGCCTTTGACCTTCGGAGAACAATAATGCCAACGACTTTTACAGTTATTTGCCCCATTGTGCCACTGTAATTGAGTTCACCTACAGACCTATTTGATATTGTATTAATAATTATTTATGCTAGAAGTATTCTAGCTACACTAATACGTCTTTGTAAAATCTCATCAAGAAACTTTAAAAAAGATGTTTTGTGTTAATGATGAGGAGGTGTCCTCGACTATATTGAATTTCTCACTATTGTTTGAATTCTAAAAATGTATTTATATTTATATTTATGCTTAGAAATAGAAATTTAAAAACATGTACATTATAAAAATTTAAATAACGTTATTTTCATGAAATTAAAGAAAAATTATCTCTGTGTCCCTACGACTTGATATGAACAGGAAAAAAATGTGTTTTCCTTTTAATGATGAACTAAAATGTTTCAGTAATTTTAAATGTTTTATACATTCTCTAAGGTCTTATCAACCCAATGCTTGTTTAAAATATAGTTAATAGAAGATAATATGTATATAGTTTTAAATAGCCTCTATAACACAAAAATTTTCCAATCATTAATGTCTTAAGCAAAAAGACCAAAAGTAGAAAATAACATTCTTCAAAAAATATCTTTCTTGCAACAAGTGTCCAAACTCTTCTGTATGGCAGATGTGTAACTTCCAGAAATAGTAACACATTGCCAAAATCTCTATGTAACAAAGGAGGTCCAAATTTTTATTTGCCTCAAATAATACTCAACACAACAGAATCCCAATGCATAGAATATTGTAGACAATTAGAATTTCATTTTTAATGTAATTTTATTTCTTCACCAAACTAAGATTTGTAAATGTATCCATTTTAGTTGGATAATTTGCTCTAATACCAGAGCAGGTTTTGACCCTATAGTTAACAGAGACTTTCTCTCAGTTATGCACAAGAGCCCAGAAGAAAGATTTTGTGACTGACACTGGTGAGCTTGGCAGATGAGAGTGACTCAGGGCAGTGTGACACATGTCCCCGAAGTGTATCAGGTCTAAGCCTGAATGCACCTCCTGTAACTTAAGTGCTGAGGGGGGCAGCGACTGGAGAGAATGAAAGTAGGCCGGATGTTTCTAGGCAATTATTGGCCTACCCACAGCCCATGCATGAATTAGACCTTGTTCAGACAATGACTCCACATATACTGCCCAGATGATAAGCATGGGATTTTTCCCCACTCCCTATTATCTCTCAATGAAACTACTATTTACATTTTAAGCATGTCTCCAATTTGGCTACATTCTTCCTCTCCAACTGCGTCAGACACCTGCCATGTCAGTCACACTGCTCATTGCTGTTCTGTACTCATAGACATTCCTTTCGTACTGTGTTTCATGTGCCCCTTCCCCTAAAATTAATGTCCACCTCAACACCCCTACCTTCTATGTCCATCTTTGTATGCGTAATTCAGTACAAAGGCTATTATCCTACAAAGTCAAGGTTAAGTTCACTCCTTCTACTATTTCTCTCCAGTTTCAGGCCTTCCCAATCTGTACTTTAATTTCATTCGTTACTTTGCAATTTAGCATATAAGTGTATTCTTCATTGTTTGAAGCTCATGAGGTAGTCACTGAACTGAACTGTGAAGTCTTCCAGTTCAAGGCCCGTGTTTTGTGCTTCCTCGTCTCTGGAATTTGGTTGCTAGAAGTTCTGGATGTCACACTGATGGGGCAGGTTTCTCACTAAACTAATTTTCCATGCTGGCAACTAAAAGGGAGTTTAAAATGTCAGTAAAGACAAAGACAAGTGGAGACTAATGTTGTGCTGTCATTACTAGGGCAAGAATGTGGTAAAGTCCCTATATTTGCCCAATGAAATACCAACGATGATCACTACCACCATAATTTGCATTTATTGGGCTTCTACTTCGTACCTACTTTGGCTCTAAATCAGGGGTTTAATATGAACATAAATGCATTTAGTCAGAATAACAACACTGTTAAGTACGTATTATTATCTCTATTTTCGGGAACATAAGGAATTTCTCAAAGACCATTCAGAAGGTAAGACTGGTGAAAATGAAATCAAAACATAATTTGACCTGATTATAAAACTTTTTACCACAGAACTCAGAAAGAATTTAGGCCTCTAAAAACTATATACTTGTTCACTAAAAAAACCCATCCACCAATTTTATATTGTAAATTATAAGTTGCATTGTATTTTAAAACAGTCATTCAATCAAGCCCTGTTGAGCTCCTAAGTATAGTAAAGAAGGAATTAAATATCCAGTCCTTATAATAAAAAAAGAAAATATAGATGGAGAGAAATCAAGTGTTAAAAAAAAATGTATTAGAAATGTCTTAAAACAATTTGTGATGAGTTCAATAACTGATGCCGTGAGATTATATCAAGGCTTACTGTAGTTGTAGGCTGAAAGTTTTAAGCACTAGATTCGATAGGAGAAAGACTTTGGAAAAGGAATGGAAAGCTTTTCTGTCATCAGAAGGGAAGGCCTCAGATGTGAGAGATCTATATAAGTAAAGCGCAGTTCCTGGTTCAGATGACATTGAGTAAACTCATTTGGCAAAAGGAGAGAATTCACATAGGGAGTGACGAATGGAAGAATATTAAGTTGTCCCAGGGAAAGAAGAATGAAAGTTTCTTTAGACTAACCAGTGAGGAAGGAAAAGTTAGAGCTAAATGAATTTTCTCTGAACATGCCTCACTTCTTTCCAGTTCCTTTATTTCCTTTTTTATTTCTTCCCTGGGTCTTTTTGTTTTAGAGGTCTTTGGAAACTTTTGCCTTGTTTGTGTTATTTTATAAGTTTCTGACAAACCACGAACTATGACATTGTCTACTGATATTTCTCTATTCCTTTTTTACAACATATAAAAAAAATTTAAAGTGTAACGTATCATCAGGCAATGTGATGTAGCAAAAAAAAAAAAAAAAAAAAAAAAAAGTGTTTATAGATTTTAAAGGCAAACAGAGGTGGATTTGACACCAGTTCACCCAGTTCACCCATTTAGTGGCAAGTTGCTTACTCTCCATGTATCTCACATTCTTCGTCTGTCAAACAGGAAAAAGAATAACTACTTGGCAAGTAAATTGAATGTGAAGATTAGGAAATATATATGTAAAGCACTGATTTTTACAATGTAGCAAATGCAATATTAGATCTGGGTATTATCAATTTGTTCAACATTCATGCCAAACAAAGTTTATATTTTATGCCAGAAACTCTCCTTCTTGCTGAAGTGTAGCAATGAAAACAAAACAGAACAAACCTAGTCTATGTGCTATCAAGGAACTTAGATTCTAGTTAGAGAGATAGACAACAGTCAGATTATAAGTATGTACTATAGTTCAGCTATATTTCAATGCTGTGAAAAAATAAAAAATACAAGATAGGCTAAGAGGATAAGAGTAGGCTTGAAGTATAAAGAGTTCATATACAGTGGTCAGGGAGGTTCCAAAATATATTTATTTTTAAGGAAGAAAATATCATATGTAAAAATCTGCTGTTTAAAATACTTGTCAATGTCATAATACATAAATAGTTTTGAATACTGCAAAAAGAGTATCAACTTTGTAAGAAGTTACTTCAAATAAAATTACACCACAGAGGATCCATCCAAAGTATTTTTAGATAATTCATGTTTTGTCAAAGGCCGCAAAACAAAAAATGTTAAATCTAAAGTGTTTTAACTAATAAAGATCAATGAGGGACAAAAGCAAATTATCTTTGAAACTGTGATTCCAGCCAATGAAAAAAGATGATACAATTTATTTTAATCCCTACTTTGTATTCTGTAGACAACTATTAAATGAGTTGAGTAGCATTTCTATTGTATGGTGGTTAAAAGGGAAGTCCCAGGAAACAAAATATTTGGGTTCAAAACTTTGATTTTTCTTAGCTGTGTGACCTAGCTTAAGGAATTTATATGTTACTATCTTGATAATGCCATTTTTGGGGGAAATTTTGTTATTATGAGAATACCAATACACTCTATGATAAAAATTATCTATTTTTTCAACAAATTGAAAATACTCTGATCTAACATTGCATTTTGCGATGTTGTAAAAAACGGTGCTTTACATATGTATTTCCTAATCTGCACATCCAATTTACTTGCCAAGTAGTTATTCTTTTTCCCATTTGACAGATGAAGAATGTGAGATACATGGAGAGTAAGCAACTTGCCACTAAATGGGTGAACACAGTTACCTATTTGGAAATAGAGTAGTATTGTATGTATGCACTAAGCTGACTCAAATGTCAGGTATAATAAAATTTCCTACTTAGTTAAAGTAAGTGAAGCAAACAATGATCTACCAAGTATAGTGATTAGGCAGGATGTTTTCTATGGTCTTTTTCCATTTTAACTCCATGACTTTTTTTTTTTTTTTTGAGATGGAGTCTCGTTTTCTCGCCCAGACTGGAGTGCAGTGGCGTGATCTCGGCTCACTGTAACCTCCACCTCCCGGGTTTACGCCATTCTCCTGCCTCAGTCTCCCAAGTTGCTGGGACTATAGGCGCCTGCCACCACGTCCAGCCAAAGTTTTGTATTTTTAGTAGAGACGGGGTTTCACCGTGTTAGCCAAGATGGTCTCGATCTCCTGACCTCGTGATCCGCCCGCCTCGGCCTCCCAAAGTGCTGGGATTACAGGTGTGAGCCACCGCGCCTGGCCTCTTTTTCTTTTATGTGTTATGGCCCACCTCATTCTACAATTAATTTGAGGCTCTATGATGGAAAATAAAAATTGTTTTTTAAAAAAATTGTTTGTTCTTCCTCATTCTTAGCCTTAGGTCCTTTTACAAAATCCCATGGCTAAAGCCATTAGGTTATATACAATTATTCTTTTTGAATTTGGGAAATGCTGCTCTCCTAGAACTTTTCTCTTTTATAAAGAAAATACATACAACATACACATATGTATGTTAAATATGTATGTTATAGCTAAGGACATGACAAAACAGTAATACTTTATGTGTATTATGTCAAGTAACTGATAAGTTGTCAAAAATTTTACAGCATGATTTTTAAATTTTCTGAAATACTATTACATTTTTATTTTTAGATAAATCATACCTACTTGGTATTCAATTAGTTTGTTTTTACAATAAAATGACTTCTTTTTTAAGTGATCAGAGGAGAATAAGCAAATAAAAATTGATTTGAATTCTTTTCCTAAACCTGTCCACAAATGAGGGATTCTTTTAGATTATAATCCACATTCTAATTTCTAGTGAATCATCTTCCTTCCAATGACACATAATACAAACAGAATGTAGGGACTCATCCTCCAGCTAATGCATTGTTTAGAAACTTAGTAAGTGAATAAAAGCATGTGGCCACGAGGACACAAAAATATCTAAGTGCTGCAGAAACAGCCACATAATTTGCTCCTTGATTTATTGCATCTTTGGCAGGCAGCGCTCTGAGCTTCCATGCATATATGGGCAATTGGGGCATCTGTGATGAAGTGCTGTTGACAGAAGTATGGCCCGTGGTAACATGATTGCTCTAATAAGGAACCATGGTAAGTCAGACAGCTGTATCAATGGTTATTCTCTGGCTTTGATATTTCAAAATGTCAACACACCATCACAAACTGTCAGGGGAAACAATTTAAAGCTGTAGGGGAAGAAAAGAACACCTCTATCGGCAGTTCTTTAATCGGGTCATTGTTTAAGACATCCCTAATCACAGATATAATATATGCTGCTCTGTAACATATCTAAAAAACATAGGATTTTACTGAAAGCTGAAGGCCAACTTCATCTCATTTTACAGTTATCACTTATTTTGCCTCGTAAGATGTTATGACTTAACCCTTCTAGGTCCACACTGGAATTGTCATGACAATGGTTAAGAACTTATAAATGTAATATTACTTCACATAAGAACTCATACTTCTAATAATAAAAATTGTATCAGAGAAGCCAAAAAAGGTCTTAACTTTATGCTAAATTCAGCTATGTCATACTGGAAGGCCTAAAAATGAGGGAAGTATTAATTTATTCCACCCAGTTCACATTTTGGTACTTCCTAGCTTATAGTGAAAAAAGGCATCTTGAAGCAATCACTGTCTAATTTATATAAGTGACTAACTAGTAATGAATAAGTAATTATTTATTTGACTCATCCTGTCTTACTTATCTCTTTTTCTATGCTCCAATTTATCAAATATTGATCTTTGATAGAATTAATGACTTGTGCAGTGATAACATCATGGAAAAAATGATACATCTACTGATTATAATATATTCAGTATATTTCATCAATATTTTAATTTGGAAATTAGTTCATATGATACAATATAGATTAAATTATAAAAGAAAATAGCAACATGCACCCAACAAATTATATATACTACCTTGTAAGGTAATGTCTTTTTCTTTTATGTATATAATCAACAAATACATTTATAGGTTACAGTGTGCTATAACTAAAGTAAATATGTAGATTTTTCTCAACCAAAGTTAGAAATTTTACTAACCAGATATAATTTTGCTAGCAAAGAAGGAAATAAGGGTACTACATGAACGGTAATTTAGTCCTGGCAGTTTAATGGAATGGCCAAAGTAAGCCTGAAAACACTGATGCATTTTGTTGCATATGGAAATACAAAGAAATCATTAAATATTGTTACATTTGATGACAAGAATTATGATCGTGCTAAAAATTCAATCAAGTTTCCTTGTCAGTTCAATAACGATAATTTTAACATGTTCATACCAAAAACCCAGTGAACCATGGAATTGCATTCAACAAACAGAATGAAGCCAGACGCTAAGTCTGATTAAGAAAATATTAAATATATTTACCATTTATTTACGTTTTCAGCTGTATTGCACTTAAGTAAAAGGATAGCTTTTTAAATGGAGTAAAAATTCATATATACAGCACCTTTCTTTTTTACAGTCTTCCACATTAACTTACCCAACAGCATTGCACTTGCTGCTAATGAAAAGAGAGCAGGCTGTACAAATCTTCTTAAGTCTCCTGTGGCAAGAAAACTATTACAGAAATGAATAGAAGGAGGTCTCCGGAGCTTTTCTCTTGCCTTCTTGTTTTACCAAAGGCTGTTAGGATCACACTGAGAACTGTCAAAGCTGAATAAACCACTGACAATTGGGTTTATACCCGTTGGGCAGTCAAGCTTTCATAGGGGATGATTCGACTTTGTCTGAGCACCAATATATTAGAAACAATGTGAAAACTCCCAGTGACTGGAGCCTGGCTTATAACTGTAGACAAAGAGGAACTTTTCTGCTAGTGCTTTGCTAGGAAAGGCTTGTCAAAGAGAGTTAATTCAAGCAGCCTGAAATTACATCAACCCTGTGCATTTAAGTATTGTTAATCTGCAGCTTTGCACATTGTATTTTCAAAGCAGTCCAGCTGAAGGGTGGGAGAATAACTAGGTTTACAGAATCATTTAGAAATGTTAAATTTCTTAACTCCCAACTTTGACAAGAAAATGCTCATTAGTGTTATGGGATGAGAGAGGAGAAAAAATATTTGAAAGTCAAATGAAGATTACTATTTTATATTATTTTAAGACACATTTAATTTTTTCAGAATAAATGAGCAAATTCATTGATGAATAAAATTATAAAAATGTAGATATATATGTAAAGTATTACTAGGTCAAGACCTTCATCTTCATTTTATAGAGTACAGATGAATACTTCTTAATGAGTTTTGGAGCTCTCATTTACATAGAAAATATTACAAATTCACTATCAATATGAATAATTTGAAATTCTTATTTTCAATTTACACATAGGTAGATTCTTAGAAGATATACATCATATTTGTCAAATAATAAATGCATATATTCACTGACTCTGTATTTGAATGTGTGTGTGTGCATGTATATATATGTGCGTATATATGTATATGTATATATATACACATATATATATAGCAAGAGAGACAGATTGAGAGAAAGAGAATGAAAGAGAGAAAGAGACAGAGAGAGGAGAGTGAGAAATTTTTCTATGTCACATAGGCTGGGATAGTAAAATAACTGATTTAACAGAGTTTGTGAAAATTGTCTGGTCTTCAGAAAAAATTTTTAAGCTATATGGATGTTCATGCATGTAAAATGCATGTTCATGGTGAGATGCATGTTAGTTGTATGTTTTCTGCACAGAAGAGCAAACATTTTAAGCCTGTTTTTTCTACTCACTAGCTGTGAAAACTTCAACAATTCACTGAAAAACTTAATTTCAATTTCTGTATAACAAAAATAATAATGCCTAGAGAGCTATCAAGATTAAATTACTTTGCTCATGTGAAAGACGACATAAAGTAGGTGGAACAAATGTTTTTTTCTGGACTAAGAATTTTACATGATGGTAAATATTTATCTTCAAAAACTTATTTTGTTCTTTTATTATGTGTTTGGCTCAGTGATCCTCCGCCCAATCGATGTAAGTTTCTTAATCCTACCCTTAACTAGAATTGTCATGTTAACCTACACTGTAGAATTACTCAACTTTGTGAAATGTCTTAAAGAAAAATTGTTTAAATATGTGCCTTGACATATTAAGTTGATGAACTCATATGTTTATACTGGAAACATCAGTAATTATGCTTCATTTCCTCTTTGAGGAACTCAGATTAATAAGTTTTACATTTTGAATTACGCTTCTCAATTTCAGAGCTCTCTAAAAATTAAGAAATCAGTTCACAGTAATATGAATTTAAGCTGAACTCAGTAATCATGTCTTAATTTTACTTAATGCAGTGTGCATATTCATGGCAAATTAGCTGATTTAGCTGACCGCTGCTCAGGCCACGGATCAATTCACCAAATGTATTTATCTATTGCTCCAAAGTCATACACTGGTGAACCACAAAATTAGGATCTCTTCTTTTGGAGAAGCATTGGTTCCTTGATTTTTATTTTAAAGAGAAAGAAAACTTTTCTCTTTTAACTTAACCATTTCCATCCTCTATTTAAAATGAGAGAATTAGAGAAAGTAAAATATTTAAGTCTATTAGTTATTTTACATTCTTTATATACACAAAACACTTTTACATATATCTATTCAATGCTGTGTATCATGTACAAGAAATTCAACACGTAAAGTAGTCTACACGGAGTCACCCATTAGTTTGTAGATATTGCAAAGTTGAAATTTAATTCATTAGATTTTAAAGATAAAAAGAAATGGAAAAGTTTTTGAAATTTTTCTTTGTTTTCTCTAACATATATTTTTAAACAGAATGTTCATATGAACTGATTTATTTTCCTGTAGCACTATGTTACAAATTATTCTCTCAGGCTAGGCACAGTGGTTCACACGTGTAATCCGAGAACTTCCGGAGGCTGAGGCGGGCGGATCACTTGAGCTCAGCAGTTGGAGACCAGCCTGGCTAACAAGGTGAAATCCCGTCTCTACTAAAACTACAACAATTAGCCGGGCGTGGTAGCTTGTACCTGTAATCCCAGCTACTAGAGCGGCTGAAGCAGGAGAATCACTTGAACCCAAGAGGCAGAGATTGCAGTGAGCCGAAATTGCGCTACTGCACTCCAGCCTGGGTGATAGAGCGAGACTCTGTGTCTAAAGAGTAAAAATAAAACATTAAAAAATTACTTTCTCATTTTGAAGCATCTTCCACAAAAACATTTTTAAGAAGCCATATCACACTGCAATGTGCGGATCTACCATTCAAATACCTGATTGGACTTGTGGATTAATACCAATTTGACCCTTCTGAAAAAAACAACAGTTTGAGCATGCCTGAGAAATATCTTGTGAATCTACGATTTCTTTCTTAACCTAAATTTTTCCAAATGGAATTTTGGGGTCAAAGGTGATATAAATATTTCAGTTTGCACTCATGAAAGTGTGTAATAATTAATATAACACTTGGGTATAAGAAATACTGAATATTTTACTTACAACTCTACACACAGCATCAAACTTATAAATACAATAGCAAATTTATAATTTAAATATCTTTTGAGTTGCTTATATAAAAATATTGACACATTTATGGTACAGTAGAGCCATTCTCTTTTAAAGTTGTTTTTCAAGGCTCTTTCATGTATTTTATGAGTTATTTATTTATTTATTTATTTTGAGATAGAGTCTCGCTGTGTTGCCCAGGCTGGAGTGCAATGGCACAATCTCGTCTCACTGCAACCTCCACCTCCTGGGTTCAAGCCATTCTCCAGCCTCAGCCTCAGCCTCAGCCTCAGCCTCCTGAGTAGCTGGGATTACAGGTGCCCACTACCACACCCAGCTAATTTTTTGTATTTTTAGTAGAGACAGGGTTTCACTATGTTGCCCAGGCTGGTCTTGAACTCCTGACCTCACGATCCACCCGCCTCAGCCTCCCAAAGTGCTGGGATTACAGGCGTGAGCCACTGCGCCCAGTCATAAGTTATTTTTAAACTGGACATGCACATGACTATTTTTTGCATGTAATATCTCTATATGTATTAATCCATTTATCTTCTATCATCTATATTTTTGTTGATACACCAAAATATATCAATTTTTAAATTTATGGTTTCAATCATTGGAGTTACGCTTAGAAAGGCCTTTTCCAAGTCAGGATTATGTATATGTCCATATTTAACTTTAGAATTTGTTACTTTTGAAGCAATATTTCTCCTGGGTTTTGTTTTACCATATTATATGAAGTAGAGAGCAAGATATTGTTTTTAATTTTTGATGTAATTAGTTCTTTGTTCTGATACCACTTGAAAAACCCACTCTTTATTCATTTGAAATGCTGCCATTATAATTAATTTTCATATGAATTTATGTCTGATTCTGGACTTTCTGTTATAATTCACTAATTAATGCCCATCTTTTTTCTGTCAATATCCACTATTATAATTATTAAAGCTGTGTAACATCTGATAGTTCAATCCACCATCAAAATTGGATTGATTCTTCTCTTTTCTTAATTATATCAATAAATATCATAAATGGCCCTAATTTTAACTTACTAAAATAGATTTAAGAGATTTAAGAGAAAAAAAGCATCCCAATATTGGCTCTATGACATAAAATATAAAAAGCAAATAAAAAAACTTTCCTGATATTAATAAAACATTCTGAACCCAGAAACTCTTTTAGGAGGCAAGTTTTTCTTTTCTTTCTTTGCACTGACAAGTTTTTCCATAGGTACTGATTTTCTGCTCCTCCTTAAATTCCTTAAGTCTCTTAGAAAATTTACATTTTATAGTAAAATATTCAATATTGCTGGAGGGTTTCGGACATATAGTCAGGTAACTACCCTGCTTCTCACATCTAATATTGTATATTTGTATATGCCATTTTCATTGTGAAAAATACCAGATTTCTATATATTGAATTGGCATATAATATTTTGATTTCTTTATCAGTTTTAGGTTTTCTAATTCATTAGATTCTGCTATAATCCATACGCTTGCCTTCTCTATGTTTTCCCATTGCATGAGACAAATACTTATTTCATTCCTTGTCATTTTTTTCTCAATTTCATTGTTCACTGTAAAAACGCTGAAAAATATAGAAGAACAAAAAATGTGAAATTAACTATTATGTCACAATTGAAAAATAATTTTTGCTATGAAGTATAAGAAATCTGCCTTTGATCTTGTGTTGGATTTTAGGATAAAATTAACATGATAAACTTTAAAATTAAATAATTATTACAGTTTTAGCAATTACACTGACAAGTTACCTTCTAGGAATGGTCTATTTTTCCTCCAATACATTGGGTTTTGCAGTATTTCATGTCCTTACTTAATATCCAAAAATTTTATCTTTTTACCATTTTCGCTCTTTAACTTACATGTATTTAGTTACTAGTGATATTGTGATATTTAATATACTCGTTGTTCATTTGTTTTGTGACAATTCCTTTTATCATCTACTGAAGTTTCTGTTGGAAACTTTATTTTCCAATTGAATTACAAGAATTCTCAGGCAAACAGTTTTGACAAAATACTACAAATATATTCCCTGATTTTTCAATAGTGTTTAAAAATTCTATATGACATGGTGCCCTTTTAGATATTTGTGAGTGTGTGTCTCTGTGTGTGCACACATTAGAAATGTTTTCTCCTTGAGAGCCTGTGTTTCATCCTCCATCCTGATGTGCTGTGCCTTTTCTATCCCATCAGTCGGGGTGGCTATGTTTATTGCTGGGCCTCTCAGTGGAGTGTAGCTGTATTGGAATGCTATTGAGCTCAAGTGTTCTAGGGCAGTCTAAACTAGATGAGTGCTTTCTGAGTTCAGCCTTCATCTCCAGGTCCCTATTTTCTTTCTTTCCTTTTCCTTTTCCTTTTTCCTTTTTCTTTTTTCCCTTTCCCTTTTCCTTTTCCCTTTCCTTTCCTTTCTTAATACTTTAAGTTCTGGGATACATGTGCAGAATGTGCAGGTTTATTACATAGGTATATAAGTGCCACGGTGGTTTGCTGCACCCATCAACCTGTCATCTACATTAGGTATTTCTCCTAATGCTATCCCTCCCCTATCCCCCCATCAGCCAACAGGCCCTGGTGTGTGATGTTCCCCTCCCTGTGTCCATGTGTTCTCATTGTGCAACTCCCACTTATGAGTGAGAACATGCAGTATTTTTTTTTTTTGTTCCAGTTTTAGTTTGCTGAGAATGATGGTTTCCAACTTCATCAATGTCCCTGCAAAAGACATGAACTCACCCTTTTTATGGCTGCATAGTATTCCATGGAGTATATGTGCCACATTTTCCCTGTGCAGTCTATCATTGATGGGCATTTGGGTTGGTTCCAAGTCTTTGCTATTGTGAATACTGTCACAATAAACATATGTGTGCATGTGTCTTTATAGTAGAATGATTTATAATCCTTTGGGTATATACCCAGTAATGGGATTGTTGAGTCAAATGGTAT
>NW_012101465.1:837478-842124 GCF_000951045.1 Mandrillus leucophaeus
ATAGGGAATTCTTTCCCCGTTGCTTGTTTTTGTCAGGCTTGTCAAAGATCAGATGGTTGTAGATGTGTGGCATTATTTCTGAGGCCTCTGTTTTGTTCCATTGGTCTGTATATCTGTTTTGGTACGTGTACTATGCTGTTTTTGTTACTGTAGCCTTGTACTATAGTTGGATGTCAGGTAGCATGATGCCTCCAGCTTTCTTCTTTTTGCTTAGGATTGTTTTGGCTATATGGGCTCTTTTTTTGGATATTCGTGAAATTTAAAGTAGTTTTTTCTAATTCTGTGAAGAAAGTCAATGGTAACTTGATGTGGATAGCATTGAATCTATAAATTACTTTGGGCAGTATGGCCATTTTAATGATATTGATTCTTCCTATCCATAAACATGAAATGTTTTTCCATTTGTTTGTGTCCTCTCTTATTTCCTTGAGCAGTGGTTTGCAGTTCTCCTTGAAGAGGTCCTTCACATCCCTTATAAGTTATATGCCTAGGTATTTTATTCACTTTGTAGCAATTGTGAATGGGAGTTCAATCATGATTTGGCTATCTGATTGTCTATTATTGGTGTATAGGAATACCTGTGATTTTTGCACATTGATTTTGTATCCTGAGACTTTTCTGAAGTTACTTATCAGCTTAAGGAGATTTGGGGCTGAGACGATGGGGTTTTCTAAATAAATATACAATCACATCATCTGCAAACAGAGACAATTTGACTTTCGCTCTTCCTATTTGAATACCCTTTATTTCTTCCTTTTGCTTGATTGCCCTGGCCAGAACTTCCAATACTATGTTGAATAAGACCCTATTTTCTGAATTAGGGTTCTTACACTGTCTCCACTACTTGTTTTCCATGACTATGCTTTGCTTCTTTAAAAAGTGAAGCTGTTGGTGCACCTACATGGTCTTTATTCAGGCCCCACTTTTACTATACATACTTAAACCCTTCAACTTTTAAATTTGTTCTATATATACCATGCATTTTCTAAATCATTGGCTTGAAGGTAGGATTCTCCCCCTCTTTTGAGTTTATATTCTTTTAGTTAGCCGCTGGAAAAAGAATGGAAAGAAAAACTTTCCATTTCTGCAGCACTTGCATGGAGATAGTAAAACTGAATGCTATGTTTTTCCACAAAGATCATTAACTAGATAAGACTGTTGAAAAACCATGACCTTTAAGGAACTCCATTATTTTAGATCTTTAGGATCTAACTACCCTCTGATCTCAACACAGGACTCTCTTGAGCAAAGAACAATGGGACTCTTTTTAAGCAACTATGTACCAATGATCTCATACCTTCCTATCCAGAATGCTGCTTTTAATTGTTATGTATGATGTAACTATGACATAGTAACTATGATAGTTTCCTCTCTCTTCTCATGGCTTAAATATCCTGAATTGACCCCTCAGTGGAATACTCTGATTTTTCTCACTGATCTGTATTTCCTTGCCTGGCATCTCCGCTATTATTCCCATTCCTAAGATCTAGTGGTCTTTGTTTTACTCTCTAACATGACATTTTGTTGATCCTAAGACACCATACAGTTTTAAAACACATTTTGAATTTAATAAAAGGCCTCATTAGGAGAGGCATCAATAAACATAAACATGATACAAAATTGTTTGCCTTAATTTTAAGCTGCAACCTGATATTCGAATTATTAAAATGTGAAAAAAAATGGACTATATTTTTAAGGTCAGATGGCCTGGGTCCTGATGTCATTACTTATTTGATGATTTTGGAATCTCCCTAAACGTCAGTTTTCTCATCTTTAAAATATAGGTTTTATAATGAAACCTAACTCAGAAAGTGGTTGTGATAATTAAATACTTCAAATTTAACTACTATCTCAGAGTTTGGCATAAAACACTCACTTAAATATATTTATTTCATATAATTATAGACTAAGTTTTGGTGACTGCTATCAAAGTCTTTTGATACAATAGTATAAGAATGTACCTGATACTTAATATATTTTATGATTCCTTCAAAAGTTCTAAAACTAAACATTTTCGTTACCTTTTATATCATACATAAACTAAACTCAAATGAAATTTCTGATGCCAAAGGTAGAATTGCTAGTTACATGAAAAATGTTCATGGTCTGTAAACTCATTTCTCAGACTTTCAAAGAGGTTTCCCATGATGCCTTAAGTACTATCTATTCCTCTCCCCTTGCTAAACACATTCAGCAATCACAAAATCAAGATTACAGGTGTCTATCTTCTTTATTTTCCAACTTTATGTTCTTTGTTGGGTTACAAACTACCACAACTGTCAAACCTGAGTACTCTACAATATTATCTTCTCTGCTGGCCAGATTTTCCTCAAGTGTTTCCTTTCTTTCCCGTTTCTGTTTAATTAAATCTAATGAAACATTTGTAAAGGTCATGTGGGAAATGCACATTTTAGGCAAGCAGCAGAACTTACAAACTAGAGGCTCAGAATAAAACTTTTTTTTTTCCTCTAAAAAGTTACATCAAGCTCAATGGGTAATTACTTAGTTTTTGGATGACAGTAAAACATCTGGAAAAAACATAAAATTGACTGGCTCTTTGAGTTCCATTCTGATGTTTCATTATATTATTCTGCTTTGATTCATCTTTTATGACTATATTCATTATGCTATATTTGAAACTTCCTGAACAAAGATAATTTCAGCAAGATTAAATATTTACATCCAAGTAATACTTGTAAGAAAAGTTCTATCAAATGGCTAAAATACAGTTTATTCAACAGCTTTGGTTGTTAGTGGCTATTTTTAAATAGGATAGCTTCCAGGAAAATGACATTAACTCATATTTTTACCTCAACTAAACCCCTGTGTTTTCTAAACATTCAAGGAATAGAGAGCATTTTTGCCCTTCTATTTAACTTCAGCAAATACTATACCCAGCCATTCATTTTTTTAAATGTTCATGTAACTAAAATAAATATGATGCCTGAGAGAGTAATTTATTTAGGCTTGCACAAAGATACCACTGTAGTATTTGGAAATTAGAGAAAATTAGAGTAAGTAATTTCTAATTATGATAGTAAACTCACTCACATATAATCACACACAATGAAGGCACATGTAGCCTGTAGCAAAGAACAGAATTTTAAAAAATGAGATCCCTTCCAACCTGCTTTGTTGAGCCATATTTATAACATCATTGAAAAACATAAGCTAGACAAAAAAGAAAAACAACAAAAAGACACTCAAATTATTTCTAATTGAATTATTTTAAGGTAAAAAGTCAGATTTTATTTAATCACAGCATTAGAACTGCCCTCCACCCCTATTTAGAAGATAAAATACATCATCAGTCCTCAAAAGCACAACATTGAGACAAGTCTTCTCATTGCTTCGCTGTGTTAATAATTCTCTCTGTACCTCAGTTTTTTTGCTGTAACAAGCGTCTTATGATAATGACAACTTCAATGCCTGAATATTCCATTTTAACACATACGTATTAGGTGATGTTTGACCCATCGCAGATGAAATTTGTCTCTAAGTAACTCGCCCCAGTATGTTCTTTGTTTCAAGTAAACACATAGGGATCAATATTCTCAAAATTACGGTCTTTGACACATTCTCCTGATGGGAGTTTTTAATTATTTTATAGGCTCACAAGGGTCTGAGGAGCCCTAGTAACACTTCGAATAACTCCTCAACCTAAAGATTTCTAAACTTTCTCATTTTGTAGCAATTTTAGTGTCTCAGTAATATTTACACGGTGCCCCTAGGCCAAAAGAAATATGTGAGCTGTTTGTTAATTAGTTAGGTGTAAACAACATAATTTTTATATCCTTAATGGTTATATCCTCACAACGTAGTAGCAACATGATTCGCTAATATATATTAACTGAAGGTAAAACATTATTTCTATTTCATTCTTAAATTATCACAGTGACTTACTAAGGAAATCCATGTTCCTGTTGGACCCAAAACAATTTACTAAACTTTGGAATAATGTTAGACATCTCCACCCTCACTTCCCTGTCCTCACTCGTTTTTGTGTTTTACTTGCATCATATCACAGCAACCACTGAAAATGAAGCTTTACAAAAATATGACAGAATGAAAAGGAATGTAGCACAATCTAATGTTGAAACTGTGACTAGCCCCAAGCAAGTGGCCTGCAAGGTTGTCTAGCCTTTGAAACACTTAGAAATCTGGTGACGCCCCTGTGAGTTCAATGGAATGCTTGAGATTGACTTTTAACTTTTATCATAAAAAATCAAGGTTTTTTATTGTTACCAACAGATATTTCTGTGTTACTATAAATAGAGCATCATTGTGAAAATGTATGACAAGTTATTTCATCAAACAAAGGAAAAAATCTTTATAAAATTCTTCCTTCCTCCTATAAAACACAGTACAGTAACATAAATTTGGATACAACACTATAGGCAACTAGCTGTTTATCCTTCTTGCTGGCTCTGTTCTTAAAATGGCTGGAGGAAACAGGTGATAAAGGAGATGGAAACTAAAGTTCTTACCTTCTTGCACGGAGTGGAGACAGGGCATGGAAGGAAAAAACCAAGCTACGTGGAAAATGCAGGTAATTCCACCCCCAAAAATGGGGAGGAAGAAGATGGTTTCTCTTGTCTCCAATATTCTCCCATATCCATCTCCCTAAATCTGGCCAATAAATATCA
>NW_012101465.1:842174-845447 GCF_000951045.1 Mandrillus leucophaeus
TCCTTCCTCCTATAAAACACAGTACAGTAACATAAATTTGGATACAACACTATAGGCAACTAGCTGTTTATCCTTCTTGCTGGCTCTGTTCTTAAAATGGCTGGAGGAAACAGGTGATAAAGGAGATGGAAACTAAAGTTCTTACCTTCTTGCACGGAGTGGAGACAGGGCATGGAAGGAAAAAACCAAGCTACGTGGAAAATGCAGGTAATTCCACCCCCAAAAATGGGGAGGAAGAAGATGGTTTCTCTTGTCTCCAATATTCTCCCATATCCATCTCCCTAAATCTGGCCAATAAATATCAGCTAAACAGGGAGGTGATTTCTTAAGCTTCTGATGCTTCTTAAGAAATCAGAAGCTTAAGAAAGATGATTCTGGATTCAAGATTGTCTCTGTTAAAACTGAAGCCTGGGCGAAGAAACACTACTCAGTGGTGCCAAACCAAACAAAAACTTGAATTTACCGAAATTTTGCAGTCTGTTCTCAAATTCTCAGTTTACCCTGCTGCATAGATTCAGCTTGACCATTTAATTAATCCACGTTACAAAATCGAGTATTTTTGATTAACTCATTGAGTTATGGTGGTAAGAGGGTTAGCTTCATCATTTATTAAATGTCTACTGCATGCCAATTCCATACTGGCACATGCTAAGTACTACTGGCATGACACAGATAATTAATTCTTCCATAATTCAAAGAAGGGAATATTTTTGTGGTTTTTCACAGGTGGGTAAGCACCTGAGTTTATTGGCCAGACACAGTGGATCGTGTCTGAAATCCCAGCAGTTTGGGAGGCCCGGGCATGTGGATCACTTGAGCTCAGGTACATGAAATGAGCTTGGAAAACACCATGAGACCCTGTCTCTCTAAAAAAGAAAAAAATTATCCATGTCTAGTGGCACATGCCTGTAGTCCCAGTACTCAAGAGGCTGAGGTGGGAGGATCCGCTTGAGCTCAGGAGATAGAAGCTGCAGTGAGCCATGATCATGCCACTGCACTGAAGACTGGGTGTGAGAGTGAGACTATGTCTCAGGAAAAAAAAAGTGAAAGAAAGAAAGAAAGAGAAGAGAAGAAAATGAAATGAAAAAGAAAAAGAACCTGAGTTTATTCATCCAGAGTCCTAGATGTGAACGAGATCATTGTCCCCACCTGCTGTATAGGGGCTTCCTTTACAAATGTGATATTCTTGCTCATTTTCACACTTACTATATTTTATAATACAATAGTAATAACAAGAAGATAAAGGTAAGTTTAAAATGATAAAGTTTGACTGGCAGAAGAAGAAAAAGGACTGACCCTCTACAGAGATCTAATTGTAATCGTGTAAAAGGGAGACAACTAAGAGGTGACCTTGGAAAAACTAAATACTTTGCATTGTACTTAACTTTTCAATAACTGGATGTAAGTTCCTGGCCAATAGAGTGACATGTTTAAAACAATCTATATATCAGAGGGATTTGTTCACAGTGGTTAACGTATCCTCCGCTTTTAGGAATACACATGCAATGGTAAAAAGTGATGCATGATTTTGGTCATTGGAGTGAGTGCTATTGCTAAACATAATCTCTCAAAATAATCATGTGATAAGCCTGTTTCAAAAAGAGGGATGCATGACTTCAGGGGCCAATCCAAGACCTTCAACAAAAGCATGCCTCAAGAAGAAAGCAATCTGTATTATTTATCCTGTGATCCACAGTCTTTCTCTATCAGGTGATCCAATTTTGCCATGACTTAAAGTTTATTATCTGTGGTGATATGGTTTGACTGTGTCCCCACCGAAATGTCAACTTCAATTGTATTTCCCAGAATTCCCACCTGTTGTGGGAGGGACCCAGGGGGAGGTAATTGAATCATGGAGGCAGGTCTTTCCCATGCTATTCTCAAGATAGTGAATAAATCTCATGAAATCTGATGGGTTTATCAAGAGTTTTTGCTTTTGCTTCTTCCTCACTTTCTCTTGCTGCTACCATGTAAGAAGAGCCTTTTGCCTCCAGCCATGATTCTGAGAACTACCCAGCCATGTGGGACTGTGAGTCCAATTAAACCTCTTACTTTTGTAAATTGCCCAGTCTCAGTTATGTCTTTAACAGCAGTGTGAAAACAAACTAATATAGTAAATTGGTACTGGGAGTGGAGCATTGCTGAAAGGATACCCAAAAATGTGGAAGTCACTTTGGAACTGGGTAACAGACAGAGGTTGGAATAGATTGGAGGGCTCAGAAGAAGGAAATGTGGGAAAGTTTGGAACTTTCTAGAGACTTGTTGAATGACTTTGACTAAAAGCCTGATAGCAATATGAACAATAAGGTCCAGGCTGAGATAGTCTCAGATGGAGATGAGGAACTTGTTGAGAACTGGAGCAAAGGTGACTCTTGTTTCATTTTAGCAAAGAGGTTGGCAGCATTCTGCCCCTGTCCTACAGATTTGTGGAACTTTGAACTTGAGAGAGGTGATTTAGGGTATCTGGTGGAAGAAATTTCTAAACAGTAAAGCATTCAAGAGGTGACTTGGGTGCTGTTAAAGGCATTCAGTTTTATAAGGGAAGTAGAGCATAAAAGTTTGAAAAATTTGCAGCCTGACAATGTGATAGAAAAAGAAAAATCCATTTTCTGAGGAGAAATTCAAGCAAGCTGCAGAAATTTGCGTAAATAACTGAGAAGCTGAATGTTAGTCCCTAAGAAAATGGGGAAAATGTCTCCAGGGCATGCCAGAGGTCTTCATGGCAGACCCTTCCATCACAGTCCCACAGGCAAAGGAGAAAATGATTTCGTGGGACAGACCTAGGGTCCCTGTGCTGTGTGCAGCCTAGGGACTTGATGTCCTGTGTCCTAGCTGCTCCAGTCATGGCTGAAAGGAGCCAAGGTAGAGCTCAGGCCATGGCTTTACAGGGTGCAAGTCCCAAGCCCTGGCAGCTTCCACATGGTGTTGAGTCTATGAATGCATGGAAGTCAAGAGTTGGGACTTGGGAACCGCTGCCCAGATTTCAGAAGATGTATGGAAATGCCTGGATGCCCAGGCAGAAGTTTGCTGCAGGGCTGGGACGCTCATGGAAACCTCTGCTAGGGCAGTGTGGAAGGGAAATGTGAGGTTGGAGCCCCCACACAGAGTCCCTACTGAGGCACCGCCTAGTAGGTCTGTGAGAAGAGGGCAAGCATCCTCCAGACCCCAGAATGGTAGATCCAATAGCTTGCATTGTTCACCTGGAAAAGTCACAGACCCTCAACACCGGCCCATGAAGGCAGCCTGGAGGGAGGCTGTACCCTGCAAAGCTAC
>NW_012101465.1:845497-855395 GCF_000951045.1 Mandrillus leucophaeus
AGTGTGAAAACAAACTAATATAGTAAATTGGTACTGGGAGTGGAGCATTGCTGAAAGGATACCCAAAAATGTGGAAGTCACTTTGGAACTGGGTAACAGACAGAGGTTGGAATAGATTGGAGGGCTCAGAAGAAGGAAATGTGGGAAAGTTTGGAACTTTCTAGAGACTTGTTGAATGACTTTGACTAAAAGCCTGATAGCAATATGAACAATAAGGTCCAGGCTGAGATAGTCTCAGATGGAGATGAGGAACTTGTTGAGAACTGGAGCAAAGGTGACTCTTGTTTCATTTTAGCAAAGAGGTTGGCAGCATTCTGCCCCTGTCCTACAGATTTGTGGAACTTTGAACTTGAGAGAGGTGATTTAGGGTATCTGGTGGAAGAAATTTCTAAACAGCAAAGCATTCAAGAGGTGACTTGGGTGCTGTTAAAGGCATTCAGTTTTATAAGGGAAGTAGAGCATAAAAGTTTGAAAAATTTGCAGCCTGACAATGTGATAGAAAAAGAAAAATCCATTTTCTGAGGAGAAATTCAAGCAAGCTGCAGAAATTTGCGTAAATAACTGAGAAGCTGAATGTTAGTCCCTAAGAAAATGGGGAAAATGTCTCCAGGGCATGCCAGAGGTCTTCATGGCAGACCCTTCCATCACAGTCCCACAGGCAAAGGAGAAAATGATTTCGTGGGACAGACCTAGGGTCCCTGTGCTGTGTGCAGCCTAGGGACTTGATGTCCTGTGTCCTAGCTGCTCCAGTCATGGCTGAAAGGAGCCAAGGTAGAGCTCAGGCCATGGCTTTACAGGGTGCAAGTCCCAAGCCCTGGCAGCTTCCACATGGTGTTGAGTCTATGAATGCATGGAAGTCAAGAGTTGGGACTTGGGAACCGCTGCCCAGATTTCAGAAGATGTATGGAAATGCCTGGATGCCCAGGCAGAAGTTTGCTGCAGGGCTGGGACGCTCATGGAAACCTCTGCTAGGGCAGTGTGGAAGGGAAATGTGAGGTTGGAGCCCCCACACAGAGTCCCTACTGAGGCACCGCCTAGTAGGTCTGTGAGAAGAGGGCAAGCATCCTCCAGACCCCAGAATGGTAGATCCAATAGCTTGCATTGTTCACCTGGAAAAGTCACAGACCCTCAACACCGGCCCATGAAGGCAGCCTGGAGGGAGGCTGTACCCTGCAAAGCTACAGGGCAGAGCTGCCCAAGACTATGGGAACCTAGGTCTTACATCAGTGTGACCTGGATGCGAGACCTGGAGTCAAAGGAGAGCATGTTGGAGCTTTAAGATTTGACTGCCCTGCTGGATTTCAGACTTACATGGGGCCTGTAGCCCTAGCCTCCCCCTACCCTTTTTTTTTTTAAACCAATTTCTCCCATTTGGAATGGCTGTATTTACCCAATACCTGTACTCCTATTGTATCTAGGAAGTCACTAGTTTGCTTTTGAGTTTACGGGCTCATAGGCAGAAGGGACTGACCTTGTCTCAGATGAGACTTTGGACTGTGGACTTTAGTGCTAAAATGAAATAAGACTTTGGGGACTGTTGGGAAGGCATGATTAGTTTTGAAATGTGAGAACATGAGATCTGGAGCAGCTGGGGGTGGAATGATATGGTTTGGCTGTGTCCCCACCCAAATCTCAACTTGAATTGTATCTCCCAGAATTCCCACATGTTGTGAGAGGGACCCAGGGGGAGGTAATTGAATCATAGGGGCAGGTCTTTCCCATGCTATTCTCATGATAGTGAGTAAGTCTCATGAAATCTAATGGGTTTATCAGGAGTTTCCACTTTCGCTTCGTCCTCATTTTCTCTTGCTGCCACCATGTAACAAGAGCCTTTTGCCTCCAGACATGATTCTGAGAACTCCTTAGCCATGTGAAATTGTAAGTCCAATTAAACCTCTTTCTTTTTTAAATTGCCCAGTCTTGGATATTTCTTTGCCAGCAAGTAAAAACAAACTAATACATCTGAATATTATGTATTTTCAGTCTTGGTGCTCTAATTGCATTTTTCATCAAGATTGTTCTTACTATGCAAGTGACCTAATACAATAATTGTAGTTCACAACTATCGTCTTTCCATAAAATTCCACTTCTATTTCATAACTTTGTTCTGGTAATGACTCTATGACAAGTTTATTTCTTCCTGGTTCCGAGGCTTTGGTCCCATCTCACTACTAATCTTCATGAGTCTTCCTACTTTATGAACAATGGTATCCTTGGAGATTATAATAGCTGCCATCCATGTCTGCAAGAAGACGACATTCTTCTAGGGGGAAAAAGTCTATGCTGCATTCCTATTGAGCAGTCTTAAAAGAAAAATTACACACTTTTCCACCTTCAGAAACTCACATGGCACAAGCCTACCCAAACCCCAGAGGATATGCATAAGGTATTGCTCGAACTGGTGTTCTGCTTATGTTGGGGAATCACTGCAGGCTTTGTCTCCAGCTCTCTGCCTCCAAGCATAACCATCTGCCCCCATCTCCTCCTTATTTCCATCCCATTTCCTCCTACATGAATTTTCCCTCATGGCTTAGAAGCTGATAATGCATTTAGTTTGCCTACCCAACATTTTGCTTTGACATTTTCCCCTTCAATTCTCTATTATCCAGCCCATAGGTTCTCTCTCCAAACGTCACCACCATTCATCTACTAGTAAATAAAATGTTTCAGGAGTAGATTTACTAGTTTCATCAGTATACTAATGTACCACTAATTTTGGCATTCAGGCAAAAGACAGCACTTGATGAAACAATTCTATTCAAATCAGCACCCTGTTTCTCAAGATCACCGCCAGGGTGTCTGAGTGTTGCTCCACACACATGCACAGAGAGATTCCCATTTTAATAAAACTGTTACAATTCACTGCAATGGGCAAATGCCGGCTAATCTCTACCCTTCCTGAATGTTTTTGTCTCTTTATTTGTTTTCAAATTTAATGTAACTAAGCCTTGTAGATCATATTCTATTGTTTCTACCCAAGAATATCAGCTTGCACAAATAATGGGCAAAATCATTTTGCGAGATGATCACACTAAGAAGACCTATATTTTGGAGTTAGGGACACTGGAGATTGACAATAGAGGTCAGGAACATCAGCTTTGCTGTCAGGCAGGCCAGAGCTTGTACTTTATTGCTTTCTAGTCACAGGAATTTGTATAAGTTTCATACTTCAAACTCTCAGTTATTCATCCTTAAAAGGAAATAACAATATTTCTCCAAAAGATCACTATTAGAACTAAATGAGACATATTTATGTAATGCCACCTTGCTGGGCATATGTTATGGGATTAATGAATAGGAGCTCTTATTTTGTTAATATCACCACTCTTATTTGTAACTGACAAGAAGCTATATATCTAATAAAAAATAAAACCTTTGTTCCAAGTCAATGAAAATGAACATTTTTACCTGTAATATAACCCCAGGGTAGAACTAAATTCTATTGCCAAATTCTATTATAACTGATAACCTATTTTTCTAAATTACTGCAGAAAGCTTCACTATTGAAATAAAAATTCAAATAAATATTAAGCTGTAGAGTGATGGCTTGGGGATAGCAATCAGAGAATTTTCTAAATATAAACCATGGATGTTCCCGATATTATTTTTTTCTCTCTTAACAGAGCAATGTACAAGTATATTTTTTCATTACAAATAATTCAAGGAAAAGAAACCATTGAAGATAAATGAAACATTGTATTACATTTTATGCCAGGTGAGAAAATATAAACCCTAATGTTCTTTCTTTAAAGCCCTGAGATTTCATAATGCAATATTACAAAATAACACCTACTGGGATTGTAGCATAAAATACAGGTTTCTAGTATTTGTTGTTTCTATTTCATGTAGTTAATAAAGTTACTTTTAAAGTTATTCTACAACCAATAATACAGTTACATAAATGTCATTGCACTTAAAGCATCACAAATAGCATATGATTCCAGGCCAGAAATTTCATATACATCAATGTGAGAATCTTATGCTTTTCCTTGGTTAGAAATCTATTTAAATCAGCAAATAGGAATAAAGTGTAGTGCCTACAGCAGATAAGAAAAACACACTTCAAATAATAAGGCAAAATGCATTGCCAGATAAAAACAAATGGAGATGCTGAATGCAGCTAATGAAATGCAATTGCTCCTTCAAGGTATTTTTTTCATCTGTCCAGCCAAAACGGTAAGAGAAAATAATTGACAAAGTTGTAAAATACCACAGTGTTTGTGAGGAATCAGTCAGAAATCTAATCTCTATCTTTCCCGTTCAGCTGAGATTGAAGGCAATCAACACATTCATTTTAAATTGGTATTTTCAGAGTGCTGGAAAGAGCCATGTAAGCTACTTGCCCTAACTCCAGTCACAGGAGTTGTACTCAGATGTACTCAGAAGTTGTTCAGACACAGCGCAAGGAGCCTTGTCACCATGGTCTCCTGTCACCATGGAAGATGGGGCTAGCCCCATGGGTGGGTACACGGAAAAGGAACCTTGGGCCTGTGAGGCTGTCTGGAATACCTGAGACAAGAAGGATCTTGGAGGGCAACTTATTTAACTGCTCCCCTCACTCCAAGGCAAAATAGAGACTCTGACCCAGAAAGAGAAAATCTGTAAAAGGCAGAAGCTTTCTTTGTCTAACTCAGTTCTGGCTCACTGGCTTCCAGAAGAGTGTCTGGCAACAAAACTCAACTCAAAATGGATTAAATACTGAAACATAAGACTCAAAACTATAAAACTGCTACAAGAAAACATAGGGGAAATGTTTCAGAACACTGAGGTAGGCAAATATTTGATTGTTAAGACTTCAAAAGCACAGGCTACAAAAAACAAAAACAAAAACAAACAAACAAAAAAACACAAATGGACTATTTTAAACCAGAAAACTTCTGTACGGCCAAGAATACAATCAAGAAGTGATGAAAAAAGTCTGTAGGATGGGAGAAAATATTTGCACACTATATATCCATCAAGAGACTAATATCCAGAATATACAAGAAACTCAACAACTAAACAGCAATACACACACACACACACCAACACACACACCCTGCTTAACACAAACACTCACAGAACAAATAATCTGGTTAAAAAGTGGGCAGAGGATCTAAATAAACATTTCTCAAACGAAGACATACAAATAAATGACCAAAAAATATATGAAAAAAAATGCTCAATACCACTAATCGTCAGGGAAATACAAATCAAAACTATAATGAAATATCATCTCACCCCAGTTAGAATGGCTATTACCAAGAAGACAAAAATAGTAAATGCTGGTGAGGATGCCGTAAAAATGGATCCCTTGTACACTGTTGGTGGAAATGTAATTAGGACGGCCATTAGGGAAAACAGTGTGGAGTTTTCTCAAAAAACTGAAAATAAAACTACCATATGATCCAGCAATCCCAGCACTGCTTATTTATTCAAAGGAAAGGAAATCAGTATATAAAAAGGACACCTACACTCCTTTGTTTATTGCAACACTATTCACAATCGCTAAGATATGGAATTACCTAAATATTAATCGAGAGGTAAATGGATAAAGAAAATATGATATATACACACAATAGAATACTATCCAGCCATAAAAAGAATGAAATCCTATCATTCACAGCAGCCTGAAGGATATCATATTAAGTGAAATAAGTCAGGCACAGAAATAAATACTGTGTGTTCTTACTCACATGTGGGAGTTAAAAAATATTGAGCTCTTGGAAGCAGAGAGTAGAATCGTGAGTATTAGAGGATACGGAGAAGAGGAGAATAGGAAGAGGTTGTTTAAAATATACAAAATTACAGCTAGATGGGAGGAACAAGTTCTGGTAATCTGTGGTGCCATAGATTGAATATGGTTAACTATAATTTATTGTATGTTTTCAAACAGCTACAAGAGAAGATTTTTGATGTTCATAACACAAAGAAATAATAAATAAGGACACACATGTGCTAATTATCCTGATTTTAGTATTATACACTGTACACATGTATCAAAATATCACTCTGTATCCCATAAGTATGTGCAATTATAATATGTCAACTAAAAAATAAAAGAAAGTATTTTTTAAATGAATGCCTGGAATATAAAAAAGGTCTTGGTATTTGGATATTAAATAAATGAATGAATGAAAGAACAGAAATTTACAGGAATTTTCTTTCCTGTCATCAATTTCTAAAATGTCTAATGTAGAGCTACATGCATTATTTCATCAATTGTTACATTTCAATTGTTGAAAAACTGATTACCAAGTATTTTGTAAGTGAATGGATTGCATCCATAGGATTCTAACATGATCCACGGATTCAGGAAAGGCTTTTCTTGAGACATTAGTTCTGAAGAATACATACAACTCCATCATTTAGTGGGAGAGAGCACTGGATGGGATGGGGAGCACCTCTGAAAGAAGGAACATTTGCAGAAATCGAGCTAAAAATGACCATAGAACTTATGAGAAATTGAGAGAAGACTGTTATGACTAAAAGGAAAAGAATTAAGGAGAAAAATCCCCACAAAAAGAAGTGACATGGGTTTTCAGGACATCACACAGGGTCCTGTGGGCCAGGTTAAGGAAGTGAGCCTTAATCCTAACAGCAACAGAAGAAGCAAGGGAATTACCTGGTTATATGAGTGCCTTTCAAAGGTCTATCTCATTAAATTATGGAAAACATATTACGGGCAATAAGAGGAAGGCAACATAAAACCAGACAGAAAATGTTTAGGAGAGTATTGCTGGGAAGAGATGATTATGTATTTGGCTAGAATCCTGGTGCTGGATGTAAAGAGAAGTAGAGAAATGGGGATTTCGGAGGTAAGATCAATAGGTGAGGGGGAAATGGTGGGTGTGGAAAAAGATGGGTAGAAAGTAAATTCTAGGTTATCAACAGAAACAGCAGGGGATGGTGGAACCACCCCCTGCGAAGACATCCCTGCAGAGAGCGTACTTATGGAGAAAAGTTCACTGAAGTTTAATTTTGGAAATGTTAACCTTGAGGTGCCTGCAAGGCATCATAGCAGAGGTGCCAAGCAGGCAGCTTAGAAATAGCACATGATGTTCACAAAAAAGGTTTGGTCTGGATTTTAGAAGCTTTGTAGAGAGAATTAGGTTCCTTACTTCTTTTTTAAGAACGTAAAATATGGAAGTACTGATTTCTTTCAGATGGAATGCAGCAGTTCAGCTCCCAGAAAGGAAATGTGTTCAATATTTATGCTGGTTTCTTGCCAGTGCTATTAACTGGGGAGGTGTCCGACTCTCTGTGGAAAGGTATTTTTTTGGAACCGGATGATTTCCTTTTTCTGTCTTATCATTTTCTTGCCTAACATACATTCTCATATTTTCTGTGGTTTTAAAATTGTTTCCTGATGAAGGAACATTAATATATACTGGGGAAATGTTTCATTAAACAAAGTTAAAATTGATTTTCATGTTGCATGACATCTTGGAGTCACCATTACTCTAATATGTGAGGGCGACCATGTAATAACACATTTTCCAAATATTTAAACACCAACCACTTTCTCCAAGATGATCTTTGACAACTAGTGTTTTATAAATTATTCTTTGGGCAAATATTTGTTAAACAGTAGTCTTGCTTGGAGCAGTATCTTTTATTCAATATTTTTATCCTGGTTCAAAAACCCAACCTGGACTTAATGGTCCTTTCCCAAGAAATTTAATACAATTTTCCTGTAATACTTAAAATGCTCATTTTCTTTTCTGGTTACTAAAGCTGAAGCAAACTGGATGTTCCACTTATAACTCTGTGGCAGTAGTCATGTGGGAGAAGTTTATCATCTGTGTAGGTCACTGTCATCTTTCATTCTTATGGTAGTATTGGGTCTGTGTGAGAGTGTGTTCAGAGATACGATTAAAGCAGTGGCCAGGAGAAGGGTGAACAGTGCTTAGTCTAGTTTTTCAGCTTGTGATCAACTATACATAGAACCACAGTAGTTTGCAGAAATGCAGTTAAGGATAGGGAGGGGAAAGAGTTCCCATCTTACTTTATTTACTGCTTCTATCATTATCCAAATTAATATCCTTATTGCCTAAGATTCTGAATATAGCAATCCATATACAAAACTTTCTGATCTCAATCTATATTCTGAAAAATGATACCAATCAAAACACCGAATTCCACTTATAAAAGCAATTTATTTTATACTTTTCTGCTGCTGGTGTTTTACAGTTTCTCCATTCATATGCCTTTAAGGTATAATACAATGAATATGCAAGAGATCTCCTTGTATTAGAGACCTCTTTATATTAGATTGGTGCAAAAGTAATTGTGATAACCTAATAATAACTTTGTTTTTCTTCTCTTTAGTGATTAAAAATGTATGCATGCCCAGAATTCTACAGATATAAATTAAAAGCAACAAAGCGTAAATTAAAATAATGGTCCTGACAATGACACTGATCAAAATAAAAAGAAAAATTCAGAGCAGAAATACAAGAATTAACTCAGAGCAATTTTAGAATGGTTACTAATATTAATGTTATTTTATGTTAGATATTATTATAAGTACAAAATGTCATGAAGACATTAGTACAAAAGTGACTGAATATTACATTAAATATTCATTTAATTGCAGGCAAAGTATTCTGCACAACGCCTTGGAATATAATCAATGGCCTCTAAATGCTAGTTATCATCATTTCCCACTTAACTCTTCTAATTCAATCTAATACAATTGGCCCACAAATCATTTTATAATCTTGAGTAAAGAATGAACAAAATTTCATTAGCCAGGATAAAAAAATATCAAGGTAAGTTTAAACCCTTTCAGACGTGAGATACAAATTTCTCCTTCTGTGTCTCCTTCATTCGCTAAAAAGTGAAATTGGCATCATTGTATGTGTAAAAAAAATATATAGATATTTTTACAAATACAAATGGAGAAAAAAAAGAAAGAAGAATTCCTGGGCTCCTCCATGTACTTGCTTCAGAGAATCTTTGTAACTACTGGCCCCACAGTTGGTCTTTTTTGCAAAATAAAAAAGAAAATGAAAAAGATGTCCAATTTCTCAGTTTTTTTTTTGTTTTGTTTTTTTCCTGAGACAGAGTCTCACTCTGTCCCCTAGGCTGGCATGCAGTGGCGCAATCTCAGCTCACTGCAACCTCTGCCTCCCAGGTTCAAGCAATTCTCCTGCCTCAGCCTCCTGAGTACAGGTGCCTGCCACCATGCTGAGCTAATTTTTTCGTATTTTTAGTAGAAATAGGGTTTCACCATGTTGGCCAGGCTGGTCGCCAACTCCTGACCACAGGTGATCCACCTGCCTTGGCCTCCCAAAGTGCTGGGATTATAGGCATGAGCCACTGCACCCAGCCCAGTTTCATAGATCTTGAAGTAACATAATATTTTGTTATATGTCCAAAGGTAATTTTTATTCTTATTATAAACTATATTTGGAGACTAACGATATGAGACTGTGAAATATACTCAGAAGCTGCTGAATGTAGGAAGATGCATATATTCATGTATTTAGCAGATAAAAATACGTTAGCCCTTAGGGTTTATGTCATTCCATTCAGTTACATTTGTATCTTAATAATTGGCAGTATAATTGATTTTAAAGTTGACACTAGATTCAGAAAAGGAAATGACTGGAAGATAGAAAAATTTCAGAGCGTGGACATAGTATGAAGAGAAGAGATCTGTGATGAAGGGACAGCTTTGGAGCTTAGTACTTACTGCAAATTAGTATCTTATGTAACTTTGGTGATTAATAGACTCTGACCCTAAGTTTCTTTATCTGAAAAATTGGCTTAAGGATAATTAGATTTGAAGTTTTAGCAAGGAATAAAAATTAAATAATATGCATCAAATGAATGCCACATATTGGTATGTTTCTATTCAAAAATCAATTAATGAGTACTTATTGTGTACCTAGGCACAGGACTAATCATGGAG
>NW_012101465.1:859970-861787 GCF_000951045.1 Mandrillus leucophaeus
TGGCGCAATCTTAGCTCACTGCAACCTCTGCCTCCCAGGTTCAAGCAATTCTCCTGCCTCAGCCTCCTGAGTACAGGTGCCTGCCACCATGCTGAGCTAATTTTTTTGTATTTTTAGTAGAAATAGGGTTTCACCATGTTGGCCAGGCTGGTCACCAACTCCTGACCACAGGTGATCCACCTGCCTTGGCCTCCCAAAGTGCTGGGATTATAGGCATGAGCCACTGCACCCAGCCCAGTTTCACAGATCTTGAAGTAACATAATACTTTGTTATATGTTCAAAGGTAATTTTTATTCTTATTATAAACTATATTTGGAGACTAACGATATGAGACTGTGAAATATCCTCAGAAGCAGCTGAATGTAGGAAGATGCATATATTCATGTACTTAGCAGATAAAAATACGTTAGCCCTTAGGTTTATGTCATTCCATTCAGTTACATTTGTATCTTTATAATTGGCAGTATAATTGATTTTAAAGTTGGCACTAGATTCAGAAAAGGCAATGCCTGGAAGATCGAAAAATTTCAGAGAGTGGACATAGTATGAAGAGAAGAGATCTGTGATGAAGGGATAGCTTTGGAGCTTAGTACTTACTGCAAATTAGTATCTTATGTAACTTTGGTGATTAATAGACTCTGACCCTAAGTTTCCTTATCTGAAAAATGGGCTTAAGGATAATTAGATTTGAAGTTTTAGCAAGGAATAAAAAATAATATGCATCAAATGAATGCCACATATTGGTATGTTTCTATTCAAAAATCAATTAATGAGTACTTATTGTGTACCTAGGCACAGGACTAATCATGGAGAAACACAAGTAAGCAAGACAGATATATTTCCTAGACATAACATGCCAGAGCATACAGAAAGTACCTAAGTAAAAATACACATTTTAAAAATCTAATGTCAGAAAAAAAATTGAGGAACATCCTTGGGAATAACCGGCTTGTACTCTTCACAGATGTCCAAACAAGAAAGATAAAGAAAGACTGAAGAATTGTTTCACAATGAAAGACTCAAATAACATGAAAACTAAATGTAGTATATGAGTCTAGATTGGATTCTGGACACGGGAGGAATAACTAAAAAGGACATTACCAGGACAATTGACAAATTTGAATATAAACTGCAGATTTGGTAATATATCAACATTAAATTTCCTGATGTCCTGATGCTGATAACTTCTGTGGTAAGAGGGTATCCTTATTTGAAGAAAAGACACACTGAAGTATTTAGGGTTAAAAGGGCAAAATATTTCCAACAACACTTAAATAGCTCAAAAATACGGAAGAAAGAAGGGAGGAAGGAATGAAAGAAGAAGAGATAATAAAGCAAATGGGAAACACACAAATTAGTGAATCCAGGTGAAGTCTAGATAAGAGTTTTTGTACTATTCTTGTAAATTTTCTGTAAGTTTGAAATTATATAAAATGAAAATGTACTTTGAGGGAAAGTTGAAAAGTTTACAAGTATTCATTTTCTTGTTTCCTATGTCTTTACTCCTTGTCTCTCTAGAGTAAATTTCACAAATCTTATTTTGAATTTCAGCAATAGATACAGAGACATTTTTGTAGGTTCTCCATATTGAGTAGTGCAGTTCTATCTCAATGGATTTGATGAAATCAATAATTTATGGTATAGGACTTCAGGTAGAATGATGTTACAGGCTTGAATGAGCTGAAAAACATCCCCTAACACCCTAAGATCTTTTAAACACAGCTTTTAAAGCTGGTGTTTTGTTTGGAAAACAAACTGAACTGGTAGTAAATTTTAAAAAGCATGTAGACATTTTAAAGCTAAGGAACTACTTTTC
>NW_012101465.1:862117-864214 GCF_000951045.1 Mandrillus leucophaeus
AATAAACATACGTGTACATGTGTCTTTATAGCAGCATGATTTATAATCCTTTGGGTATATCCCCAGTAATGGGATGGCTGGGTCATATGGTATTTCTAGTTCTAGATCCTTGAGGAATTGCCACACTGTTTTCCACAATGGTTGGACTAGTTTACAATCCCACCAACAGTGTAAAAGTGTTCCTATTTCTCCACATCCTCTCCAACACCTGTTGTTTCCTGACTTTTTAATGACTGCCATTCTAACTGGTGTGAGATGGTATCTCATTGTGGTTTTGATTTGCATTTCTCTGCCTCGCCCTGCTTCAGCTCTCACTGGTTGAGCTGCACCCGCTGACCAGCACTGACTGTCTGACACGCCCCAGTGAGATGAACCTGGTACCTCAGTTGAAAATGCAATCACCCATCTTCTGTGTTGCTCATGCTGGGAGCTGGAGGCTGGAGCTGTTGCTATTCGGCCATCTTCGGCGCCCCCACTGTGGCTTTCATTTTAATTACCCTAACATTTCTTGAACTGGTTTGGATTCATCACATCCAGCAGAGGCTCTATAATCAGAAATGCTCACCGTATTCATTTCCTGATTTATTAGTAGTGTCCATATAAACCTATTGTAAACCTATTGGTGTCAATTAGCAGCTTTACTTCTTTTTTTGTTTTGTTTTGTTTTGTTGAGACAGAGTCATACTCTGTAGTTCAGGCTGTAGTGCAGTGGTGCAATCTTAGTTCACTGCAATCTCTGCCTCCTGGGTTCAATTGATTCTCCTGCCTCAGCCTCCAGAATAGCTGGGATTACAGGCTCCCAACACCACACCCAGCTATTTTTTGTATTTTTAATAGAGATGGAGTTTTGCCATGTTGGCCAGGCTTGTTTCGAACTCCTGGCCTCAAGTGATCTGCCAACCTCAGCCTCTGAGGCCAAGGGATTATAGGGATTATAGTGCTGGGCTTATGGGCTTGAGCCACAGCCCCTGGCCTGGCAGATTTACTTCTAATTTTTTAGAATAAGTGTGCATGCACATGCATATAGATTTATGAGTTTTGTGTGTGTTACAGCATACAAATATGAAAAAAATTCTAAAAGAACACACATAAAATCTGTAAAGACTGTTATTTCAAATAATAGTGAAAAATTCCATACATTGTTTGATCTACAAAGAAAATGTTTACCTTTAACTTGTGAAAAGTGGGTATTGTAAAATACATAATCTAGATGGATGTAATAGTCATTATTTTAAGCATTTATTTAGCTTTAGCACTGTTTAGTCTCTTTTTATTTATTTCAGTCCTGGGGAAGTAAATAATTTCTGGTCTTTTCTCCTCAAATTTCTTAAAATTTGATAATCAAGATAATTTTTCCCCCCAAATTTACTGTCTTATATGTTGGCAGCAGCTTTATCCTAATGCCACTTAAGCATTTATTTTAAAAAATTGAATAAATAAAAATTCAAGCATGGAACTTCTACTTCCAGGTATTTTGGATTATTTTATGGCAGAACAATAATCCTGTTAAGAATTAAATATCTTGATGAAATTTTAAACAACGGATCTCAAATCACTAGAGAGCTGCTAAAGCAGCTGGTCCTAAAGGGCCAGTTCCTAGAGAGAAGGAAAGCTTATGGAGGAGAGCTACATTTTCTGTCCATTGGCTTCTTCCTTGGGTCACTTACTGATTTTTGACATATGACGAGATATGACTAAGGTAGTTAGAGGGGCTCTTAAGATTCCCAACACAGAGAAGAGCTTTCAATAATTTAACAGGGCTAGGGAAATAAACAACTGGAGTTCTGAACTGCCAAGGCATTTAGGACTTAAGCAACCAAAATTCCAATGGCAAATGAGGTTCCAAAAAGACATTGGGAGGAAGGTGGAGTACGATGGTTGAACAGAAGTCTCCCGTGATTATCCCCTATACAGGAGCACCAAATTGATCAATTATCCACACAAAAACACCATCATAAGAACCAAAAATCAGGTGAGCAATCACAGTATCTGGTCTTAACATCATGCAAGGAAAGAGACACTAAAGTGGGTAGCTTTAACATCATTTAAGGAGACACTGAAGTAGGTAGGAAAGAAAGTCTTCAATTGCTTACACCA
>NW_012101465.1:864264-866320 GCF_000951045.1 Mandrillus leucophaeus
ACAGGGCTAGGGAAATAAACAACTGGAGTTCTGAACTGCCAAGGCATTTAGGACTTAAGCAACCAAAATTCCAATGGCAAATGAGGTTCCAAAAAGACATTGGGAGGAAGGTGGAGTACGATGGTTGAACAGAAGTCTCCCGTGATTATCCCCTATACAGGAGCACCAAATTGATCAACTATCCACACAAAAACACCATCATAAGAACCAAAAATCAGGTGAGCAATCACAGTATCTGGTCTTAACATCATGCAAGGAAAGAGACACTAAAGTGGGTAGCTTTAACATCATTTAAGGAGACACTGAAGTAGGTAGGAAAGAAAGTCTTCAATTGCTTACACCACCCCTTCCTTACCCCCCAGCTGTGGCTGTATGGTGCAGAGAGAGCATCTATGTGCTTGAGGGAGGGAGAGGGAAGTGATTGTGGGACGTCGCATTGCAACTCAGTGCTGCCCAGTCAAAGCGGAAAGCAACATCGGGTAGAACACAGCCAGTGCCACCACGGAGGGAGCATTTAGACCAGCCATAGCCAGAGGAAAACTAACCATCTCAGCAGTCTGAATATGAGTTTTAGCAAGACCCTCCACCATGGGCTAAAGGGCTCTGGGGTTCTAAATAAACTTAAAAGGCAGTCTAGGCCACAAGGACTCCAATTCCTGGGCAAGTCCAGGTGCTGTGCTGTGTTCAGAGTCAGTGGTCTTGAGATACACATGAGCTAGTGAGACACCAGCATAGGAAGCCAAGGGAGTACTTGAGCCATCCCTCCCCCAGCCCCAGGTAGAAGAACTCGCAGGTCCTAGAACCCCATTCCTTCTGCATGAGGAGAGGAGAGAGTAAAGAGGACTTTGTCTTGCATCTTCAATACCCATTTCAGGCCCTAACTGTTATATTATATTTCTAGATACACCCTGGACCAGAAAGGAACCCACTGTCTTGAAGCAAAGGGCCAAGTCCTAGCAGCATTCATCACCTAATGATTAAAGAGCTCTTGGGCCCTAAATAATCAGCAATGGTAGCCAGGCAGTACTTGCTGTGGACCTCGGGTGAAACTCAGAGCTATGCTTGCTTTAGGTGCCAGGGAAACTCATCATCCTGAAGAGAAGGAAACAAAGTTGGCTGGATTCACTATCTGCTTATTGTAGGGTCCTTGGGCTTTGAGTGAACATAGGCAGTAGCCAGGCAGTAGTCACCACAGGCCTTCGGTAGGACTCAGTGCTATGCTGGCTTTGGGTCTAACTCAGCATAGTTCCAGTGGTGGTGGTGGCTTCAGGGGTACCTGTGTCACCCTTGTCTCAGCTCCAGACAGCTCAGAAAGGAATAGAAACTCCATTTCTTTGGGTGAAAGTAAGGGAACAGAATAAGAGTCTCTGCCTCGTATTCCAGGGAACTCTTCCAGATTTTACGCAAGACCACCAAGCCAGTACCTCTACACGTCTGCAAGAGCTACTGTGTTATTGAGCTTGGGTGTCCCCTAAATATGGCTGCAGTGATGAAAGATTTACATTACAGCACCCAAGACCATCTGAATACTTGGAAATGCTTCCCAAGAAGGACAGGTACAAATAAGCTGAACTATGAAGGTAAGAATAAATATATAATTCTTCAATGCTCTGACACCAGTAACATTGACAAGCATTAAAACCACCCAGGAAAACATGACTTCACCAAATGAACTAAATAGGCATGAGTGACCAAACCCAGAGACACAGATATATGTGACTAATAATTCAAAATAGCTGTTTTGAGGAAACTCAGAGAAATTTAAGATAATTCAGAGAAGGAATTCAGAATCCTATTAGATAAACTTAACAAATAGATTAAAGTAATTTAAAATAATCAAGCAGAAAATGCAATTGACATACTGTAAAATGCATTAGGGTCTCTTAGCAGAATTGATCAAGCAAAAGAAATAAATAGTGAACTTGAATACAGGCTTTTTGAAAATGTACAGTAAAAAGACACAAAAGAAAAAAGAATGAAAAAACAATGAAACATGCCTGGAAAACCCAGAGAACAGCCTCAAAGGGCCAAATCTAGGAGTTATTGGCCTTAAAGA
>NW_012101465.1:867595-869799 GCF_000951045.1 Mandrillus leucophaeus
TGAGACAGAGAAAGTCACTATATATAATGATAAAGGGGTCAATTCAACAAGGAGATATAACAACTGTAAATATATATGCACCCAACACTGGGACACCCAGATATATAAAGCAAATATTATCAGAGTTATCAAGAGAGGTAGATCCCAATACAATAATTGTTGGAGATTTCAACATCCATTTTCAGGAATGGAAATATCATTTAGAAAGAAAATCAGCAAAGAAAAATTGAACTTGATCTGCACTAAGAATAAATGGACCTAATACATAATTATTATTTTCATCCAATGGTTGCAGAATATACATTCTTTCCCTCAGCATATGAATCATTCTCAAGGATAGACCATGTAATAGGACAAAAAAAAAATTCTTAAAAATTTCAAAAAAAGAAATTATATCAAGTATCTTATTTGACTACAATGGAATAAGGCTAGCAATCATTTGGAAAGTATACAAATACATGGAAATTAAACAATATGGTCCTGAATGACCAGTGGGTCAATGAAAAAATTAAGAAGAAAATGTAATAAGTTCTTGAAACAAATAAAAATGGAAATACAACATACAAAAACCTACGAGACACAGCAAAAGCAGTACTAAAAGGAAAGTTTATAGTCATAAGTGCCTATATAAAAAGTGTTAAAACTTCAAATAAACAACCTAATGGTATATTTTAGAGAAGTAGAAAATCAAGAACAAATCAAATCAACCACAAGTTACAAGAACAGGAATAATAAACATCAGAGCAGAAACAAATGAAATTGAAAGGCTAAAACAATACAAAAGATGAACAAAATGAAAAGTCGTTTCTTTGAAATTATAAAGAAAGTTGATAAGCTTTAACTAGACTAAGAAAAAAACAAAAAGGATCTAAATAAACAATGTTAGAGATGAAAAAGGGACATTACAACTAATACCACAAAAATTCAAAGGATGATTAGAAGCCACTCTGAGCAACCATATGCCAATAAATTGGAAAACTTAAATAGATAAATTCCTAGATACACAATCTACTAAGATTGAACTGTAAAGAAATCCAAAACCTGAATAAATGAATAACAAGTAATGTGATCAAAGTCATAATAAGAAAGTCTCCCAGCAAAGAACAGGCTAGGACCCAAGGGCTTCACTGCTGAATTTTACCAAAGATTTGAAAAAGAACCAATATCAATTTTAATCAAACTATTCTGAAAAGGGGAGAGAGAATACTTCCAAACTCATTATATGAGATCAGTATTACACTGATAATAAAACCAGAAAATACTTCAAAGGAAAAAGAAAGTAACAGGTCCATATCCCTGATTAACATTGACACAAATGTCCTCAACAAAATACCAAACAACCAAATTCAACGACACATTAAAAAAATCATTCATCATGACCAAGTTGGATTTTTTTCCAGGGATGCAAGAATGGTTGAATATACAGAAGTCAATCAATGTGATATATCAGCAGAATGAAGAACAACAACCATATAATAATTGCACTTGATGCTAAAAAAAATTGCTAAACTTTAACATTCCTTCATAGTAAAAACTCTCAGAAACCTGGATATAAAAGGAACATACTTCAACATAATAGAAGTCATATATGACAGACTCACAGCTAGTATCATATTGAATAAAGAAAAACTGACAGCTTTTCCTCTAAGATCTGGGATGAGACAAGGATGCCCACTTTCACCACTGTTATTCAACATAGTACTGGAAGTACTAGCTAGATCAATAGGACAAAAGAAAGAAATAAAGGGCATTTAAATTGGAAAGGAAAAGGAAAGAAGTAAAATTATCCTTGTTTGCAGATGATATGACTTTATATTTGGAAAAACCTAAAGACTGACAGAAAACTATTAGAACTGATAAGCAAATTCAGTAAAGTTGCAGGATACAATATCAACATGCAAAAATCAGTACCATTTCTATATGACAACACTAAACTATCTGAAAAATGTATCAAAAAAGTAATCTCATTTATAACAGCTACAATTAAAATTAAATATCTAGGAATAAAATAAAAAAGTGAAAGATCTCTACAATGAAAACTATAAAACATTGATGTAAGAAATTGAAGAGGTCAAAAATATGAAAAGGTATTCTATGTTCATGGATTGATAGAATAAATATCATTAAAAATGTATATATTACTCAAAGCAATCTATATATTCAATAAATGCCTATCAAAATACCAATAACATTCTTCACAGAAA
>NW_012101465.1:873759-905306 GCF_000951045.1 Mandrillus leucophaeus
ATGAAAATTTAAAACAAAATTAAAGTGAGATTGGCAATCAATACCTGTTCTTCCATTGAGTCATCTGATTAACTACACAGGACAAGATGCAAACGAGCCAAGCATCAAGTGTGTTGAAAGAAGCCAAACATACTTGAAGGGTAATATGAAGTTTTCAGCATTTCCACAGTTCTAGGGAGACCAGACTTCTACTTCAGTGCGTTCAAGGAAGAATGGCCCTAGCAAACACTCAAGCTCTGATTAGGATACCTTGAGGGATGCACCATGTATATGGCGAAAATTAGAGGTATCCTGAACCTTACTGAAGCTGCAAACTAGCCTAAGTCATTTCAAGATCTGATCAGATTTGAGTAATATAGCTCTTTTTGGCCTGCGAGAGGATAGGTTAAATTATCACTAAAATTTCTCATTCAGAAGACTGGTAATGAAAGCAAAATTTTTTTAGAGATATTAATAGCATCAGAAGAAACAATAGGCAACAGAAACATATCCACATGTGACACAAATACTACAGTAATAAGAAAACAAATTTAAAACAGTTTTGATTAGTATCTTCAAACAAATGACCAAGTGGAGAATTATAAGAGGATGATCACATGGAGAATTTTGAATTGAAACAATACAATAACTAAAATTCATAGTATGATAGAGGGATGCAGCTCAAGATAAATGATCTGGAAGACAGATCAAAAGAAAATATCTAGACTGTAAGAGGAAATACACAGAAGAGTACAGTAGACACACTATATGTAACAGATAATCACCAAAAACATGTGCTACATTGCCTATGGTTGTGTTATTTATAACAGCCCCAAACTTTCCATCAACCCCAGAATGGGTAAATATATTTTGGTACATTCATATAATGGAAAACAATTTTGCACTGAGAAATAATAAACCAGCTGGGCAGGTGGTTCACGCCTGTAATCTCAGCACTTTGGGAGGCCAAGGCGGGTGGATCATGAGGTCAGGAGTTCGAGAACAACCTGGCCAACATGATGAAACCCCATCTCTGTTAAAAAAAATACAAAAATTAGCTGCGTGTGTTGCATGCCTGTAATCCCAGCTACTTGGGAGGCTGAGGCAGGAGAATTGCTTGAACCTGGGAGGCGGAGGTTGCAGTGAGCCCAGATCATGCCACTGCACACCAGCCTAGGCCACAGAGCAAGACTCCGTTTCAGGAAAATAATAATAATAATAAAAAACCACTGCTACATATAACAACATTGATGAATCATTCAAACATGATATTGTACGAAACAAACCAGGTACAAAAGAGTACATGTTGCATGATGCCATTTAAATAAAACTCAGTATTAGGTGGAACTAATCTATGATTATTATTAGAGGAAGATTGATTTCCAAGGGGTAGCATTGTGGGGGCTGCTAGGGGTGTTGGTAATATTCTATTATTTGACTCAATGGTAGTCACACAGATATGTTTACTTTGTGGAAATCCATTGAACTGTACACTTATGATTTGTGTTTGTGTGCTTTTATATACACATACTACATTTCAATTAACATTTTTTTTTTAAATAAAGCTTGAGTATGACGGTGATTGTTTGGGGGGTTCCACAGATAATAAAGTTCCTTTGAATAGTGGTTATATTTGGCTTTCAAGAGATGCAAAGAATTAATCAAGGGAGAGAAGTTCAAAGATGAAAAACAGTAATAAAAGATGGGGTGGGAACTGTGTTTGCAGGTCTACCTAAAAGACTACTCAGAGCCTGCTGCGGTGGCTGATGACTGAAATCCCAGCTGTTTTTGAGGCCATAGTGGGAAGATTGCTTGAGGACAGGAGCTGGAGATGATCCTAGGTAACACATGAAAACTCCATCTCTAAATATATATATATATAATCATAATAATAATTAACCAGGCATGGTGGGGCTGTCTATGGTCTCAGTTACTCAGGAGGCTGAAGCAAGAGAATCACTTGAGCCCAGCAATTGGAGGTTACGGTGGGCCATGATCACACCACTGCACTCTAGCTTGGGCAACAGAGCAAAACCCTGTCTCTAATAAAAGGGAAACAAACAAACAAAAAAGTTGATTCAATAGCTCTGTACATCTTTGGAGAAACGAGCAGAATGGAGGCTGTTTAAGGGCAAAGACGCTGCCCCACCAATTCTCTCCTCTGCTTTTCGTTCAGCAGACCTGGAGATAGTTGGTATAGCCTAAGGCAAGAATAAGATACACTAGATATTAAAAATGACACTACTATAGAATTCGTAAATAAATAATAAATCAGACCCGCCTTCTTTTCCAGATAGAGAAACACTTAAACTATTTTTACCCTGCTCTGTTTTGTGTTTTTATTAATCATCTCCAGAGGTAGGATATCTTTGAAGCCTTTTATGCTGCTTTTTAAAATGTTTATTGTAATCTCTTAATTCTAGATTCACCTTCTTGAGAGCAGCATTGTTTCTTACTTTGTTGCAAATGTACATTCACTAATCAGGCTCTTGTTAAAGAGTAAGTACTAAATGAATGTTTGCTGTCTGTCTGTTAGTGGTATGATCTAAATTATGGCCAATATTGTGGAATATTAGATATGCTATGTGTTTTGCCTTTGCTTTTTAATTTATTTATTTTTGCTTTAAGGGGGAGAAAACCCAGGAACTATGCCATCATTGGCAAAAGTAGATTAGGATGTGTGTGTTCTGATGTGACTTAAGTTATTGCTAAATTGTCTCAGAGCTTAGAAGTTTGTCTGTGATCTGAGACATATGTTTGTAATCAGATTTGGCTTTTGTCTCCAGACCAGGCCTGATATTAGTAAAATTTTCCATATGTGTTCTTATTTAATTACTCTTTTATGAGTACAAGACATTTCTATTATGTCTGTGTCTCTAGATAGCTCACTGTAAATTTAATCAAATTTACATTTTTAAGCAAATTGGCAAATTAACACCTTGAAAAGTCTTCTTGGGGAACAAGGCTAGATGGTACGTGAAAGGCATGTTTAGGTGCTCGGTATTATGACAAATGTTTCCTGCATAGGTGATCTTGACTGTATAAAAATATTCACAAATCAGGAGGCTGAGGCAGGAGAATGGCGTGAACCCGGGAGGCGGAGCTTGCAGTGAGCCGAGATCGCGCCACTGCACTCCAGCCTGGGGGACAGAGCAAGACTCCTTCTCAAAAAAAAATATTCACAAATATTCAACATTAAAAAAGTATACTTTTCCCAAGAAAAGTAAAATCCATGAAAAAACGAAACATATTTTCTTCATATTAATATCTAGCTGTATTTCTAGGTATTTTATTCTTTTTCTGGCAATTGTAAGTAGAATTGCGTTTCTTTCTGATCAGGCTCTTGGTTTGCCTGTTGTTGGTGTCTAGGAATGCTAAGTGAGTTTTGTACATTGACTTTGTATCCTGCAACTTTGCTAAAGTTGTTTATCAGTGGGAGGAGCTTTTGGGCTTAGACTATGAGGTTTTCTAGGTATGGAATCATGTTGTCTGCAAACAGAAATAGTTTAACTTCCTCTCTTCCTATTCGAAAGCCCTTTATTCCTTTCTCTTTCCTGTTTGCTCTGGTTAGGACTTCCAATACTGTGTTGAAAAAAAGTGGTGAGAGAGAGTATACTTGTCTTGAGCTGGTATTCAAGGGGAATGCTGCTAGCTTTTGCCTATTCAGTATAATGTTGACTGTTTGTCATAGATGGCTCTTATTATTTTGAGGTTTCTTCTACACCTAGATTAATTAGAGTTTTTACCATGAAGAGGTGTCGAATTTTATCAAAAGCCTTTTTTTGCATCTATTGAGATAATCATGTGGTTTTTTGTCTTTAGTTCCGTTTCTGTGATGGATCACATTTATTGATTTGTGTATGTTGAACCAACTTGCCTTCCGGGGATGAAACCTACTTGATCATAGCGGATTAGCTTTTTGATGTGCTGCTGAATTTGGTTTGCAAGTATTTTGCTGAGGATTTTTACACTGATGTTCATCAAGGACATTGGGCTGAAGTTTTCTCCTTTTTTGTAGTGTCTTTGCCAGGTTTGGGTATCAAGATGATGTTGGCCTCATAGAATGAATTGGGGAGGAGTCCCTCCTCCTCAAGTTTTTAGAATTGTTTCTGTAGGAATGGTCGTGGTTCAACCTTACATAACAAAGCTCAACCAACTTGTTTCTTACAACTACAATTTTTTAAACTTGTAGTTATAATAAACTAGTTTGGACTGGACTTTGGTCTCCTAGGATACATTTCTAGAATATGCTTATTATTTTCCAAAGTTGCCATTCTCCAAATTACACAGGAATACAGTTATGATTTTCTGATACAATGTTCTGATGCAACAGTTGGAAACTAATTATTTGTGGGTTGTGACTTGGTTTAGACATGTAAAGGATAATTATTAGCAAATGATTATCATTCTCTCGAAAGATATGTCGGTTTTGGACTTGGAACAAATATTTGAATAAATGATGAAATAGGCTTTAAATGTCTTACACAACACTAAATACAAAAAGCTATTTTATTCTTATCCTTGGAAACACTGGATGCATGTTCTTATGACATCATGTTTTCTTTCCACAATAAAAAAAGGACAGCCAAACCATGCAGTCTGTAAGTATGTAATTACCTTCAAATGTTCTCCTCATTTAAGTGCATTAACATGCTTCAGCTGACCCAGGTTACACAAAATTATCTTCCTGATAACTTACTACCTTTTTTGGCACAATCTGTGCCACTGTCACATGTCTGTTGATGATATATGCCAAGCTATTGAGTGAGAATTTATTTCTGTTTCTAGGCTCCCTGGAGCTTTCACATGTGCGCCTGATTTAACACAAAGCTTTATGTGTAACATTTCCAGCACCCAAACACAACAATTTCCACCTATCTGTTTTATTTTAGCTTTAAAGACAAATATTAAATGGGAAATAATTTTTTAAAGGAACATTTTACCCTGACTCCAAATTCAGATTCTGTTATTGTTTCACAGGGCCTTTGTCAAATTATCTTTAAAAAAAAAAAATTTGTGAGGATATGTCAGGTCTGAGCAATGGTTATAGGATGCTTATTTTCTTTGAAAAGAAGAATCTCCAAGCTAAAAATCCTGATTTGCCAGTGCAATTGCACTGTCATCTTAGGGGTTTATTGGCACTGGCATAAATGTAATGCTTTCTTCTTCTCATGATTACATCTAGCAAAGCCTTGGTCAACATCAGTAGTTATTTGGGAGCAAAAAGGAACTCTTCACAAATCCAAAGTTAGAAATCATGCTACATTTTCTATCTTACCAGGGTATGAACTTACCTAACTTCCTAGCAAGAGCTCATGATATTGCCTGTGCCTTTATCAGGGTGATAAGGCAGAGAAGATCATTGTTTCCACTCATGCTCATTTCTATTACTTAAAATTACTTTTAAGAGTTAATATGTATTTCTATTATGTTATATAAATATATAATTATCAGTAATTATATTTGTACTTAATATATAATGTATATGCTATAAATTATAACTTTCTCTAAATAATAAATCTATCTGGCACAGTGATACTAGTAGTAATATATAAAATTATCAATTGACTCTAATTTAGTTACAGAAATCTTGAGTCTTTCCCTTACCTTCTTTGTAGAGAGCTCAGCCTATTTCTACAACATCTACAGAAAAATTTTATGAGCTGAAACACTTATTGCTAACTCAGATGGGAAAATTCTGAACTTCTTTAACTATTAAAACCTGTATAGCTTGGATTTCCTTTGAAAACAGAATGCTACATGAAAGGACAGCAAATCTTCTAGCAATAACTCACATTTAACGGGTTGATACAGCAAATCTATCTTTCTAAACAACAAATGTGTGATCTAATGGCAATACCAACAGTGCACTGTACCAACAATTAGAATGGTGTATTAAAGCTTCCAATTTGCAGTGATTTTTTATGGAAGTATAATTATCCATTTAAAATGTAAAATTCCCGGTACAAAAACATTTGAATAATTATGAAAATGTAAGTGATCCTTTGCAAAAACTAATTATGGTGAGGGAGACTTCCCTTTGCTGTCAGTGTTTTATGCATGTGTTTGGTTCCATAAGCAAACTAATTAAAATGTTGCAAGACACACTGAAATGCTGGCATTTTAGATGGAAAGAAGTTGTACTTCTGGCAAAGATCGTTTCATGTTTCTGGAATTTTAAAATTGTAGTTATAATAAACTATTCAGTCAAGCAAACAGAAAACAAGAGCCAAAATCATGCTCTCAGCTTTCAGATCTATAGCCACATGCCACCACAAAGCTGTGAATTTTCTAAGTATAAACTGGAAAAAAAACACACACATTTGTTTTGTTAGCAAACATTTGGGGTATGTATGCGTGTGTTTGATACAACTGTGGTAATTATGCAGCTAAAATAAGAAGAACCAATTTGGAAGTCATCTTACTATTTTGTGTTATTTCCATTATTGGAAATCACTGGTCAAATGGTGGGCAAAACGTTTCCACCACAAATAAGAATGCTCTCACACGACAGCTAATAAGACAAAGAACTGTATTATGGCACCTCCTCAACAGTAAATACGTGTCCTAAGAGCCTAGGAGGTAAAGGGCAGCTGTAGAATGATTATCAGGATTGCTTCATGCTCCAGATTGCATTTGGAACATGAAATGTCCATCCTCTTCACTGTTGGGTCAATCAGTCATGCTTTGGGCAAGATTTATTGAGGTTGTCACTTTTACCCGTCACAGTGGTAAGAAGTGGAATTTCAGTGATATATGAGTGACTTATAGTGCATGCCCGCATGGATTTTACACTCCAATCTTTTTAAAAGACAGTATTTTGATGAATTATTTACTCCAGAGCAGACCACCTGGGCTTAAATCTTGGCTTATCTATTAACTACCTATGTGAATTTAGGTTAGCAAACTATTCTCTTTAGCATGCTCATCTGTGGAATGAGAATAACAGTCCTGCCTTATGTAGTTGCTGTGAGAATTAAATGAGTTAACCTATGTGTAAATGTATAATGCCCAGCAATCAGTACATTATATTGTTATTAGCTACCATTTTTACCTCCACTCTAACCAAGCAATACCATAAATATTGCCAAACAGACAACATAATATCTAATTTCACATAAGATAGATATCCAGTAGAACTCAAAGGTCAGAAAAGCTCCTAGAAGGTATCCAGTAGCTGTGGGTATCTGAAAGCCTTCACTACTTGTTCTGCAGGCAAAGCATACAAACACACTCTGGCTATTATCTATGTTAAACAAGAAAGAAGACATACAAATAATAGATAACAGCAACTGGAGGAGGTAGGATAACCGTTTCTGTGAGTTAGAAGTAAAACAGCAGTTTCGAATTATATTATCATCATCCATCACAGCTATCGTGTATTCAACTCTTCCCATGGTGCAAGTTATTAAGCTCTAAGCTCTTTAAATGTTAAACCAATCAACCCATTTTCCATAGGAAGAGGAAGAAATAGTTTAAAATCACTTTCCCAGGCTATATTAATAGTTTGTGATGAAGATGTGACAAGAAAGGTCTCTCTGAAGCTAAAGTTCGCATTATTATACTATATTGCTATCCATGTAATATGATGAGCATGTTCCCAAGTCATTACGTTTTCTTCACAAACATGCTTTTTAATAGCTTTAAAGTGTTCTAGTCTATGGCTGTTTCATAATTGATTTACTCTCTTCTGTCTTGTTAAATATTTATGTTGTTTCTAGTCCCTTAGTTTGAATTATTTGCAATAAAAATCTTCATGTGTAAATCTTAGTATGCATAGCTGATGAGTTTCTTAGTATAAATTCCAAGCAGTGAAGTCACCAGGCTAACGGATTTGAACATTTCTAAACCCTTAGCACAAATTGCCAAATCACCCACAGGAATAGTATAGCAATTTTCTCTCCTTTCAGAAATTTTTGAGCTTGCTCATTTAGCTGCATCCTTGCCAATCCTGAATCTGTTCTAAAAGTTTTCTTATCAACATGCCAGATACAAAAGTCTCCTGTAGATTTAATTTGTATTTTTATTTCCACTGTGGTAGTTAGGGAAAAAATATCACCTATTGAAAACAAAGCATGTGAATACTACTTTGACATTCGTATCTGTCTCTGTCAGCCTCCTCCTTGCATGCAAATTTTGGGTTTCCCTTAACAGAATGTTACAAAACTCCAAGCCCAAGTTTAACTGTAACACTATTCAGGAAGTTTCCTTGAGTTGTTTAAAAAAAGTTTCTTACCTTCTCTGATCTCTGCACATGTCATTTTGTGATAATTTACTTCATTGCAGTAAAATTATTGATTCTCTCTCTGTTCTCTCTTTAATAAGCTACTGGAAAACAAATAATCTTATGATTTGTTGGATCCATAGGATCCAACCAAAATGGTGAAAAGTCTAATAAGCACATTAAACTATCACTTCCCATAAAAACATACTGACTGTGGATTTTAATCAACTTTTTACTGTTTGATTAAACTATTCATTAATTCATCATTAATAACGTAGCTGACTAGGTACTCTGGAACACTTTTAAAAAATGAATAAAAACATCTAGTGGAATTACTTTGTTCTAATGAAAATTAAGCTTTGCTGGTAATCACAATGCAATGTTCCTTCCTACTAATACAAAAACATTCCTGCAGATCATTTGAAGCAGAGAAAAAGAAATGCTTCCCATGGGACACTGTCAAGAACATATACGGGGTCCTTACTCATACAAAATGATTCAGTGTTTCCGCCATGGTTATATCACAGCTGAGAAATGAGTAACAACACCTCCTTTTTATATAATTTCTGCCTTTTGCCAATGCCAAACCAAGCATTCATCATGTCTCCTCAGTGAAGTTATTCGGTATTAAGGTGCCCAACTGCTAAGCTGCTCTGCCTCACCAGTCCCTAATCTGGAGTTGGCTTCTCCTTTCCAAGACCCTTCTAAGAATCATTCAGCATAAGCCCAAACCTACACAAAGTCCCTTCACAAACTTTCTTACTGAGATCCTTCTAAATTCTCTTACAGGGATATGGTTTTCCTTGCTGCAGGAAGCTAAACAAACCAAACTTTGAGTACAGGTTTGTTCCTGGACATCCGGTAGGATTCGATATTAGTTGGGTCATTAAATACATATAGATTTACGTACTGTGTTTACTTAAACAGGATTCATCAGCAAATTGGACATATGATACAGGGAAAGTGGTAAATTGAGATTATGCTAAAGTGTTAATCCTGGAAACCTTATCTATTGTACTTTTTAATTTTATTCATTGAATTCTTTAGTTCCAGAATTTATGGTTTTTAAAAATCATTATCTATCTTTGTTGAATTTCTCATTCAGATCATGAATTGTTTTTCTGAATTATTTGTGTTGTTTATCTGTATCCTATTGTGTCTCACTGAGCTTTTTTATGATCACCATTTTACATTATTTTTAGGCATTTCATAGGTTTCTCTTTCATTGGAATCTGTTGCTTGAGAATTACTGTGTTCTTTCAAAGATGTTATGTTAGCTTGCTTTTTCATGTTTCTTGTGTGCTTACATTGATATCTGCATATCTGACGTAAGTCACTTCTCCCAATTTTCTGGACTGGCTTTTATAGGGAAAGACTTCTTACTATAGATGTATCCATAGTGCTGACTATGTAGGGTGCTTTGGCTTTGATTTTGGATGGGCATGGTAGTGTAGTCTCAGTATGATTTCTTCAGCTGTAATATGCATCAATAGTGTCTATGATTTCCTCCATTCCTTAGGCTGTAGTTGTTAGTGAAGGCGGTGGCGAGGGTTGGCTATGTGTAAGTACTTTAGATCAGCTGGTCATTGGGCACTAGTGGCAACAGCAGTGGGTTGGGTGTGTAAACACTTGAGCCCTCAGATGGCATACATATGCAGTGATGTTAGTGTATCCAGATAGGCCAATCCTCTTGCCTCCAGGCAACTTTCTTGGTGCCAGCAGTGACAGCAATGGGCCAAATAAGTGGATAGGTCCTCAGACCCCTGGGCAGTGTGCATAACATCATGTATGTCAATATCATCAATAAGCCAACCTTCAGGCCCTTAGGCAACAACACAGAGGTGCCAGCAGTGGGTTGGCCAGGACAGACCTCAGGGCTCCAGGTAGCATCTGTGGTAGGGGCCAATGGTATAGGTGTGTCAGGCTGGCCCAGAAGGCATGCATAAGTGCCAGTGGCAACAGGCCATGTGGGTCAATTCCCAGACCCCCATCAACGCACACAGGCACTGGTAAGGGAGCAACTGGTGGGGCAGGGCTGTCCTCAGGGCCCCTGAGTGTGAACATAGGCACAGGCTACAGTGAGTTAGGCTAGCTTATCCCCAGGATATCAGATGAATGCTTGGGCACTGGCAGGCTGAGTAGACCGATCTCCAGGCCCCCTGAAGGTGTGCACAGGTGTAGGTGGCAGTAAGTGAGGTGGGTCAATCCCCAGGTCCCTGGATGATGTGCATGAGTGCTGGTGGCAATGGTGGGTGGGCAAGTCTTTCTTCAGGTCCTCTAATGATACATGTGAGTGCCAGCTCTGGTGGGTGAGGCAAGTCCATTCCCATTCCCCCAGATGACACGCTCAAGCAGTGGGGGTTACAGTGGTAGGCAGGACTGGCTTGTCCTCAGTCCCCTGAATGGTGCCCAAAAGGACCATTCTCCAGATTGCCAGAAGGCACATTCAGGTGCAAAGAGCCCCTGCTGCTAGTTGGTAGGGAGAGTTTGCTCTCAGTGTCAGCAGCCCCAGGCAAGGAGAAGCTCTAGTGGGGATACACTTTGGCTCTCTTTGTCCTAGGGGCAGCTTTCCCAGTGTGCTGCATTGCCTATACCTTGGGGTATAGGATACTGTGTGGGCTAGAGTGCTGGGGACCTGGCTGCGCCACTGGGTCTAGCTGACATCGTGATGCTGCAACCCTTCTGGTGGACACAGGGGAATGTAAGCAAAGCTCAGGGAGGTGCAAGCACAGGGGCTGTTGTACCCCAGAGTAGGATATAATCTGGTAGGCTGGGCTCTCAAAATGGAGCTGTGCTACAGCTGCTTGGGACTCAGCATGTGTGTGGGACCCAGCGCAAACTACCTCTCTGGAATAATGCCATCATGTGGACTCCCAGTAGCTGCCTATACTAGTCTCAGGGTCCACAAGCATCAAGGGACTCTTGCATGGCTGAGATTGCAGGAGTCGGTGGTGGGAATGTGGACTGCTGGGTATATTTCATTTACTTTTTCCCTGCAGTGGAGTTTCTCCCGGCTCCAAGTGACCCTGACCGGGATGGCTGCTTTATTTCCCTCTTTTTCCATGCCTCAGAGGCTCCCTGTCACTTCTCGGCTAAATTTCAGTGTTCTCTCTCAGATGCTCTATTCAAAGTGTGGTTATCTACTTACTGTTTTGGTCCTTCTTTGTGGAAGAAAAAAATGCTGGGTGCCATCCAGTCACCTCTCCTGAAACTCATATTTTGATAGAATAATCTATTATATTATTAGTTCAATGAGTGAGCACTCACTGTCACACATTTATTTCTCACAGACCTTTCAGCTTATGCTAGCATAGTTGTAGTTGTTCCAACTTCAACTTACATAAAAATTTTTTAAAATTACTTCTCATTCAAAAGTATTTTATACTGGAAAGTGTCATTTTCTTTGCCAAGAATAGAAAACCCCCTAAAACTTTACAATACGATCTTAACCTTAGTTATGAAGATGTCTATTCCATCAAAGGGTAAGGAGGTTTAGCACATTCGTTCATATTTCTATTGGAAAAAAAGAAGCGATTAATTCATTGCTTCTCTGTCCAAGTAATTAAGCAATACCTTATTCTGGCATCCTTGTCAACTGACAACAATCGAGTTTGTTTCCAAACCACAAATATAAATATAAACCAAATCTATTATAGTTTTTTGAGAGATTAAACCAATGTTATTTAAACTTTATTTCTTAATGAGACCATCAAAGGAACAGTTTTAAAAAAAAACTGTGATTTTTTTCAATAGCAAAGACTTGGAACCAACCCAAATGTTCATCAATTATAGACTGGATTAAGAAAATGTGGCACATATACACCATAGAATACTATGCAGCCATAAAAAAGGATGAGTTCACATCCTTTGTGGGGACATGGATGAAGCTGGAAACCATCATTCTAAGCAAACTATCGCAAGGACAGAAAACCAAACACCACATGTTCTCACTCATAGGTGGGAATTGAACAATGAGAACACTTGGACACAGGGTGGGGAACATCACACACTGGGGCCTGTCTTGCGGCACGGGGAGTGGGGAGGGATAGCATTAGGAGATGTACCTAGTGTAAATGACAAGTTAATGGGTACAGCACACCAACATGGCACATGTGTACATATGTAACAAATATGTACACGTTGTGCATATGTACCCTAGAACCTAAAGTATAATAATAAAAAAAACTGTGATTTTTTTAAAATCTACTTTCTTTAATGTAACTATCTACAGGGGAAAAAAACAGTATAATATGGAGAGGAAGTGGAGAGAAATGGAGGAAAAGAGAGAATGTAAGTGTTTCATGTGTTTGCATATCATAGTTTATTTCTCTTTCACATTTCTCTCTCTCAAGTGATCAAGTTTTGTTAACTTTAGATACCAGGAGGACCATTTAACTTGTTTGACTTTTTCAAGGAAATGGCAGATAATATTATAAAGTAGGAACGTGTTAATACAGGAATTCTTAACTGAAAGTCTCTGGATAGAATCTGGTGGGGTTTTTTGTTGATGTTGCTATTTGGCATGCATGTGTGTGTGAGAGAGAGAGAAAGAGAAATTAGGGGAGAAATTGAGAGAGAAGATCAATAAGACTTGTTTTGATAACACTGCTGATCAAAACAGGATGTAGCAAAGAAACCAGCCAGCCAAAACCAGCCAGGACTATGAATTATATTAATAATATATTTGCATGCTATAAGGCACTCCCACCAGTGCCATGCCAATATACAAATGCCATGACAGTGCCTAGAAGTTACCTTATATGGTTCCAGGAACTTCCTACTCCTTTCTCAGAAAGTTAGTGAATAACCCACCCCTTATTTAGCATATAATTATGGGTAGGTATAAATGTAACCAGGCAGCAATCCATGAGTGCTACTCTGCCTATGGGCTAACCCTGCCCTGTCTATGGAGCAGCCATTTTACTATGCACTGGTGCTCTAATACATTTGGTTTCTTTTACTGTTGGCTTGCCAAAGCCAAGGACCCTCCTGAGCTGAGCCCTAATTTTGGGATACACCTGCATCAAAATCCCATCTTTACTTTTAGTGTCGCTAGGAGAAATTCAGCATATCTTTCAATTATAAATGTAGACATCAGCCACAGGGCTGTTGGCAATTCCTGTGACTTTCTCATCAATAAACATCATAGGAATTTCTTGTTGCGGATATCTTTAACTATTGTTTACACTTATCAACACCTTGAAGTATCAGTTGTTACTAGACCAGCCAAGAGATTTGTTATTAGTATGTTAATAACAAGAACATATTTTGAACCTAGGTTAATAAACAAGGACATCAGATTTTAAAAATATTTTGAGAAAGGTATTTTAATGTAATCAGTTATCTTTTTAATTATTTGTATTTCAATACTTTAGTTATTTAAAATCATCATCCTTAGAAGTGCATGGGCTTAAATAGACTGCCAAGGGAGTTTGTTGTAACATACACACACACATGGACACAGACACACAGACGCTCACACGCACATACTGAAGAGTTTTTGGATTAACTAGGAAAATTATATTAAAACAGAAATTTTCTTTTGTGATGCATACCCCTTAAAAAGAGTGATAAAGAGATTACCAATTACTGGCATCCAATTGAGATAGGTTACTTGGTTTTCTCAGTTTATCATTTTTAAAAGGCTTTACTAACCTCCTAAGTCCTGTCTGCTTTTACCAAACATACTCATTTTAAATTTGATTTTAGCCATGTAGACATACAGCTATGCACATCAGTCAGGTCTACAGAACTGCAGCATTTCCCCTGAGGGTCTGTTGTTTTTATGAATAAAAAGTCAAGGGTATTACACTGCGTTATAATGTCAAATAGCAAAGATATTTCCTCAGGTTTTCACTGACAAATGTATTCTATAAAGTTAGTTTGATGTCTTAATTGTTGCATCTATCTGAAAGGATACTTGAGACAAAACAACATTGTGGGTTTTTTTTTGTTTTTTGTTTTTTGTTGTTTGTTTTTGCCTATCACATCTGATGTTATGGACAAGTTTGAATGCAATCTAAGTATATGGGATGAAAATATTTAACATTGCTTGTTTGATTTAAATTATTTGCGAGTAAAATTCTTCAAAATTAAGAGAAAAAAATCAGCCATCACCAACATTTTGGGCTTTATCTTTAACAATATTCTCACCAAATTATTTAACTTCATTGTATTATTCTCTTGCAACAAGGAAGGCAGAGAAGAATCTACGGTCAGACTAGTTTCCAAATATGGTTCTACTTCTCATTTTTGAACTTGTGACTTTAGCTACTATCTCTGACACTCAGTGTTCTTATATATTAAATAAGAATTATACCAGTAAGAATTAGAGCAGTGCAATAGATAGCTTCAAAACTAGACTAGATTAAGCAGAAGAATTTCTAAACTTGAAGGCAGGCCTTTAAAAATACCCAAGTCAGGCAGAAAAAAGAAAAAAAGAAAGAAAGAAAAAAAAAAGAAAAACAAAAAGTGATGAAGAAAAACAATGTAACAATGTGACATATGGGATACCATAAAATGACCAAATATTCTAATTCTGGGCACCACAGAAGAAGAGATGGGTGAAGGCAAAGAGAAACTATTTTAAAAAATAATAGCTAACACGTTCTCAAGTTTGGAAGAGATATACACATCCAGACACAAGAAGTTCAAAAATCCCCAAATAGATTCAACCCAAAAAGGTCTTATGTAGGCCGGGAGCGGTGGCTCACGCCTGGAATCCCAGCACTTCAGGAGGCTGAGGCAGGCAGATCACAAGGTCAGGAGATCGAGACCACCCTGGCTAACACGGTGAAACCCAGTCTCTACTAAAAATACAAGAAATTAGCCGGGCGCTGTGGCGGGCACCTGTAGTCCCAGCTACTCAGGAGGCTGAGGCAGGAGAATGACGTGAACCCTGGAGGCGGAGCTTGCAGTGAGCCGAGATTGCGCCACTGCACTCCAGCCTGGGCGACAGAGCAAGACTGTCTCAAAAAAAAAAAAAAAAAAAAAAAAGGATCTTATCTAAGGCACATTGTAAGGCACATTTTAGTTAAACTGTCAAAGGGACCTCTGGTTGTCCTCACTGCTACACTCCCACCAGTGCCATGACAGTTTACGCAATGTCATGAAGTTACCCTATATGGTCTAAAAAGGGGAAGCATAAATAATCCTCCCATTGTTTAGTGTATCATCAACAAATAATATGTCCATAAAAATGGGCAACCAGCAGCCCTTGGGGGGTTGCTCTGTCTATGGAGTACCCATTATTTTATTCCTTTACTTTCTTAATAAACTTGCTTTCACTTTGAAAAAAAAAAATAAAGACAAAGAGAGAATTCCAGAAACAGCAAGGGAAAAGCATTAAGTCACATATAAAAGAATCTCCAACAGACTAATGGCAGATTAATAGCAGAAACCTTACAGGCCAGGAGAGAATGGGATAATAAATTCAAAGTGCTGAAAGAGGAAAAAAAAAAAAAACCAAAAAAAACCCAAAACCCTGCTAATTAAAAATAGTATACCTAGGAAATCTAACCTTGTAAAATTAAAAATGAGTCTTTCCCAGACAAGCAAAAACTGAGGGAATTCATTACAATTAGACCAGTCCTACAAGAAATATTTAAGGGAGTTTTTTTTAAACATCAGGAAGTGTAAGGAAAATTATCTGCCATCATAAAAATATAAAATAAAATAAAATTCATTTGTAGAGCAAACAAATGAGTAAGATTAAGGAATCAAAGGTTGCCAAATGTGATATAAAATCAATGAACTGTGATGAGAAACAATAAGAGAGATAAAAGGAATAAAAGATATACAAAATAACCAGAAAGCAATTAACAAAAGGATAGGAATAAGTCCTCACCTACCAATAATAGTCTTGAATATAAACAGACTAAATTCCCTACTTAAAAGATATAGATTAGCTGAAAGGATTTTTTTTTTTAAAGCAATAATATGCTGCCTACAAGAAACTCACTTCACTGGTAGACACATATGGACTGAAAGTGAAGAGATGGAAAAAGATATTCCATGCAATGGAAACCAAAAACAAGCAGGAGTATACTAGTATCAGATAAAACAAACTTTAAGTCAAAAACAGTAAAGAGAGACAAAGAAGATCATTATATAATAATAAAGAGATCAATTCGTCAAGAGGATATAACAATTGTGAATATGTATGTACCCAATACCAGAGCAGCCAGATATATACAACAAATATTGGATAAAAAGAGAGAAATAGAGTCCAATTGCAATTTTAGTTGGGTAATTAAATACTCCACTCTCAGCACTAGACAGAAAATCAACAAAGAAACATTGGATTTAAACTGCACATTACACCAAATGGATCAAACAGATATTTACAGAACATTTCATCCAGCAGCTGCAGAATACACATTCTTCTCATTAGCACAGGAAACATTCTTTAGGATAAACCATATGTTAGGCCATAAAATAAGTCTCAATTAAAAAAAAAATCTAAACCCTATAAAGCATTTTTTCAGACCACATTAGAAAACAAAGGACACTTGAAAACTGTATAAACAAATGAAAATTAAACGTATTCCTGAATGACTATTGTGTCAAAAAAGAAATTTTTAAAAATCAAAAAAATTATTGAAACATATAAAAATGGAAATATACTAAAACCTATGCCATACAGTAAAAGCAATAAGAGGGAAGTTTATCACAATAAATGGCTATATCAAAGAAGTAGATTTCAAATAAACAATCTTGTAACAATATAACTCAAGGTACTAGAGAAACAAGAGCAAACCAAACTCAAAATTAGGAAAAGGAAATAAAAGACCTCTACAAGGAAAGCAACAAAACACTCATGAAAGAAATTAAAGAGGACATTAACAAATGGAAAGACAAATTAGAGCAAAACAAAACAAAATAAAGACTTAAAAACACACACACACAAAATTAATGAAATGAAGAGCTGATTTTCAGAAAAGATAAACAAAATTAATGCACTACTAGCTCAACTAACCAATACCAAAAAAGACCCAAATCTATAAAATCAAAATTGAAAAAAGTCATTACAGCTGCTATCACAGAAATACAAAGAATCATTAGAGGATATCATGAACAAGTATATGCTAACAAATTGGAAAACCTAGAGCAAACGGATAAATTCCTGGAGTCACACAACCTACCACAATTGAAGCAGGAAGAAATAGAAAATCTGAACAAACCAATAACAAGAAGCAAGATTGAATTGGTAATAAAAAGTCTTCCAAAAAAGAAAATCCTAGGACTAAACAGCTTTACTGCTGAACTCTACCAAACTGTTAAATAAGAACTAACAAAAACTCTTCTCAATCTATTGCAAAAATTGAAGAGAAAGGAATTCTTTCTAACTCATTTTATGAGGCCAGCAGGACCCTGACAACAAAGTCAGACAAGGGCACAACAACAAAAACAACAACCAAATCCTGCACATAAATATGCTTAATGAATACAGACACAAAAATCTTCAGCAAAATACTAGCAAACTAAATTCAGCAAAACTTCAAAAAGATAATACACCAGGATCAAGTGGTATTTATCCCAGGGTTGCAAGATTAGTTCAACATACACAAATCAAGAAACATGATACATTACATTAACAGAATGAAGAACAAAGCCATATGATGATCTCAATAGATGCAGAAAAATTCAACATCCCTTTATGATAAAACGTCTCAACAAATTAGGCATATAAGAAACATACCTCAACATAAAAAAGGTCATATATGACTAATTCACAGCTAATATCATTCTGAATGGGGAAAAGCTAGAAGCCTTTCCTCTAAGAACTAGAAATAGAAAAGGATGCCCACTCTTACCACTCTTACTCAGCAGAGTACTAGAAGTCCTAGCCAGAGCAATCAGTCAAGATAAAGAAATAAAAGGCATTCAGATTGGAAAAGAAGTCCAATTGTCCCTCTTTGCAGATGACATAATATTACATATTAAAAACAAAACCTAAATATTCCACCCAAATCTCTTAGAACTGACAAATGAATTCAGCTAACTTGCAGGATACAAAATCAACATACAGAAATCAATAGCTTTTCTATATGTCAATAATGAACTAGCCAAAACAGATATCAGGACCACAATTTCATTTACAATAGCTGCAAAAAAAGCATAATTCCTATGAATAAATTTAATCAGGAGGTAAAAGACCTCTACAAGGAAAACAACAAAACACTCATGAAAGAAATTAAAGAGGACATTAACAAATGGAAAGATATCTTATGCTCATGGATTGGTAGAATTACTATTTTTAAGAAAGACCATGGTACCAAAAGTATTCTCTGGATTCAATGCAATATTTTTCAAAATACCAATGACATTTTTCACAGAAATGAAAAAGAATACCTAAAATTTGGCCAGGTGCAGTAGCCCACCCCTGTAATATCAGCACTTTTGGAGACCAAGGTGAGTGGATTACTTGAAGCCAGGTGTTCAAGACCAGCTGGACCAACATGATGAAACCGTGTCTCTACTAAAAATACAAAAATTAGGCAGGCATGGTGGCAGGCACCTGTAATCTCAGCTACTCAGGAGGCTGAGGTGGGAGAACTGCTTGAACCTAGGAGGCAGAGGCTACAGTGAGCCGAGATTGCGCCACTGCACTCCAGCCTGGGTGACAAAGCAAGACTCCTCCTTTGAAAAAAAAAAAAAAAATTAAAAGAAAAAGAAAAAAAATATATAAAATTCAAATAGAATCACAAAAGACCCCAAACAGTCAAAGCAATCCTGAGTAGAAAGCACAAAGCTGGAGGCATTACACTACCTGACTTCAAAATATACTATAAAGCTATAGTAACTAAAACAGTACAGTATGGTGTTGATATAAAAACAGACACACAAACCAATGGAACAGAAGAGAGAACCAGAAATAAATCCACATATTTATAGCCAACTGATTTTCAACAAAGGCACTAAGAATACATGTTGGGGATAGGATACCCTCTTCAATAAACAGTACTGGGAAAGCTGGATCTCCATAGGCAGAAGACCCCTATCTCTCAGCATATTCAAAAAGCAACTCAAATTTAAATACTTCAATATAAGACTCAATACTATAAAATTAGAAAAAAAAAAAAAACATAGGGGAAATGCTGCAGGACATTGGTCTAGGCAAAGGTATTAGGGCCAAGACTTCAAAAGCACAAGCAACAAAAACAAAAATAGACAAATGAGATTATATTAAACTAAAAAGCTTTTGTACAGCAAAAGAAACAATCAACAGAGTAAAGAGACAACCTGTGGAATGGGAGAAAATGTTTGCAAATTATTCATCTGACAAAAGGCTAATATTCAGAATACAAGTTGGGAGCTCCTTAGGGCAAACTTGCCTCCCATTCTATTCCTAAAAATGATAGCTGCAAAGATAAAAGTGTTACATACCTCACTCACAAGGAATTTCCTTGTGGATAAAGGACAGACAGAACTCAAAGTCATCCTTCTACTCACTGAGATAAATACATATCTGATTGCCTCCTTTGGAAAGGCTTATCAGAAACTCAAAAGAATGCAACCTTTTGTCCTTATCTACCTACTACCTGGAAGCCCCTTCCCTGTTTTAAGTTGTCCTGCCTTTCAGGACTGAACCAATGTACATCTCACATGTATTGATTGATGTCTCATGTCTCCCTAAAATGTACAAAACCAAGCTGTGCCCTGACCACTTTGGGCACATGTCATCAGGACTTCCTAAGACTGTGTCACAGATGGGTGTCCTTAGCTTTGGCAAAATAAACTTCCTAAATTGACTGAGACCTACCTTAGATGTTTGGGGTTAATACAAGGAACTCAAACCACTCAGCAGAGAAAAGAAAAAAAAGAAGCAGATAATCCTATTAAAAAGTGGGCAAAGAAGACATACAAATGGCCCACAGGTACATGAAAAAATGTTCAACATCACTATACACCACAGAAATACAAATTAAAACCACAATGAGCTAGCATCTTATCCTAGTTGGAATGGCTGTTATTAAAAAGATAAAAAATAACAAATTCTGACAAGGATGTAGATTAAAGGGAACCCTTACACACTGTTAGTGGAAATATAAATTAACATAGCCATTATGGAAAATAGTGTGGAGGTTTCTCAAAAAACTAAAAATAGAATAAGAGTTTTCTATTGCTCAATAGCATAGCAGCTTAACTATTGTTAACAACAATATATTATATATTTTTAAATACCTATAAGAAAAGATTCGAAATATTTTCAACACAAATAAATGCCAGAGGTGATAGATATCTTAAATACCCTGATTTGGTCATTGCACAATTATGCATGTATCAAAATAGAACACATATCCCATAAGTATGTATAATTATTGTATATTAATAAGAATTAAAATAAAATACTCGTACCTCATTACATTCTCTCACCTCATTATATCCACTTAAGGAATTGTCCTCCTTAAGCTTCCCTTTGAAAATAAAACACAGTGAAAGAAGGATCCATTACACAACCTTTAGAACCCTAAGTATGAAATACTAAGTGATATTATTTGACTGAAAATCCTCATGTCTTTGTTCTAATAGGCATTTGTAGAAATGTGAATGAGCTTTAGAGTATTTAAAAAGAGCAGGAAAAATATAGGTACTAAAAGTCATTCTTTTTGAGTCTGTCTTTATCTCTAAGTACTGACTATTCACAGATATTTAAAGTTCTGAAAGCTTTCTTTTTCCCTCTTTCTCTCTCTCTCATACTCTTGAATGTGTCTTTTTGAGCTTTGACTATAAATGTAAAAAGAAAGAAGAGCAGCTTTTATGTATTTAAATATAGTCCAAGGTAGTCAGTCACCTCCTGGTTCTAATTTCACATGATGATCTGGGCTTATATCACTCTTCAATCTTTAGATAAGTTTTTAAAAACAGAGGCAAAATGAAAACATTTTAGATAAACCTAAGCACAGTTTTACATTTTGAGAAGAGGAGGGAAAGGAACTTAACTACTTAGTGCATCTGTGGTAAGACAAATTGTCATCCTTGTTGATATCCATTACAAAAAAGTCAATTGCAAATGGTTTTGTATTTCTTAGTCGTACAAAAATCTGGGTCTGTGTTTCTACATGTTTTTCAACTAATAAAAAGCTTGTAAAACTAGAAATGTTCATGACACTATTTCAAATTTATAACTACAGGAAAATACAGTTGTTTCCAGAGATGATTTTGAAGTAATCTTTTATGATGATATACAAATGATTTGGAATAATTATCTCCTTTTGGTCATAGTAATAAAGGAAGAATAGGAAAAGATAGGAAAGATAAAAAGTTGAATCACATATGGAAAATGGACAATAAAGTATCAAAAAGTTAGTTACAGAAAGAAGAGAGAATAAGTAGGAATAAATTGGAAAAGAAAATAGAAGAGACATTACAAAATAATGCCTTTATTTTTGGCAACACAGCATATTAGATTTGCTGAAAAGCTTTTTTGTGAAAACAATAAAAATTAGATAAAATATAGTAAAAATCTCTTGAAATATATAAATGAGCTTATAAAAATAATACCAAAAACAAAAAGGGAAAAAGGGAACACAAGGACAAAGAAGAGTGACAAGTAGAAACTGATACAAAACTAACAGAGAGACATCAGAAACCAAGAGAACTGTGTTTTTGTAAGTCATTCAAGGTTTGGTAAGAACTTCTGAGTCTGTGAGAAAAAAAGTCATTTAATATAGACATCAAGGCCTTAGGCCTAGGGAAGGTGTGAAACTGATGATGTTGTCAAATTTGATATAGCGTTAGATTCAATATTAGTTTTTCAAAACTCTCACTTATTAATATTTTTGAAAAGGCAAACTGTTCATACGTTTAAAAAAAATCTATACTAAAATGTATTCTCAGAGAAGTTTCAATCTCATCCATACCTCTTCTACTCCATTTTCTTCCATACCTATTAATAACCATTGTCCTTAGTGTTCGGTTCATCTCTCCTATATTTTCTTTTGCAAAAATAAGCAATGCTTAACTAAATCTTAATTTTTTTTTTAATCAACATTATATCCTGGAAATCAATTCATAACTGTTTATAAAGATCTCATACATTCTTTTTAACAACTGAATAACAGTCTTATGTAAGTCTACCATACCATTCAAATCAGACTTACGGGTATTTATTTAGTTTGTTTTCCAAATTTGCAATTTCTAATAACTTTGGATGAATAACCTTGTGTATAAGTTATTTAGTATGTGTGGAGGTGTATCCTCAGGGCATGTGGTTATAAATGGCATTCATTGCTGGCTTCATGGGAAATGCTTATTAATTTTGAAAAATATTGCCAAAGTCCTCCCGAGAGGGGTTCTGCATACCTATAAGCTATGTATGAAAGTAGAGATTTCTTCACAGTTTTGTCAGTAGAGTGTGCTGCCTGTCTTTTCAATCCTTGCTCATCTGATAAGTGAGAAGTGATAATTCAGTATAGTTTTAATTTACATTTTAAAAATTATAAGTTAATAATCATCACTTGTATGAGTCATTTTTATGTTTTATCTGAACTGCCTATTGATATATATATTATTTTCTCCTAGTTTTCAATTTTTTAATATTGTTTATATAGTTTTCTTTTTGTTAATACAAAAGCTTTCTTTTTATAATTTGTATGTAGTAAAATTTATCAATCTTTTCTTTGTCACCTCTGAATTTTGAATTTTGTTCATGTTTTCTCATATCGATGTACAAATGAGCTGAGCCATCTTTTATTCTAGAATTTGTATAGTTTCTTTCTTTATATTTGGATCTCTGATGCATCTGAACTTTATTATTCCAGCGTTTGATGAGAAGTAGAATCCAATTTTATTTTTTAAATGATGATTTAGTTGACCCTTTATTATTTATTTATTTTTTAAACCATCTTTATTTAGATGGGTGTTGGAACTAAATAAAGCTCCTCATAAAATTCAGAACTTCTAAGTGCTACACTTTCAAAATAAGGTAGACTAGGAAAACATACACTTGGCATCAAAGGGAGATGACAAGGAAATATGCTTTTACTGGCCAGGGTTTTGTGAAAAATACTTACTAGAACAAAAGGCAAAGTTCAATAGATTTAAAGAATCACTTTCATACAGGCCATGTTTTTATAACTACAATGCAATCAAGTTGGAAAGCAATAACAAAACACAACTGAAAACTGAAAAACTGTGTGAATATTTTTACACACACTTTGAGTAACAAGGATTAAAATAGAGAAATGTATAGACTCAAACAATTATAAAAATACTGCAAGTCAAGACAAATGGTAATTAGCTAAATCAAAGCATATGAAGAATTGTAAATGTAAATGCTGCTTTCATGAAAGAAGAAAATCTGAAAATTAATGAGAGACACGTCTAACATAGGAAGGCAGATTAAAACCACAGAATAAATCAAAAGAATATGGAAGGAAGAAAATTAAAAAACAAAACAACAGGAATCAAAGAAACAGAAACATTACAAAGTCATACGAGTCTAGTGTTGGGTAAGAAAGGAGGAATTATACATTAGATAGGGGCGAGCTTGGTCAAACCACTTTAGAGAGCACATTGTAATATCCAGTTTATTTAAAAATACACATATCCTCAAACCTAGCAATATCCAGTAATCCTATTTTTAGGTATACAGCCTATTAAAATTTTGTGAAAAAAATATGATTCCAGTAATGTTTGAAACAGGGAAAAATTGTAATGAATATCCATATCCATCAATAGGATAATAAATAAATAAATTGTGGTATACCTATACTATGGAGCATTATATATTATAAATATTTTTTTAAAAATTAGATCCAATGAGAAATCAAGGTACAGAAGGATGCATCACATATGACATTTATAAAATTTAACATACACAAGTTGAATATTAAATTACGAAATTTATAAATACAAAAATCTGGATAGTAGTCACTTCTGGCTGATAGAGAGTCAGAGAATTTTCAATTGACAGTCCAGGATCATCAGCTGCATTTGTGATGTTTTATTTCTTACGCGTAGTTATGAATATATAGATTTGTGTTATGATAAGCCTATAGTTCATAAAAATACAAAATTTTAAAAGTTATATTACAAAATATAAAAGGAATGAAAAATATGAGAAAAAAATGATAGGAATAGAAAAAGTAGGAAGGACACAAAGAGGGCATAAAGGAAATTGAGGAAAACTGGTAAACACAGTCACTTCTGAACTGTTATCAAAACCCCACAATTAAGCTAATCATCTACCTGACTGTATTTGACCTAAGTAGTCTATTAAAGGAAGAAAAAAAATCTCTACAAGATTCCAAGATGAGAAAATTTCATTTAATAAAAATATGAAAAAAGTATATGTTTTAAAAAGCAGTTTGTATGACAAAACAGGATGAACATGAAAGGCAGAAGCATAAAATGTGGGATGATCAGGAGCCATTTTAGTAGTTGTTGCTATAAACACCGATGTCACAAGACTTGGAATATTTAGGAAATTTACTAACGTGGGCAAATCAAAATTCACAAGTGCTCTATATACATAATTCATTAACAGAATCATTTCTGCCTTATCAAGAAAACAAATATTATCTCCAGGACGAATTATTTACTCCCAATACCAGTTCGCCTCTAAATCTTGGAGTTTATTGAGGACAAAAAGATAAATCAAGAGACACCTATTGAGTTTCCTCTATCTAGGCTCAGATTTGCATCCTTTTCAGTCTGGAGACTGCAAGTCCAATATGACACAGTTGAGATAACTACATTTAAAGCCTAGAAATCCACAGTCTAAGACTCTTTTGATTGTCTCTAAATGGACATGAGGTTCCCATGGACCTAAAACTACAAAAACAGTCTAGGGCCAAACTGGATTCCAGACTCACCTCGCTCAGAGCCAGAAGAGAACCAGGTGAACTTTTTCTTTCCAGATGTATCATTCTCTCCTCATAAGAATTTAACAATTTCTGAACTTCTGTATGAATAATTATTTTGACAGATGTTGCTCTGGGTTGTTTATATTTTGAACAGGGAAATTAATGTAAGGAGAGCTATTTCAATACATTGTGTCTGCAATTTTTTTCTTTCCCTTTTTCTCCTATCCTCCCACCATTCACCCTCATTGAAAATATCATCTATTCAGAACCAAAGATACATGAATACATGAATAAAATCCTGGATAGACTATTTCAATGGATCATAATTGAAAAGGTTTTATTGCCAATATAACTCATTAAAGACATGATACATGGATTTTGACAAGATTTGTTAATGAATCCTCCCCAAATTGTTTCCAGAAGCATAATAATTTCTTAGAGCTTGATTTATTTTTGTATATAACTACAGTAATTTACGAGTAAATTTCACTGTGTTTATTGTTTCTAAAATATGTATATGTAAGCAGAAAGTCACCAATGAGATAAATTTATGGAAATAAATACAAACCATGGATAGATGGTTATTTTAAAATATCTAAAATATTGAAGAGCAGTATTTTTATTTCAGAAAAAAAGATCATGCTTATTTTCCATCAGAGCTTTATCTTTGCTTCAAAATACATCTATCATTAAAATACTGGTTCAAAAGTGAACCCAGTACTGGGTTATTATTCGTTTCTCCACACTGATGAGTTTGGCGGATTAAGCTCAAGGCAAGAAGAGAACAACTTTTCTATCATGATATTTAATGGACACATGGAAAGAGAAACATAATAATACAGTTTGATATTCCTTAGAAATTTTTCATTTTGATGCATAAGGTTATAGATTATCTGAAGAAAATTTTGTAATCTAAATAATAGTAAACTAGGAAAGTTGTTGTATTAATAAGTATGGTTGTAAATATCTAATGATATGATAATAAAAGCTATAATTTATATAACAATCACTTAATATTTACAGCAATTCTTTGAGGAAGGTAGGGAATTATTATTATCCCATTTAACTTACTGAGATACATAGTGAAATTGTATCTTACCTAAGATCACATTTTTGGTAAGCTGCAGGGCTGAAATTCCAATGGGATATCTATCTAACTGTAAAGACTGTAATCATGCTTCTACAACATATTCTACATACTGCATAAAGTAGCACCAACAAATAAAACATTCCAATAAAAGGGCCTACCCAGGCAACAGGTTTTCTTCTTCCCTCCCTTCTTTTCTTCTTTGACTTCTTTCAAGTATTGTGTTTCTAGACCCATATAACATAATCAGTACACGTGCATGATATTATCAGGGAATTATATCAACTTTCTACAAGGGTTCCTAATTTGGGAACCATAGGTAGGCTCCAGGGAGCCCACCACCTTTCTGGAACAATTAGTAATTAGAGTTTTCATTTTTTTCTGGGGCAAAGAAGTCCATTACTTCAACCTCAGATTCTTGAGAGGATATATGACACACTTCTTCATTGACATTTTAAGAATCATTGCATAATGTCTTATATTTACAAGCTAAAATTGAAATACATAGCTCTTCTTGAACTTTCTTCAAGTATGGAGTCCACTAACAACTAATATAAAATGTTTGGTCGATCCTAAGGACATAACATGCTAACTATATACCACAAATGTGTTTTAGTGCTAAAAAATAAATTACATTATTTACATTTGTCATTGTAAAATATTGCTCATAATATTTCTCTCTCTCTCCCACTCTCACTCCCCTCCCTCTGAGAAAATGTGTGTGCTTCAGAATATTTCCTATATTGAGGAATTTTAAAGACGAATAAATATTACCCCTAGATTGTAGTCTAATGAAGAGACCAGACTGATAATAAAACAAGCATTCAAAATAATTACCATGAGATAGGAATGTGGATATGATACTTTCCAGAGTTGGCTTCACTTGAACTCTCAATCAACAGGGAAGTATAATGACTTATTCTAGTCTTGTGATACTTTATGGGTTCCCAATGGTGCCTACCCCACTGTGTTACAGTATAGGATTAAGAACATTTTCCATAAGCTGCTTAGCACATAATTCTTAGGAACTGTTAATGCGCTCCTGTCTAAATTGAAGTACTGGCAATAGATTATATTTATTTTAAATGTTAAGGTAAAATCTGGAGTTTCTCAATTAAGTAATCATAGGCTCCAGTCAAAGACAACTGGTTCAACAACAGTGTTTAGTGTTTCCATCTTCCCAATTCCCATTAATATGATAGAAAAAATATATAAATTAAAAATAAATATTAGCTTTAGAAACTGGAAGACCGTTAGCAGAACAAAAATTTAAGAAATGTATGGAAGATTTAAAGTAGATAAGCTCAAACAGAATGTAAAATCCCAAAGAGCTAAGAAACTGGCAATCTGCAGAGGTTAAGGAGAAAGTCAGTGCTTAATATCTATAAAAATGTTTTAAAACTAAAAATATATATCTATTGGCTTCAAGATACATAAAGTGCAAACCTCTAATGAAAACAATACTTGCTTAAATATCCTCTAAATTTAAAAAATGTAATAATTGTCTTGGTTATTATACATAGTATATATAAAAATTCTATTACATTTGCTAATGAAGTTAGATATTTTCACTTGGCAAGAATTCCTAAACATGATGTTGATTACTGAGAAACCAAAGTCCACCATATTATGGTAGTTATAACAGGCCAAATGATTTTTTTTTTTTTTTTTTTTGGAATGGAGTCTTGCTCTATTGGCAGACTGGAGTGCAGTGCCACGATCTTGGCTCACTGTAACCTCCGCCTCCCGGATTCAAGCAATTCTCCTGCCTCAACCTCCCTAGTAGCTGGGACTACAGGTGCATGCCACCACACCTGGCTAATTTTTGTATTTTTATCAGAGACGGAGTTTCACCATGTTGGCCAGGATTGTCTCCATCTCTTGACCTCGTGATCCACCCGCCTTGGCCTCCCAAAGTGCTGGGATTACAGGGGTGAACCACCATGCCCAGCCAGGCCAAAAAATTTTTTTAATGAATTCTTTTATAATTTGTACTAAAATATTTATATTTATTGCTGATTTAGGGACCTTTTGATGTTTGATATTGCGGTTGGTGTCTCCAAATAAAGATTTGAAAATAGTAAATTTTCTCAGTGGAATTTCAAGATAACTCCACTGGTGCAGGCAGCATGATTAGAAATCAAGTCAACCCCTAGGATTAGGTAGAAACTTAATTAAGAAGGTGATTAGCTGAGAATGTCCAGCCAGACTAAAAGCTTAAGTACAGTCTGTTAATCAAAGTGTGAGTCCCATAGGAGACTGACAAAGCAAGTGAGAAGGCTGAAGGATGAAGCTTGGTGAAGCTCATCAGGGAGCATCTGGATCCATGTTTACAGAGGAGACCCATTCTCAGAGCACAAATGTTCCACAGCACCCCCCTCCCCCTCCCAAAATAAGCCAACTGGGCTGAAGGTTCAGTGCAACCTTATCTAATTAAGTACAAAGCTCTTCAATAATGCTGAGTTAAGACCCTTCATCAACTACTTTGGTCAAAGCATATATTAACAAACTGGCCAAATGTTTGAGGAAAATCATTGGCAGGACAGATTGCAAAAACAAGAAGCAACCCCAAGAAACACAGTTACATCAGGAATGGGAAAAAATCTTTGAGGAAAATAAATGTGTAATTTATATCTTCAAAGAGTTTCAAGATGCTATCATATGACTAAATATAGAAAGTCTTAATATTTAAAACAAAAAACAGAAAGTCCCATAGCTCTTGGAAGTTAAAAGCATGGCTGCTACATTTTTTTTTAAAGGGAGAAGGAAGAAAAGGAAATGCAGTAGAAGTAAGAAGTTGCCCAATGGCAAAAGATCGAATCAATGTATGAGAAGTTTAAGGCAAAGGAAGGGATTCCTCCAGATCACAGGATGCAGAGTATTAATACATCCGTGCTCCCCCACTTGCCTAGACAGTGAAATCTCCAAAGATAACAATCCTACAAGATGCCAGAGAAAAGAAAGAAGATAACTCTGAAAAGCAGAAACCAATTTCATTTGTAACATGGAATGCTAATCAAACAAAACACAAACTACCAATGCAACAGTAGGTAAAATGGGCTATGTTAAGAAAGTTTGAACCCCAAACCTACATCCAGCTACCCCCAAAATGCAGATGGTTTTACATATAAAAGTACTATATTCAGAAAAACTACCACCGTGAAAATTTTAAAACAAAATATGATAATATGTACAAGGAAATTGAATAACGAATTGAAAGAAAAATGAAGACCTGATATACAAGAAATGAGAAAGTGCAAACTGCTAAGAATCGTGATTAAATATATTAATAATGAAATTTCTATGTAAATATTGACAAAATAAAAATGCACAATACAATAAAAATAAATACTAAAAATGGCTGACAAAAATTATTTGTAAACTAATTTTGTACAAAATGTTTAAAAATTCTAAAAGTAAAGATCATTTACAGATTAATCTGGAAACTGATTACAGTTTAAGGTAGCTCTTATGGATATTTGAGGAGTGAATTAGAGGCAGAAGAATAAAGAAATCTCATTCTTCATACACGCCTTTGTTGTTTGAATGTTCACAACAAGCATGTATCACTGGTAATTTCATTTTTTTTAATTAAACACAGCTGTGGCCATAGGATGGGACTCCCACATTTATTATTTACCTAAGGAAATAATTAATAGAGTAAGATACGAAATAATTATTTCCCTGCCAATTACAGAATTCAATTTAAAGCAAACCAGCTTATTGTCAAGCATTAAACACAATGTCAGTTGATGCATTTTATAGCAGCACTTAATCAATTTATAACACCTTGAATTAGCATATAAATACTGATAATCGCTAAATAGATTGCAGACATGCACATTGCACTACGATTTTCACTTCTCTATGCACCATAATGCATCATACAAAGATATAAACCCTCTCATATCATGAATACCTAAGTCAACTTGAAAGAAAATATCTAGGCTTTTCACGCCTTTCAGCAGATTATCTCCTTCCTCGCCACCATCCTCGGGCAGCCCCACCACTGTCATTCATTCCCAGCATTCTGCTTCATCAGTTTAGTGCCTGGTGACTCTCAATCCCATTTCTGTCCATTCATCTAGTCTGGCACCCTTGTACTCACATCTCTCAGTTTGGAAATTTCAGCTCTGAACACTCACGTGCGAGTGAACACAAACATCATCATTTCTTGTTTGTTTCTAACAACAATGGCTTTATTTCGGAAGCCCTTTCCATCTGGCTCCTGGTCTTTGGTCTTTCTCTTGTTTTCACTACCACAGTATGTTCTTTCAGCGTTGCCTCTTGTAATTGCTCTCCATCTCCTGGCTTTCCTAGAAAGATTGGCCTGGATTCCCTCGTATGCTTTGGATGTCTGAACCATCATGCCAAAGTTCTAGAGGAGCAGCCCAGGGCTGCATCTGCAAGTTGGCACCTTGGACTGTTGTGCCCACATTCCCATCAAAAAGGCATCTTTTTTTTCTGTGGAACATTCTATGGGAGTATATAATTGTTATCCTCTTAGGTACAAACCAACAAAGTAAGGGAGAGTTTCTCCTGTTGTTAAGCATTTTTGTGCAGGTCATCAGTGAATCAACATAAATTTGAGAGTTTACTTATTCATATTTGCAGCACTTGCTACTTCTTATAGTGCTAATAGATTTTCAATTTAGTCTATAAAATAGTTCTTCTAATTTTTCTAGACCAGAGTTTCCCAACTAGTAGCCGTTTTTCTTCTAGGGAACATTTTGCCACGTCTGGAGATATTTTTTGTTGTCACAGCAATGAGATGCCACTAGCATTTAGTGGACAGGGGGTAGGTATGCCTCCAAACTTTCTATAATACATAGGACAGCTCGTCTCCCCTCAACAAAGATTTACCTAGCTCACAATGGCATTCGTGCTGAGGCTGAGAAACCTTGACCCAGACGCTATACTTAGCTGCTGGCTCCATGATGACAGGCAAATTGTGCAGACCAAGGTAAACAACTATTTCTAATTATCCTTTCCTTGCTGTCACTTCACTGTCTCTTTGAGGTTAGGTATGACCATGGTGATTTTCTTTTGTCACTGGATACAAAAGAGTGAGAAAATTCAAAGGGGAGAATATTTCAGAACTGGTATGTGATTCTGTGAATCACATCTTCTCACTTTCCTTCCTGCCTAGAATAAAAGTTTATGTTCCAAAAATTTTAGAGGCTTTCTTAGCTCACAGTGGCCTGAGGAGGGTAGCCCCGGAGAGTCATCTGAACTTCCAACGTACTTTGCATGAATGAGCAATAATCCTTTGCTGTGTTAAAGCACTGAAGTTTTGGGGGTTGCTTTTGCAGCATAACCTAGCCTATCCTGACATCCATCCTTACAGTTCGAGGTCCTAGCCTGTCTTTGTAAGTGGCAAACTGTAAAACTGTAAGATCTAATAAAAGTTTATTGAATCAATCTATCTGTCTGTCTATCTTTCTAT